>NW_023458555.1:114087384-114090655 GCF_013731165.1 Rhagoletis pomonella
CGTCGTAATTAAAAGGGGCCGCATTTACCCTTCGCCACCATCGGGGCCGCATACAACACCACTGCGGGAGGTCGCTGCCGCCCTCATCATTATATGGGCCACTGCCAACGTCACCGCTGAGGCCGCCACCACCACTGCAGGCTGCCGTCGCCGTCACAACCACCGCGACTGCTCTCATTGCCACGCTCTTCGTTACGACTGACACGTACCACTGCTAATCTCGCTGACACTAGTAACACTTCCCTCACCGTACAATTACCCGCCGGATAATCTCCGACACCGACTGCCGACTCTCGCTCTTTACCTTCCGCTCTCCCCTGCACGACAAGTTGCCGGCCTTCTAGATAGCCGCGTGTGTGTGTGGGTGTGTTCGACTTAATACACAAATCATTGTGTTTTATTTGGTGGGGGTTAGTGGGACCTTCGCTGGACTCTGGAGCGGCTGAGCATACCTCAGCCTTCGACAAAACCCACCTCATAAATGGCGCCCGAGCAGGGACCCAGCTCTGCAGGCGCATGTGCAAAAACCTCAACAAGCACCAACACTGCGGAAGCGGGTTCATCGAACACACCACGACAAGTAAATGACACACGGATGAGCGAAAATGATACCACCACACTAAACACTGACTCTCTTGGTTGGATATATCTATTGAAGAAAGAGAGATTGGTGGAAGAATGCAAGAGGCATCATATACCCGTTGAGGGGAGCACCGTCGCCGATCTGCGGAGCACTCTCAGTAATTTCGTCAGGGCAAAGAGAAACCGCAAATCAACCGAAAACCTGCTCAGAGAACTGGAGATGGAGATCGCTGCCGATGAAGCTAGCATGGTGAAATCACCACACGAACTAACTCCGGCAATTAAGCTTGGAGACTCTCTTGCATGCCGGGGGGGGCAAAGCCAACCACCCAGAAACGAGACCATATGAGCAGCGCCGAGGTAGTGAGCACCGTCCGCCGTTGGGATGTTCACTACTCCGGTGACGACACTCTGCACGACTTCTTGGAGAGGATTGAGGAGCTGGCGGAATGCTACCAAATCACGCCAGATCAACTCCTCCCAACCTTATCCGAAATACTCCGCGGCAGAGCACTACAATGGTTCCGCGTCCGAAGGCCACACATAACCACCTGGGCTATATTCCGGACCGAAGTTGAGCGATTCTTCCTTCCCCGTCGACACGTCAGTCAGCTGGAAGACGCTATTCGCCAGCGTAGACAGCAGAGCCGAGAGAAGGCCAAGGATTACATCCTAGCCCTCCAAACGCTGATCCGACAGCACCCAACGATGTGCAGCGACGATCACTTGGAGCGCATCTACGAAGGCTTGCGAGTGGAGTACCGATTATTCATAAAACGGGGCGAGTGCCATACTATCGAAGAATTAATGGAACTCACCGACGAATATGAGCTGCTCAAAAGCGAGGAGGCCAGGCAAACCAGGCAAGCAGCACACTGCCTATTCACTCCACTCGAACGATACGATGCGAAGAACACCTGCTGGAGGTGCAAAAAGCGCGGACACCGCCGATTCCAGTGCAGAGGTCCGAGGCGACTATTCTGCTCACGATGCGGACGATATGGAACCCTCTCCAGCAATTGCCCGTGTCACGAGGAGAGGACAGCCATCTTCAAGTCACCCACCGATCAACCAACCACGTCTCAACCAGGCTGGCAAGGTCCCGATGGTCGCTTCTATGCGAACGTCCTGGTCGAAGGCATGAACATCCGAGCCCTTATCGACACTGGAGCTACCTTAACATACATCAACGGATATCTACGCAAGCAATTGGAACAGCGCAATACTCAGCCACATCCTAACAAACGAAACGTGCAGCTAGCCGACCAAACGTGCGTCGCAAGCACCCATTCCTATCCTGTCCAAATTAAACACAACGGCCAAGCAACAAACACACTGGTGGCCGTCAGCCCCAATCTGGCTGAAAAAATGATATTGGGAATGGATTTCCTGGCAAAGCGTGGCATCGTCGTGTCACTAGACAACCAGCAACTAGCTCCCGCCCCACCGCCGAGACTCGATACTACACACGCGCTATGCAGCCTAATTGAAGGGGCATACTTGAACGAGGAACAAAATAAAACACTAGCCGATTTTTTTGGAAACTCACAGAGAGCGATTCTCCAAAATCACCGGGCCCAGCACCGCCGCCGAACACGAGATCACACTTCGGCATCATCGCCCACTAAAACAACGCTATTACCCACGCAACCCTGCCATGCAGCAGGTGATAAACGCCGAAGTGGACGAGCTCCTCGCGGGGGAAAGGATCGAACCATCCAAAAGCGCATACAGCTCCCCCATCGTCTTAGTTCGGAAAAAGCAAGGCGCATATGTATCGATTACCGCCAGCTCAATGCCGCCAGCGAACCAGACGTACCCGTTACCTCAGATTGGAGCAATCTTGGATCAGTTGAAGGAGGCAAAATATATCTCTACGATCGACCTCAAAAATGGGTCGCCGCGGCAACCACAAACCCAGCCCGGGAGATCACTCCCGAACCAAGGGTAACCGAAACATCATCCGAAGCGGACCCGGCCACAACAAACGACGGAACGACCAACAGTGACACGTTCGACCCTTTCAAAAAGCTGCGGCTAAAACGACCGAGAAACAATAAAGAGCGATGGCGAAAGGAAAGGTGGAAAGGGCACCGCATGCCCGCCACACAGACAGATGCAAACCACGCCATCGTCCGGTCAAAGGGGAGGACCAAGGTCATGGAATATATAGATTAAAACTACCATCAACCAACACAAACCAATTTTTCTGTTTTTTTTTGCTAATACTTGTATTCACACACAAAAAAAAAAAAAAATCTAACTTTGTACCTATTTATGAGCATATGTATTACAAATCTCATATCATTATAAATTAAACTTTGTACCTATTTATAAGCACATGTATTGCAAATCTCATATCATTATACACACATATACCTATTACAACAAACAAAAAAAAAAAAAATATTAGATAATAATAATGAATAATAATCAATAAAAAAAAAGACCGCCCCACACACACCGACCGAGCCAGGGTACAACGTACTCTGGTAAATAATACCTAAGGCTGGCCCTAAGGTAGTGCAGGCCGCAGGCCAAAACTCTAGAATACCGCAACTTATCGTCCGCCGAAGTGGGAGGGGGACTGTAACGTAGCTTTGCCTACGCCACAATAACATATTCAACATCACCTTAGCATACGTCTTACAACTGCACATAGGTACCAATATATGAACATACATACATA
>NW_023458555.1:114090755-114092437 GCF_013731165.1 Rhagoletis pomonella
CGTCTTACAACTGCACATAGGTACCAATATATGAACATACATACATACATACTGGTAGGCGTACACACAAACTAACATACCAACAAGACTACCCAGTGGGAATTAGGAGCACGTAATAATACCTTATTAGCAACTTACTCTTCACCTGGCAGTCATTACCATTTCCCTGCCGAACGTCCCTTACTTTTACAAAGGCATGGCCGCCTTATGTAAGTAGGAATTTAGAATGTACATTTGGTATCAGACATACTTCTGAGCCGCTTTACAAAGTAAGTTACTAGTAATGCAGAGCAGTCGCTCGGAGTAGTTCGGTGCTTGGAAATAACTTCGGCTGCACGTTATTTTGCAACTGACAACGTAATGTGTCTACGGAGGTGTTCATTTTGCCCTTTACTAGTAGATGACATTGGCCATGATGACAATTTTGGTACTAAAAACTGAAAGAAAACAGGGCTTACCTCGCAAGGTGCTTACCTATTTTCCCAGTGGGTAAAAGCACCCCTATGTACATACATACAGGCGTACATACGCATAAGCGAAGCTGGCATGGTAAGCACATGCAGATTTCACAAACAGCAACTTGGATACTCATGCGCACCAACAGATGGAAGAAGTTCACTGCGCAAAAGCCATAACACGGAATAAGCCCATTCACTTCTCAAACGGTTCATACAAAACCAGAGCCAAAGCTGCCAGCATGAACTCAACCAGCATCAGTTGTCCGTAGGTAAGCACGGAGCGCAGCCTGGGCTTCGCGCCTATTTGGGGCGCTCTTGGCTTTGCTCCTCGGAGGAAGACTGATTGGTTGAGGGGCGCTGCTAGGGGGGGAATACCCCTCAGGCAACACCCCAAAACCATTATGGGCTAGACCCATTTTTGGTTACGGTCTCAAGCAGACAGGGGGCGAGATCCGTTTGGGCTTGCCCAATTCCGTACACCCCTGCCTGCTTGCGATACCGCGCGGCTAGCGGGCGCTGAAGGGGAGGGAACCACGTCCCTGCAGCGCCTAGCGGCCGCGGGGGGACTGGGCAACCTTTCGATGCCCTGGGGGAGCGTACTAATCATCAGTTGTCCGTAGGTATCAACAAACCTGGACCGCCAGCACCGCTACCGCCCTGAGGCCGACATTCTATCGAGGACCGCCCGCTATCCACTGCCATCCAGGGCCGCCGTTATAATCATCGTCAACGTTAGGGCCCGTACCGCCGCTCTAATCACCGGGGGCCGCTACTATTGCTGCCGCCCTAAGGCCGACAGTTCTATCGAGGACCGCCCGCTATTCACTGCCATCCAGGGCCGCCGCTATAATCATCGTCAACGTTAGGGCCCGTACCGCCGCTCTAATCACCGGGGGCTGCTACTATTACTGCCGCCCTAAAGGCCGACAATTCTATCGAGGACCGCCTGCTATTCACTGCCACCCAGGGCCGCCGCCATAATCATTATCACCGCTAGGGCCCGTGCCGCTGCTCTCATCACCGGGGCCGCTATTACCACTGCCGCCCCAAGGCCGAAGCTACAACCGTGGGCCGCTCTCCATCATCACCGAGGACCGCGAACGCTAACTATCGCCAACCAGGGCCGCTGTCACCATTGCCACCATCAGGGCCCGCTGCTACTGTCTTCATTACTGGGGCCGCCGCCATTATCGTCGCCCCAGGCCGCCCACTACTGCCCGTCAC
>NW_023458555.1:114092537-114093558 GCF_013731165.1 Rhagoletis pomonella
AAAAAAAAGGTGTGTGTGAGTTTAACTTCAAAATCAAATTGCTTGCAAACGTCATAAATGCTCAAATCCAATAACACGAAATATACACGAAAAAAAAATTATTGTAGGTTGTAGGTAGGATAAACTACCTATAGTTCCTGAAACCTCCATTTTTATTTTATTTAAAATAACCGTTATTTTCTTACTATGCACTTATCTAATAAAAGCTTGACTAAATATTTTTCATCCGATTTTGAAAATCAAACATGGTTTGAGAAAGGAATTTATGTATATACCTTTAAAATGAGATGTATAATAATATATTGTTAGACTGAGTTGTTGGTACTTAGTTTTCATCGGGTAAAATTTAAAATTTCCTATTTATATACCCTAGCGCACTTGTTTGCAAGGGTATTATAACTTGGTTCGCATAACGCTTATTTTCAACAGCCTAAAAAAATCGAGATAGATATAGACAAATGTATACATACATAAATGCTCAGAATGAAAAGAGAAATCGATTAAGCTATGACTGTCTGTCTGTACGTCCGTCCGTCCGAAAACACGATAACTCGAGCAAAACTTGAGATATCTCAACGAAATTTGGTTTGTAGGTTGCCCTTTACCCGAGGTAGGTTGGTATTGAAATGGGCAAGATCAGACTGTATCCTCTCCCACTTCACTTATAACGGTATCTTCGCAAAATGGAAAACTACGATATTTCAGTAAATATTGGATTCAAATTGTTGAAAATGAGTATATGCAGTCGAATTTTGATAGAAAATAGTATTATTATGAAGGTTCTGGAAAATGGGCGTAACCTCGCCCCGTGATGAAATGCCGTATCTAAGTAGCCGTTTCACCCTTCCTTACCAAACTTAGTACCAGCTTTTGAAAATCTCTGAAATCGGGCAATAACCACGTCCACTTTCCATATAATGGTATTTACCGAAACAAAGAAACTTGTATAAATCAGTAACTACTGAAACTAATTCACCTAAAATCCATGATTGTAATAGCCACTTATAAGAAAATTAGATTC
>NW_023458555.1:114093658-114107425 GCF_013731165.1 Rhagoletis pomonella
TTTTTTGAAGATTTTGTCATCACTTGGAAGAAAATTTGTCTGGTAACACTTCTTCAGATTTAATTTTATTTGTTTCCTAATATTAAGCTTCAGTTTTATCAAGAACTTCTTAATGGGTAGTGGAAAATGGGACGAAAACGTGAATTAGTGTAGCGCGAAAACCTTTCGTATGATTGCGAGAAAAATGAATCCAAGTGTTTGATATGTAAAAAAACTTTTATAGGAAATTACCTATGTAACATGAAAAGACATTTCCAAATGAATCATAAGGAAGAACATGTTCAAACAATTGATCAAATAAAAACCAACGAAAAACAAACGGTTGTGGCAAAAAGGGTTAAATTTAATGTGCAAATGAGTGTACGAGCAGTGAAAGACGCTTGAAAGACGTTTTCTTTTTTTAATTCTAAACCATTCAAAGTTTTAACGGAACAGATATTTGCTGGCCTAGACATACCAGCCGTAACGCGAAGAAACATTCATGAGCTCCTAAATGAAAAATATGACATGGTAATGGAGCAGATGAAAGCTTATTTCAAAGGTAAAATGCTTTCTTTAAAAATAGATACAGCAACGCGTCATCATCGTGGTATACTGGGTGTTAACATTCAGATGTGTGTTAATTCTATGCTTTGCGTACATACATTAGACATGATAGAATTAAACAAAAAAACACACCGCTTTCAACCTAAAAACCGAGATTGAAGACATTTTAAGAAAATTTGGAATTGAAAAGGCGCAAATTTACTCAGTGACGACAGATAATGGTCGAAATATGGTGAAAGCTGCAGAGCTCTTGAATTCCCATAGTGAGGAAACTGAGGTTGTCGAAGATGTCATTGATGAAAAAGCTTTAACCAGAAGTATTGATATTATGTCAATAACACCTGTAAGATGTGCTGCTCATAGCCTGCAATTAGCTGTAAAAGACTTCTTCTTAGATGCCAGATGTGAGGCAACTGTGCAACGTAGCAGAAAACTTATAAAATTATTACGAACTCCCTCGTACAAGTAAGTAAAAATTAACTTAATTTAACTAAATACATTAAAACGATTTATTAAGCATGTTTTGCATTTTACTTTTAAGTGAAAGTGTACGCTGAAACAATCTCTATTTGTCGAGTGAAGCCAGGCAATTTAAAATAAAGTGAAATCTAAAGCATTGCTACGTTTATACCCACGGTTGCCAACCGTCCCGTTTCGGCGAGACTGTCGCGGATTTAAGAGCTATGTCCAGTGATCGGACTTCTACCACATTGTGGTAGATCTGCCACTTTCTTGAGCATCTACCACATCTACCACACAGGTCTGACATATACCACATATTCACGTTTTTGAGTACCTAGTTTTATTTTTGCTCGACATAATTTTCTTAATTTTAAGAGCAAAAATTTTCCAATTCTAAACACCGTATGGTAACAAGAATGATATAATACAAGATTCCGCATTCCCGGCGACGATGACATTTCTCAAGTAAAAGTAAACAAAGCAGAATGGGAGGATAAAATAAACTGTAAAATAGTAAATTCTCTCAATAATAAATTTTTCGACAGGAAACATGGTTTCATTACGTTAAATTTTTAAAATATATGATTTATAAAAAAATTAATAGCGTAAATTAAAAAAAAACGGTGATTTTTGTGAAAATATTAGCGAATTTCAGTGCATCTGAAATTTCTGAGGCGTTGTTTACATTTACTTGAGAATTGTCAAAATCGGCAAATCACAAGTAGCGGTTTCTGTAACGTGCCACATTTGTTCGCTACATCGTGATGTGGTAGAATGAAACGCTGACAGCACTCCGCAAGGTTGCAAAAACATGTATGTTCGAAAAATATTTTGATATGGAAGGATCCGCTTTACACTGTCAAGGAAAAAATTGCCAAAACTCAATGCAATTTTTATCAACTTCAATCTAGCACTTTGTTATACTAAAATTTATTTTTTTAGAGTATAATTAAAAAGTTTGCAATTTGTGTGAAACCTTAAAGAATTTCTTTAATTTTTGTACAAAGTTTGATCCAAAACCTGACATCTACCACATTTTTTTGAAATCTACCACATTTTTTTCCAGATTCTACCACATCGATTTTTTTTTTAAGTCCGAGTGGGCTATGTCCCGGTCACGGTACAATACCTGCCGGGACGCAAAATGTCCCTATTTTTGGCAAGAATTAAATTTAGACATCTCGTTGCAAAAAAGTTTATAACTATTTAAAATATTTACATTTTACTTTTATTTATTTACTAATCGACACTATACGCCGTATAGTAAAAGCAAAATTTGTAATTGTCTCCCGGTTAATATGAGTGAAGTACAAAGTATGTTCGATATTTTTTTTGTTTGGAAGAATCTACCTGCAAAGAAATTCCAAAAGATCAACACTACTTTTTACTAACTTCAAACAGGCACCTTCCCAGTGGGAAAATGTAATGTATGGTAATCGAAAAAATAATCAGTAAAACAACCCTTTTCACATTCGAAAATTCATTTTTTCCCCAGGCCGATGTCCTAGGAAAGTAGGCATTCAATTTTGCATTACCTAGTATCGAGAAATGAATGTGCTTTAATATGAAATTTTTGGAACTTTTTGAATACATTAGAATGCAATTACATATCAGTAATATAATCGAGAACTCATAAAAAATACATTATATTATTTATCATGCATGTAATGCATTACTACTTTTCCGACTGGGAAGTAACATTTAAATAAAAAAACATCCGACTCCAATGTTCATATAAAAATTTAGAAGTACCGTAAAAATTTAGAAGTACCGTTAGTATTTCACAACTCAATGATCGTAACTGAACAAAATCATTATGTACCCATCTTTAAGGTACCACTGTTCGTATAAAAGAGAATTATCGAAGGCCGTGACCTGGTCCAAATTTATCTATTCAATAGTATACATAAAAGAAACCAGACAAAAAATATTCTGACGAATTGATAACCTCCCCCTTTTTTGAAGTCGGTTAATCATCAAGAATTAAACCAGAGATAAAAAATAATAATTAGATATAAAAACTCATACCTTAAAATAAGTACGAACACTTATGTATATTAGGGTGGTCCAAAAACAGTAAAGTCGGAATTGTAATGCTCTCACCCCCTAGGATTGTTCTTTATCGAAAAAAATACCCCTATCTTTTTATTTTGAAATCGAAAAATATTTAGATGTCGCTCAAAGCGCTCAAAGGTTTCCATGTATTTGTAAATGGGAAAAAAACAAATTTTCATAGAAATGGTATAGAATTATACCATAAAGAAATATTTTTCGATCGGAAAACTTTGCTTCCCTTCAGGAGACTTTCAATAATAATACCCAATTAGCCAATTTAGCCATTTTTTAATATTAACGATTTTTTATTGGTACTCCCATTGCATTTTTCGGGGATTTTGTTGGTTTTGGCGCACCTACAACCTACAATTGCGATGAAAAAATGCTTAAATAAGCAATTGGGTTTTATTACTAGGAATCTCCTGCAGAGAAACAGAGCTTTCCCATAGAAAAATATAGATTTTTAGGAATTTTATGCCATTTCTATGAAAAGTTGTTTTTCCCCGTATAAAAATATAAAAATACGTGGAAAACTTTGAGTGTCCTCTAAATATTTTTTGATTTCAAAAAAAAATTTGGGTACAATTTTTTTCGGTATAAAACAATCCAAGGGGGTGGTAGCATAAAAATTCCAACTTTACTTTTTTGGACCGCCCTAATATATATACACATAATACTTAATATTATTTGTATGTTATTTATTACTGCTCTTTAAGGTGCACTATGGCAGCCCAGGGACTTCGTCGTGCAGTAATTGATATTGTTACGAGGTGGAATTCGACATTTGACATGCTGAAAAGCCTGTTCTCTTACAGGGAATTTTGCTCGAATCATATTGATGAAAAACTACAGCTCTCTCACGCAGAGTGGAGTGAAATAAGCGAACTGATTGAAATATTGACTGATTGAAATATTGGAGCCAGTGAGTGTTGCAACTAGGGATGTTCCGGGTATCCGGTAGATATCCGGAATCCGCCTTATCCGGTATTTTTTCTGTTATCCGACTATCCGGCCGGATACTGGTTAAAATCCGGCCGGATTTCCAGATTTCCGGATTTCGATTATACAAGATTCTATTTAAAAATTTAGTTCAGGTATTTTTGTTACATTTTCGTAATCAAATTTAATAGTATCTAATTAGTAATTAAGAGTTAAAAATTTATATATTTTTCATTATGAAAAGAAGCACTTCCGCATTACCGCTCAAGAACGGATTTCAATTTTCAACATAAATGCCACCCGATGCACTAAACCAGACCTGGGCGGCGCCCGCCCCGCGGGCATATTCGCGTATAAATACACGATCTGCTTTAGAAGGCAGCGAAAGCTTCATTCAGCCGCACGACTTGTTCGCAAGCACACGGTGACATCAATTGCACGCACACTACAAAAATTCTCTGTCGAAGCTGCCCACCTCTGCACTAAACACTATTTTTGAGTTCACCGAGGAAGGTGGTTCACAGAGATAATTCATTGCCAAAGTAAAAAATTTTTTGGAAGTTCTTTGCGACTATAATAATAATAGAATTGGTGCTTACACATTTGTTAGTGATTGGCCGGGCTTCTCCTCCGATTTGTGGGGTGCGTGATGCTGTTACACAAAGCGGAGGGACCTAAAGTTTTACGCCGACTCCGAACGGCGATTGTATTTTTATGAGAAGCTGTTTTCATGGCAGAAATACACTCGGAGGTTTGCCATTACCTCTCGAGGGGCGACCGCTATTTGGAAAAAACTTTTTTTTTGTTTTTTATGTTGGGTTGAACCGCTACGCCACAGCGGCCGTCTATGATTCCACCCAATTAAAGGAGCTTTCAGTAGAGTTCGGCGTTTTTCATATGATTCGGCAGATTTCTCCAAGCTAACTGATTTCTATTTTCGAGTTATTTAGTCCACCATCTGCCCAGTTTTTAGATTTTCTGATGTCAGAAAATAAAACGAGTTTTGAAACGTGTGTCACAAAATATTGCAACAATGAATCCTTACGGGGCGATTCGGGAAGCGAAACGATATGTAACCATGCAACAACCACGCGTTTTGTCTTAGCGGCGTTCATTGCTGTTTATCTTTTGTCTTTGACTTTTCTCCTTTATTTACCAAAAATAGTCCATAAATCCGGGTTGCAGACGGAGGAGTTATCTATTTAATGCAAGATTATATCATAACTTGGATTTCAGAGTGGACATTTTGTATTCTTAATTACGTATTGGATAGTTCAACTCGAAAAAGCAGAAATTCTAGCTAAACAAAAAAACCTATTATAACATTATGAAATTTATTAAGTGCAAGAGCCTACCGGATATCCGATCGGATATCCGAATCCGGCTCTTATTTTTTACAGGATATCCGGGATCCGGTTATCCGGCAAAATCTCTATCAGGCACATCCCTAGTTGCAACGTTAAAACTGCAATCCAGCCAACTTCTTTTAGGAGACTTCTGCATTTTGTGGATGCAATTAAGGCTGCAATTGCAAGCCAACAACAGTGTAAATGGTCAATTGCTCTTCAAGTGCTTCGAAAGACGCGAGCTACTAATATTCGATAATACATCTGTGCTGTCTTGTATGTATTTGGACCCTCGCATATGGCGCCTTATAATTACGAACCCCATAAAAATGATGTATGCCAAGACATTTTGAAACAACTAATTCGACACATGATCTATTTGAAAGTAATATTAATGATTTTTATCTTCTTATGGAAATTCTCATAATGTTCTTTTATTTTAAAGAATAATGGTGCACACGAAATTACAAACGAGGCAAATTATAGTCAAGAGTCGTTGCCATTACCAGTGCCAAACGAAGATTCAAATCACGAAGTGCAGCAATCACATTCGCAAAGGTCAACTTCTTTGCTTAAATCATTTTTGAATGCGATTGAGGTTTCACCTGCAGACGAGGAATCATGAGATGAAGAGCAAGATGTCGAACTAAAGAGGGTGTTTAACGAAATAGAAAGCTGTGCGCCAAAACCAATTGACTTAACGATTAATGTGATGGACTACTGGAAAGAAAAACGATATGTATATCCATACCTTTGGTTCATGGCGCAAGTAATTCACAGCGTGCCAGCCACGTAAGTTAGGTTAGGTTAGGTTAGGTTGAAGTGGCTGCTAGGCCCAGAGGGCGCCAGCACACTTAGGCCCGATCAGGGCCCATTGTGATACCACATGGATCCAAAAAAAACCCCTACTCCTTAAACCAGTTTGTGGAGTCTGCAAACCTTAGCAACTGCCGTATTCCAAACTTAGCAGTCGCGCTTAGATCGTCTAGAAGACCTGTACCTAGGAATTTCTGTCTTCTCCTGCCCAGTGCTGGGCAATCGTCGTGGCAGCTCCTGCAGTAGTCGTTGTGACAAACCCCGAGGCGTTCTGCGTGCCTTCCTATCAGAATATGTCCTGTGAGCAGACCAATGGCCAGTGACATATCGCCTTTATTGAGAGTGAGAATTTCTCTCGATCTCCGTACATCCCATTTTGGCCATGTAAGCTTCGTTGTATTACAAATTTCAGTGCGCTCCCATCTGGAGGCCGCTTCTTCAAGGAAGTTCTCTCTTAGCAAGAGCTTGCAGGAAGCGAGTGGCATACCCACCCTCTTCCAGGCTGGTGAAAGTGGAGAGCAAGTACCCGCCCTTGCAAGCTCGTCTACCTTCTCATTTCCTGGTAGTCACTGTGCCCCGGTACCCATACCAGGTACAAAGCGAACTGCTCTGCCATCACGTTAAGTGATTTGCGGCAGTTGGCAACTGTTTCCGAATTTATAGTGACAGAGTCAAACGCCATAAGGGCCGCCTGACTTTCTGAGTATATATATATTTCCGTAGTGGCGATAACAGCTAGTTTTAGGCTGTCAACGGCTTCTTTTATGGCTGCCAATTCGGCTTGAAGGACACTACAGGGGTCAGGTAGTCGGAATGATCTTTTTATTCCCAATTTCTCCGAGTACACGCCTCCTCCTACCCTATTTTCTAGTTAGAAGCCGTCCGTGTAGAATCTTATGGCATCTCTAGACCCCGGAACTCCTTCGAGCCATGATTCCCTGCTAGGTAGCGTTACGCTATAACCTTTAGTGAAAGTGAGCCTTGGTACACAGTAGTCCTTTGTACTCGGTAGTTGTCGGTTTCTCAGAATTGTAGTGTGACCACAGTGAGCCGCTTTACAGCTTTTAAGCCCCTGTAGTCTTAGGGCTGCAAACGCAGCGTATTGTCGTCCCATAATATCTATGGGTATGATGTTGAGGATCGTATTCATTGCCATAGTAGGTGTTGTGCGGAGAGCACCACTAATGCAGATCAGGGCCGTTCTCTCCACTTTTTGTAATTTAATTATGTTTACTTTCTTCTCCAGCACTGGCCACCATACCACTACCCCGTACAGAAGTATGGGCCTCACCACGACGGTGTATATCCAGTGCACTAGCTTCGGGGTTAAACCCCATTTTTGGCCGATTGCTCTCCTGCAGCTGTATAGGGCAACCGTGGCCTTCCGCACCCGCTCTTCGGTGTTTTGAATCCAGCTTAATTTTTTATCTAGGACTATCCCCAGGTATTTAGCAGATTCGCTTAATTTTAGTGTGGTCTGTGCCAGCCTTGGTGTTATCAATGGGGGGATTTTGTACCTTCTTGTGAACAGTACAAGTTCTGTGTTGCTTGGGTTTACCCCTAACCCGTTATTTTTTGTCAAACTCTCGACTTCCTTCAGTTTTACCAGCATAACGTCACATAGAGTCTGTGGAAATTTCCCACTTACTGTTAGTACAAGATCATCCGCATACGCAATAAACTTACAGCCACCCCCCTCCATGCCACACAGCAGTGAGTTTACCGCTGCTACCCATAATAGAGGGGATAGGACTCCCCCTTGCGGGGTGCCCCTCTCTACGAACCTGGTCAACGATAACCCCGCCAGCTCCGCCCGGACCACCCTGCATCTCAGCATTTGGTTTACGAGCGCAACTAAGCGCGAGTCGATGCCCAGGCCCGTCAGTGCTGCCGTTATCGCGCCCGGCATGATGTTGTTAAAGGCGCCCTCTATATCCAGGAAGGCTGCTAGCGTATATTCTTTGATGTCTAGTGATCTCTCTATATACGACACTATTTCATGTAGCGCCGTT
Source organism: Rhagoletis pomonella (assembly GCF_013731165.1). Lineage (NCBI taxonomy): Eukaryota > Metazoa > Arthropoda > Insecta > Diptera > Tephritidae > Rhagoletis > Rhagoletis pomonella. The sequence goes on from NW_023458555.1 coordinate 114,101,835, forward strand.
TCTGTAGATCTACCTTTCGTATAAGCATGTTGTGTGGTAGAGAGTCTATCACCAACCGACTCTCTGATACGGACCTTCACCAGTCTCTCCATAACCTTCAGTTGAAATGACGACAAGATGATGGGCCTGAAATCCTTTGGGTTATTGTGAGACACCTTCCCTGCCTTGGGGATGAACACCACTCTTGATTCCCTCCACTTTCTAGGGATATGGTTAAGAGCTAATACTCCCTTAATTATAGCGTGTAGCCACGCTGAGCTTAGCTGAAGTGTTTGCTGCAGCTGTATGGGGGCAATGCCATCCGGACCTGCTGATTTATAGGGCTTAAATGTCCCAATAGACCAGATGACCTTTTCCCTAGTGAGGAAATCTCCAGTGACCGAAAGATCCCCAGTTAGATGTGGCTGTACCGGCATGCTATCCGTGGCACCCGGGAAGTGTGTGCAAAGAAGCAGATCCAGTGATTCCTCCTCGGTCTCTGTCCAGGAGCCGTCAGGTCTTTGCAAGCATCCTGGGGCTGTCTGGGCAGTACCTGAGAGTATCTTTCTGAGCCTGCCTGCCTCTGAGATAGACTCCAACCCATTGCAGAAGTCTTTCCATGAGGTTCTCTTCGACCTTCTTAGGAGCTTCTTGTACTCCCGTAACGTTGTCTTGTAGGTCTCCCAATGTCCCTCACTACCAGACGCAGTACCCTGATTGAAGGTTTTCCTGCAGTTCTTGCGTGAAATCCTGATTTCTTCATTCCACCAGGGTGGCTTTTTCCTACCCCGGTGCTGATTTTTGGGGCATGCAATGTCTATTGCCTTACTGCAGGCCCCCGTAAAATGGTCGACAAGATATTCCAGCTCCTCTAGGTTTGCTGGAGTAGCCGGCTCTCTATCTTGTGGCAAAAGCCTATCCAGCTCTTTCCGATACCTATGCCAGTTGGCATTTCGCAAGTTTCTAGTTAGAGGAGCCTTGGGCGTTTCCCCTAATACCTCGAATTGGATATATCGGTGGTCGGAAAAGGAGTGCTCCTCAAGCACCTTCCACTTCCCGACCAGACATTCCGCATTCTCAGAGATAAGGGTAACGTCCAGAACTTCCCCTCGGGATTTTGTAATAAAAGTGGGATCATTCCCCCTATTTGCAATAACAAGCTTAGAACTAAGTATGAAATTAAAAAGTGCCTCACCCCGTTCGTTATCATCGGAGCTGCCCCAGGTGTGATGGTGAGCATTCGCGTCACCTCCCCAAATTATCGCCTCTCTCGTGCTGGCCACTAGGTCTTTAATGCAGATAGTTGGCACCTCCTTGTCGTGCGCTAGGTACATGGATGTCATCTTAATTGGTCGTCCGTTTACACTTACACTGACCGCTGTTGTGTCCTCGTCACTAAATTGTGGAAGAAAGAGACACTTTAGTGTGATACTTATCAATATGCACGTCCTTGGTTTCCCCGTTGAGGCTCCACTTAACAGTCTGTAGCCCGGCGCATTCAGCCCACAAATGTTTTGTCCCACCACCCAAGGTTCTTGGATTAGGACGATGTCGGCTGCCCCTTTAGCTGTTAGATGGAGCAACAGTGCAGCTGAAGCTGCTTTACAGTGGTGAAGGTTAATCTGCAGTACCTTCACCATCTTGGCCGTTACCGCCCACGTCGCCTATAAGGGTGGAGTTGGCCGCGTCTTCCGACATCCCGATCAACTCCTCCTCCGTATAAAGCTGAAGCATGTCCGACCCCCAGCGAAGACGTCGATGAGGCATAACCACCGGTCAGGTCGTCCATCGGATCAACCTGCTCCGATTCTTCCTCCAACTCCACGTCGCTGTTGGCCTCTTCCGGCTCTACCTCCGCGATCAGGTTCTTCGCTGCGATTACGTCGTTGCTGTAGACCTTAATTTTGGCCATGTCACAGTCGTAACGTATGACCCCGCTCTTTTGCTCCAACAACTCTATGGAGTCCTTATTTAGAAGCAGGACAACCTGCATCGTCGCTTTACCGCTTTCGTTAATTTTTACCACCTTCCAATTTTCGGTAGGTAGCTCCGGGTTATAGAGCCTTATGGTTTGCAGGATCCTTTCTGGCTCCGCTGGCCTGCAAGGCAACCATGCTCTCGCTCTCGGTCGCACCGGTAGGTCCTTGAAGTCGACCGCCCTGAGCTTCGCACCAGGGTAGACTTCTCCAATACCTGCGACTGTTTTCTTATAGATCTCCGCTGATCTAGCATCCTCGCATGCTATAACGCGGATGTTATTTTGGAACCACCTCGCTCCCTTGCAGGTTGGCGGAGGTCCCGGATTCTCCAACATAATGTTGATAGCAATGTCGGCCATCGCGGCCTTAACCCACTTCCATTGCTGCCTCAGGGTGAGGCTGTCTTCATTGCTCTCATCAATGACGCCGAGCAGGATCTGCTCCTTGGCTACTTCAGCAAAAGAAGGCCCCTGCGTTCTGATCTTCTTTGTATGGTTTGGCGTATTTTCCCCCGATCTATTGCGCTTACTGGAGGGTGCCTGCGGCTGCTTCTCCTCCGGCTTGCGGTAGTCGGGCAGGACTGCGTTGGCCAGCCGATTTCTGTGAGGATCTCCTTCACATGCTCTTCTTTCGCCTTGCTACACAGGTCAGGCGTCGCGGTGAACCTTTGCAGGATTCGAGCAGCCAGCTTCCTCTGTCGATAGCCCGCTGCAGCTGGTTCTGGCCTCTGGTCAGGCCTCGTGAAGGCCGTGGGTGTCGCGGGAGGACCGCCCGGGGCCTGCGTCCCAGATTCAGCCTTCCATCCATCTGCATGCCAGGTTGGCATCCACTGGTGCCAGGAGTTTCCCGGGGTGGACTCCTTTGAGCATCCCCACCGCCACTTTCCTTCGTTTTTGCGAGAGCTTGGCCCGGTTTCACCATTGGCCTTGGTTTCCCGCTTTTTGTCACCGCACTACGGCTGGTGGAGGTACTCTGCATCGCTTGAGCTCCTTGTTTAGTGGGCCGAGACCCTTCCGACGCTTTAAGGGGGCCGGTCCCTTCATAATTTGTTTTTGATGTTGTTGTTGTTGTTATTTGTTTTCTGTCCATATTTGATCCCACGGGCTGCGGAGAAAGGGGTTCGTCCACCCGGGCAGAGATCCGCGATGCCCAGGTAAGGCCTACTTACATCCTGGGTGTGGCCGCCTCCCAGAGGGCTCCGTTCGCGACTGGGCTATTTAGGGGCCCCCAGCCTGGCCGATCCTCGGTACGGTGCGCGTGACGGCTTGATCCAGCCCCTTCAGACCTCCAAGCCACAATCAGCAACCATTTCCATATGACTACGCTATTAAGGAGTTTAGCACATAGCACTGATTCCTGATCTTAGCTGAGCACCATCCTGACATCGCACAGAATCCTCTGTAGTGCCCATTTCCAGTCAGCACCCTCGTGGAGGGTTCAGCCGGAGGATTTTTGCCGACCAGCCACGTAAGTTAGTGTGGAGCGTTAATTTTCAGCCCTAAAACTTGTCTTAAGTGACTTTCGCTGCAATTTATCAGCTGAGATTTTAGAAAAAATTATGTTTTTGAATACAAATTAAATGATAATTTCGAATAAGCAAAATTTCATGCAGTCGATCAACTTTATTGAGTAGAGAGAGTTTTTTGCAATGCGGAAAATGTTTTTTACATATTTTATTTTTCAACAATTTTTAGTGAGCTTGACGCCGTTTTTAATGAAAAGCTTATTGTGGAAAAGCAACAATAATATGAAAAAAATGGTAGAAGAGATAGCTGTGCTAAGTTCGCCTTGTAAATTATCATTGCTTTTTTCCACATTTTTCATTTGCTAAGCCAACACAATCAAGCGCAGCTATTCCGCTGCAATTCACTTGATCATGTGGTTGTTGGTTTTGTTGGTTTTTGCTAATAATTCTATTTTTAGAATGTTTAACTTTTAGGTGTGCTCGTCCTTAAGTTATTTGTTTTTGTTATTTTATGGCCTTATGAAAATTATATTCAACAATTTTTAATGAGCTTTAGACCGTTTTTAATGAAAAACTTATTATGGAAAATTATTTATTATTATAATTATTTTAATTATAATTATTTTTCGCTAATTCTTTATAAGCAACAAAACTCCAAAAGTGAGAATACCAAACTAGTCGCAAAGTTAAAGAAAATTCTCTAAATTTTTATAAAAACATTTCACTTTTTAATTACCCTCTTTAGACAAAATTTGGGGAAGCAGTTTTATAGCCCGTTTAATTTTAGTAGAACAAAGTGTAAGTTTGAAAGTGCTATGACTTGCCGTTGATTTTTGGCATTTTTTGATGACGCTCATGCACTTTTTTTCATATAAAAAGCGTGTTTGAGCACACTTTGTATGGAGAAAATATACAACACTTTTAACAAAAGAAAAATTGTCAAAATTAACGATTACTAAGTTAGTGTTTCTCCGTATTAAGGATATACATACATATGCGTATGCAAAAGGCATGAAAACGATCTTGTTTCACTTCGATGCCGGTTTTCTGCCTATAAGTGTAGAATATCAAACGTTTCGTTTTGATTGGGTTGGACCCCATAACAAAAAGTGTTTTATCATAAAATTACAAGCCAACAGCTCTTATGGTATTGGTTGTATAAGGTTTTGAGTTTTATGTTTGGGGAAAGAAAGGAAAAATCAGGTGTTAATCATTATTCTTGAGCAGAAAAAATAAAAATCGCAAGATAATCATTATACCTGAGCGAAAAATATAAAAATCAAAAATAATCATTATGCTCAAGCGAAAATAAAAAACTCAGAAGCTGAGTATTATTCTTGAGCGAAAAAATAAAAATCGCAACATAATTGTTATTCTCGATCAAAACCATAGAAACCAAGAAGTTATCATTATTATTGAGCAAAAAATATAAATTATATTATAATAATTACATTCGAGCAAAAAAGAAAAAATCAATAAATAATTATTATTTGTGATTAAACAAATAAAAATCGGATACTAATAATTAAATGTTGATTAATATTTTTTAACTTATAATGATTACCATCCCTGCATAAAACTGTAGGGACCCCTTTCGTGCCACAACATTAATAGGCCGAACACAATGAAAACGACGAGCTATGGACCATAGCTGTCAAATTATTTTAACACGTACTCTTTTGTACAGAATTATTTTGGCGCCGACCGGGCTACGCGACGACTGTGGTTGTGGCCAGATTAGATATATTTCTATTTTTCCAGAGACAGATAAGGTTCTTCGTCTTTTTTTATGTCAAACTCGTACAAATTCATGATGTCGAAGACGCATTCAAAAAATTATGTCGCCATCGACAAAGCGTTTAGACAATGAATATAACAAACTGGACGCTGTGGCCCGTAGCTCGTCGTTTTTAATGTGTTCAGAACTTAACCCTTATGCTGACACCCAGTGCAATATACGAATATGGTACACCCATGGTCTGGCCAGACCTCCATATAAAATGTATAGAAATGCAGATATAATTTGCTAACTTGATAAGTAGAAGTTATTAGTTATAAAATATAGTTATTATTAGTAGTATTAGTATAAAGAAAAAGATTTTGTATATATGCTTTTCTTCCGTTGTTTCATTTATTTAATTTTTTTCTTATGTTATACATTTATTTAA
>NW_023458555.1:114107525-114108892 GCF_013731165.1 Rhagoletis pomonella
AGGTACACTCGCCACTTCTTTAGCGCCTCTACGACTGCTAAGACCTCGAGCTCGTATGAATGCAGCTTCTCCTGGTCGTCGACGTCCTTCTGCAACAGGACTGCGCCGTAGCCAACCATGCTCGCATCAGTATGCACTTCCGTTACCGCTCGCGGGTTGTATATTCTTAAGACTGGAGCGCTTGACAGCGCTGACTTTAGCTGCTGAAACGCGGCGAGCTGGTCATCCTGCAGCGAGAACTTCGCGTCCTTTCGGAGGAAGTCTGATAGCGGTTTCGTGATCACAGCGTAGTTGTCGACGAATCTGCGGAAATACGACGTGAGTCCAAGAAAACGGGTCAAGGATTTCCTATCGTTTGGTAAAGGAAAATTCCTAATCGCGCTGGTTTTTGCTTCGGATGGCTGTATTGTGTTGTCCGTGATAATGTATCCGAGGAACTCGACCTTCTTCCTTAGGAACTGACATTTGTTCCACTTAACTGCTGTGCGTTACGATCGAGGTATACTTCCGCGAGTCTGCTTCCACTGGAACATGGAAGAACCCGTTCATTAGGTCAAGCGTGGAGAAAACTTTGGCTCCCAGCAGCTGCTCGATAACATCGTCGATCATCGGCATCAGAAAGTTGTCGCGGACGATTTTCTCGTTTAGGCGCCGATAGTCGCAACAGAGACGTTTGCTCCCATCCTTCTTGGCTACGAGAACGACCGGTGATGCATAGTTGGAGTTGCTCGGTTGTATAATACCCTCGGCTAGCCAGGTCGCTACCTGTTCGTCGACTATCTACCGATCCGCATATGACAATCGCCTTGACCGTTCAAATACCGGGACATCGTCTGTCAACAAGATCTTCATCTCCACTGGGGATAAGGAGTTCTTAGCTGGCTTGTAGGCTGCTACCAAACTTCGTACCTTGTCTGCTCGCTCCTCACTCAAATGGGGGAGATCCATTTCATGTTCTCCGTCCAGTTCCGATCCTGCCATCATACAAAGATTTCCGCTCGCCTTGCCTGGGATCACATGCCCCGTGAGGATCGTCCGATCTCACAGCCTCTCTCGCTGACATCGTGCCCACTGACACCTTCTCGCATCTCAACATGCCTATGCCGAGCTCTGACCGCGTTTGGCTGTCTAGCACTCTCTCGGAGTCTCCTAGCTGCGTCCTTGATAGCTTTGCAGTCGAAGTCCAAATCCTCTCTAATCGAGTCTCCAAGACCCTCCTTTACCTGCCTACTGGCTACAACCCCACGCGCCACTGCACCTTCGCATGGATCTGCTCCGTCTCGTCCTGCACCAGCGTAATTGCCGGCTATGCCTTGCGCACGAGTGCATCCTCGCGCCCGCTGGGCTCTGTCGCCTTACTCTTAAAC
>NW_023458555.1:114108992-114111561 GCF_013731165.1 Rhagoletis pomonella
AAAGACGAATAAATAGATGGCCATTAGCGTTTTTTTACAATATGGTAAATCAAAATCCACATTTGCTAGAAGAACTCTTTATAACATACTTTGCGAATCTCTAGTAAAACCTCTCATGGAAGAGCGCATGAACAACCAGGAAGTAATGAAGCAGTACAATACGCGCAGCGGAATTGAATTATTTTTTGGTAGACCCATTCTGGTAAGTGTTCAAACAAATATATGTGGGATTGGAACGACGGACTAAAGGAACGGACCTGACAGGCATACCATTGTAGACAAATGCAACCATGCGCACCAAACTACGAAATGAACGATCGGACCGCACTGAACACACCCCAAACTAGACTTCGACAAGATGAACGACAGGACAGAAATTCATTGTTAAACCAACCGCCTTCAAGCGTAGTTCGCCCTTATATTTTAATGTTGTGAAATGTGTGTGTAAAATAAACGCTAAAGACTGTTAAATTAATAGAAATAAAACTGTTTTACTACAAAGTGGTGTCGTGAAGTGGCATAAAATACACTCCGTGAATGTGAAAGAACTGTGTTTTGCGAAAATTTTTGAGCGTGTGCATACGTGTGTATGTATGTTTCTTGTGTGTGCGTGCGCGATAGGCTAGCCGGTGCCGAAAATTAAAACTTAATAATTTCAAACCGTCGGCCGCTGTGGTGTAGTGGTAAGCAGTGCGCGCTTCCACTCCACAATGCCTGGGTTCAAGCCCTAGTCAAAGCAACATCAAAAAAATATAGAAAACGGTTTTTTTTCTTAACATCGGTCGTCCCTCGGCAGGCAATGGCTAACCCCCGAGTGTATTTCTGCCATGAAAAACAGCTTCTCATAAAAATACAATCGCCGTTCGGAGTCGGCGTAAAACTGTAGGTCCCTCCGCTTTGTGTGACAACATCAAGGCGCACGCCACAAATCGGAGGAGAAGCTCGGCCAAACACTAACATATGTGTAAGCGCCAATCTATTATTATTATTATTAATTTCAAACCACAAGTTGATACCTACGATCATCAAATCAAAATTTATAAACGAAAAAAACCTATGCAAGAAAATATTTCGCAAAAATTATAGCTGGAAAAAGTAACGGCGATTTGAGCTAGCCACGCAACGCAAACCGCTATTCGCGAAGTAACGCTAACAATAGGTTATGTTCGGTTGCGTGAAAAATTTCAACTCGGCCAACCCAACGAGTACATACATAGTGCGTTCTAAGATTGTACTTTAAATAAACACCGGTGTTATAGTTACGGTGACCATCCGTTCTGTTTTTTGCAGGACCGTACTGTTATTTAAAGGTCTGTCCTGCGTAGTTTTTCTAAACAGAAAACCCCCAAAATGTACTGATTTTTTCCAAGTGTCCTGCCTTTGTCCCGTATTTTCTTCGATATTTTATAAATAACTTTTCCTTATCGAAATAAAAGCAGTGTCGATAACTAATTGATAACTACATAAGGTTATAGTAAACGCCTGCAGACAACGTGCGTGTGCGACGTGTTTATACGGAATTCGACTGTGTGTGACTGTGGGGCGATTTAAGCCATAAAATCTCCCTTTTCGGCGCGTATATAGCAAAACTGTACCACGCCATTCGCAGACCGCTAGGTCCGTTACCCAACATACAGTGACTATATTGCGCATTGCTCCGGGTACAGCCATCAAGCTGTAGAGGCAATCGCGGGTACCGCTAAGCCCGTTAAAGAGTGAAGCGCGCGTGGGAGCGAAGTGTGCGCAGCAACAAAGTGCGCGCAGCAGTAAGTGTGCGCAACAGCAAGTGCGCGCGGCTTCCAAGTGCGCGCAGCAGTAAGTGTGCGCAACAGCAAGTGCGCGCTGCAAGCGGCAACAAGCGAAGTACAGTACGAGTACGAGTAATTAGACAGCGGCGAGGGAGAAGAACCATACGTAGCTCAGCTAAGTGAATAAGTTTGTTGTTTCATTATACTATATATTTTTATAATATTACATCAATCTCAATTTTACATTGTAACCATTAATTTTGAAATTCTGTAGACATGGACCGCGACGAAATTTTTGCATTGACTGTAGAAGGACTGAGGGAAAAGTTGGAAGGGTTGGGGCTTGACAGTAGTGGACGTAAACCGACGTTACGAGACTGACTCCTCGAACGCTTCGGCCTGAACGCTAGTGATGACGACGGTAGCGATTTTAACGACGCGGCGAGCGGTCGAAGCGTTCCAGCAACCAGAGCTAATCGCCCAACTTTCACGCTCCGCGATATAGGAGACTCGCTTTCGAAGTTTAGCGGTTTTGGTCAACCCACCTTCGAGCAGTGGTTGGGGGACTTCGAGGACAACGCGACGGCGGTGCAGTGGAGTGACCTACAAAGGCTAATCTACGCTAAGCAGCTATTAACGGGCGCGGCAAAACTTTTCGTAAGAAGCCAGAACGGAATTAGCAGTTGGGATTCGCTAAAATCATCACTGCGTTCCGAGTTTGGAGTTCGCGTTTCTGCAGTCGAGGTCCAACGCACCCTCCGAAATCGCCGTCAGCGTCCGGGCGAAGATCTGCGCGAATATTTGTACGCGATGATGGAGAT
>NW_023458555.1:114111661-114115062 GCF_013731165.1 Rhagoletis pomonella
AATAGAGGTACCAAATTAAAGGGCTTAGGGTTTGGATGTTCAAAAAGATTTTACTTTTTCGAAAAAAGTTGCCACCTGTTAAGAAATTAAGTTCAAAATAATACGCGAAGTCATTTTTTGTTCCGCATAAAAGATCTGCACCGTTCGCTCGATTTTCAAAAATGGGGTGCAAAATTAAAGCGCTTGGCGTGCAGATGTGCAATAAAGCTTTATTTTTTCGAAAGGAGTTGCCACCTGATAAAAAATTGCATTCAAATAATTTAATAATCAATGTCAGCAGATCCACACCGTTCGTTCGATTTTCAAAAGTGAGGTGCCAAATCAAACGGCTATGGCTGTAGGTGTGCAATAAGGTTTAACTTTTTCGAAAAGAGTTTAAAAAATTAAGTTCAAATTATTTTAAAAGCTAAACCAATTATTATAAAATGGGCATAAATGGAAATAGGTTTGAAAATGATTGTTTCTTAACTTAACTTTATGAGGGTTGCCACCTGTTAAAAAAATCAAATTCAATTTGAATTAGGGGAAGAAGGTAATAGAAATCTGTATTTGTGCCAGACTGTAAAGGTTAAGTATGTAGTAGTTTGTAAACATTTTTAAGAGGATTGCCACCTGTGTGAAAAGTCTAATTTATATGAAGTATAAAAATATGGATGTCAAGCGATGTTGGAACGTTTAGAATATTTTTAAAGAGTTTGAAGAGGGCTGCCACCTGTTTAAAAATTAGGTTCAAATTATTTAAATAGTTAAATCAATATTTGCTAATTGGGTACCAATCGCAGTAGTTTTGAAAATACTTTGTTTCTTAACTGCGTGTAGGAGGTGGCGACCTGTTTAAACAATCAAATTCAATTTAAATTAAGGCAATGGGGTAATTAAAAAAGGTATAACAATATGGGTGTCAGACGAAAGATATTTAAGAAGCTTAGATTGAACATATTTTTAGTAGGGTTGCCACCTGTTCGAAAAGTCTAATTTAATTCAATTATTGATATAAAACAGAAAAGTGTTACGAAATCTTAGTTTGCACATTGAGAATATATTTTATGAGTTTGAGGAGGGTTGCCACCTGTGTAAAAAGTTAAATCCAAATTATCTGTTATATAATACGCGAAGGCATTTTTTGTGCAGCCTAAAAGATCTGCACCGTTCGTTCGATTTTATTTTTGACCTGATAAAAAATTGCATTCAAATAATTTAATAATCAATGCCATCAGATCCACACCGTTTGGGCTTAGGGTGTGGATGTTCAAGAAGGTTTTACTTTTTCGAAAAAAGTTGCCACCTGTTAAGAAATTAAGCTCAAATTAATTAAAATGTTAAATCAATTATTAAATATGGGTATCAATCGAAATGGTTTTGAAAAGGCTTTATAACTTAACACATGTTAAAAAAATGTAATTCAATTTTAATTAAAGGAATTTGGTATGTGAATAAGTTATCGCTATATGGGTGTCATGCAAAAGAGGTTTAAGAAGGTAGTAGTTTAAAAATATTTTGAATAGGGTTGCCACCTATATGAAATATTAAGGATGGATGTCGAATGAAAGAGCTTCAAGAAATACTTGGTTTGACAATTTAGAACATTTTTGATGTGTTTGAGGGTTGCCCCAGGTTAAATGGCTAAACTAAAATTATTTAATAAGTTAAATGGGTTACTAACCGATGGTTATCAATAGAAGTGGGTTTAGAATCCCTTATTTAAGAACTAAATTGAGGAGGATTGCCACTTGTTTAAAAATAAATTTCCACTTAATTCATCAGTTATATGAAATTTTAGTTAGAAAATAATTTTTAAGATGGTTGCCGCCTGTTTTGAAAGTGGTATTTCGTTTAATTATACATAAGTTACATGAAATTTTAAAATAGGGTTATCAAAAGAACGAGTGTTAAGAAATTTTTAAGCTGAACATTTGTTTTTTTTTTTAATTAAGCTCAAATTATTTAATAAGTTAAGTGGATTGTCAAAAGATGGGTATCAGTCGAAATGGGTTTGAAAATAATTTATTTCTAAACTGTATTTAGGAGAGTTGCCATGTGCTTAAAAAAATTCAATTCAACTTAATTCATCAGTTAAATGAAATATGTGTAACAATGCCAGGCGAAAAATTTTAGTTTGAAAATACTTTTAAAGGGGTTGCCACCTGTTCGAAAAGTCGAATTTGTTTTACTTATACGAAAGATACATAAATGCAATATCGAAATATTAGTGTCAAACGAAAGAGTTTTAAAAAAACTATATGCTGATTATATTTATAATTAGAGTTGCCATATATTTTTTTTAAGGTCATCACATCTGCACCGTTATTTCGAATTTCCAAAATAAGAAGTCAAATAAAAGAACTAGGATTCTACATAGATGTGCACAGGTTTCATTTTTTTAAGTTACAGGGAGATTTGAAATTTGATGAAATGAAAACCGACACTATACGAGACCTCTCTCACTGAGAAATGGTTTAGATCAATTATTAGGAATACTGTTGTGAGGTTTTTGAATAGGGTTTCACCTGTTTAAAAAATTTAATTAAACGCTGGCGTGTTGACGCCATGTGGGTTCACTAGTTATTTATAATTTTTACTAGTAAAACTTGAAAAATAAAATTAATTGCAAATTAGGGTAGGACATACAAAAACAGATATGTGAGTATACATAAAATTGCCGTACGACACTTACACTATGTTGAGTTATTTAATTTAAATTTAGAAAATAATGATTATTTTTCATCTCTGGTTTTATGTCGACTTTGAACGGCGATTTTGTTTTGATGGGAAGCTGTTTTTCATTTTCAAGCTTTGAGCACTTCTAATCATTACACCACAGCGACCTATATACGAGACCTATATTAATATAAATTTTTTGGATTTTGGTATCGATATTTGAAATATCGAGTCCCCGATATTTTTAAAGCGAGATTTTAAATGAGTACCATATCGATACTTTCTGTTCGATATCGTGTCCCTAATAATAAGTGACATGGCCATGGTGTCTTGTTTGTCGCTTTGCCTTCCGTTTCCACACACACTCTAAACCGTTGCCTTGTTGCTTTGCTTCACGCTTTGTAACGCCGACGGAGCGTTATTTTTGCTTGCGATTTAATTTGATTAAATGTTTAAAGAATAAACAAGTTGGCGTGAGATTTCTGATTCAGATTACGAATCGGAACGGATGCCATCTAGCAGTTAGATAAACGACTTGTTGCCGTGGCACCGGCCCTGGCAGCATCTTAAAACAAAAAGCGTTCGGATAGTAGAAACGCAAAACTCAACATATTTTTCATGTCCCCGACTCGTCCCACAACTCGCGCACATCTATCCTTATAAGAAATTGCATCCAACTTTATGGATGTTTTAAGAGATTTTTTATGAATTTACAAAATTGATTATTGTTCTAAACCTGCGAA
>NW_023458555.1:114115162-114118715 GCF_013731165.1 Rhagoletis pomonella
GATTTTTTATGAATTTACAAAATTGATTATTGTTCTAAACCTGCGAAGTTGGAACGAATTTAATTCACCGCTGTGAGATGACGGAGACATGAAAACCATCAAGTTAATAAAATTATCAATTCGCCCGCAGGCGGTAACTTCACATATCAGGAGTCGATTGTCTCAACTTTCATAAGCATCCTCATAAGCGCATAGCGTACCCACCCTTCAGGTAGTACTTCCACGGATGCCCGTTGCTATTTGCACTATAACCCGTTCGTGCGACTGGCCATCCGAGCAATTCGCTAAAGTCGCACACTTCGCACTGTGGATTTGGTTAAAAAAAACCCCACTCCGTATTGGCAGTGCTACTTGCATATTCTCCTTATAAAAAATGTTTAATTGCAGCCGTTGTATGCAAATTGGACAAGATCGCCAGTAGGGTGAGCGATATTCCGACGAATTCCTCATCCATCCTTCAGTTCAACTGGTTTTTGAGGTGCAAGGATGGGGTGCTAAATTGCATGAATGGTATCCGTGACATATTTCTAACGGAAGCTGAAAGTAGAAGGTGAATAATATTCAATTAAAATATTTTTGACAAAAATACACTACTTACCGTCTCGTGTCATTCAGGAAATGCTTGACTTAGGCTGCAATTCGATGAATGAAATGTCAACAAAGATCGTAAATTTTACGCTATGTGAAAGCAACACCGCCTCAGTGTGGCCAGATAATCACAAACAAAAAAAAACCAAAATCAAGACTCCTCCACTTCAACAACAACGACTGAAAACTGAAAGGTCCCGCTATATGAAAAGTAAAGTCTACGATTTTTATAAACGGCAAGATTGTATGTATTTTATTCGGAAAACCTCAATTCGAGCTCATCCCGATTGAAAGAACGCATTGAGTGTTGTTTTCGAAACTTCGATAACTTTATTGAAACTTTGTTAACTAATTTTTAAATTTATGTCATTTCTTCGCTCTCTAAAAGGGCTATGGATTCGGTGTTCACAAAGAATCCTGTACATATATATATATATATATATATACATAAACGTATATATATATATGTATATCTACATATATATATATATATATATATACACTTATTTTAATGCGACTTTGTACGATATCGCCTCAAAGTTCGCTAATGGGGTTTACCCCTCAAACATTCTTCCATATGGTTGGTTGTTGTGTGCTCTTATTATAAGTTTTTTTTTAATAGTCCGACACCGAGTATCAAAAGTACCGGATACCTTTAAATCGGTACTGAGTAGGTATAATACTCATATGTGTTGACTCATCACATCTCTAATATAAAACTATAAATTTCAAATAATTCATTAAGTTGTGATACTACCAAGCACATTCATAAGCACTAGCGGTTGAACCAATTCAGCGAAGTTCCGCATCATGCGAACAAATTATGAAATTGTTTATTCTTTCGGGTGGGAGGCCAAGGTAAACACACCATAGTCATTCTCTCACGTATTGTACGATATAAGCGAATTATTATTCAGCCAGTATACACTGCAGGGCATGGAATTTGTCCAAACAAAAAAAAAATAATAAAATAAAATAAAAATAGAAATAGTAAAAGAAATGTAAATCATATATTAGCAATTAAATATGTGTATGTATATATGTATAACTTGCCACCCAGCTAAGGTTTTTAAAATACTCAATGAACCATAATAGTGTATACGGCCATAAAAAGGGGGTTTAAATTTACAGAATGCCTCGCTTCACGGCCAACCGCACAAAGACCGAGAAACGCGTCGATCATTTTAAGATTCCCTGTTGGTTGTGCGGCAACAACCATGGAGTACGACTCTGCCCCATATATCGAGGGAAATCCGCCGAGGAAAGGTTGAGGGCGATTTTAATACATCGATACTGTCCCAACTGTTTGTCGCCATTCCATCGGATAAAGATATGTGGAAGCAATGACCGATGCCACCGCTGCGACGAAAAGCACCACACCTCCCTGCATATCGAAGACTACGGCGATCCAAGGGAAACGACAGAAAATCACCCCGATAACGACGACGGCTCTGACGGAGCGACTTCGCTCCACATTTCCAACCAAACAACGTCATGGGCGCAGCAGGTAGAGGAAGAGGAGGTGGAAAAACGGGAAGCGATAATCCCTTCACCACCCGAAGGCGGCTTGAAAACCCGCAATTTTCGACCGCCGCTGCAGCACGAACTCCGAAATCACGGCCTTGAAGCAGACAGTCCCATGCCTGCGGTGCTGCCACACACACAGCCAACGGGCGGTCAACGAGATGACGTGGAAACTAGTCCTTTTCGCTCATATCGGCGCGGAAAAAATTTTGGCCACCGAGATGGCGCGGAAACTCGTCCTTTTCGCTCATTTTGGCGCAAGCGTAAGTGCAGCCAGCGAGATGGCGCGGAAACTCGTCCTTTTCGCCCGCCTCGCTGGCAAGCAATAAGGGCCGAACGACACCGACGGCATTCCATCAGGTGGGTTCCGGATAATGCGCTCATTCGTAGCCATCGCGCCAACCGCAATCGTACGGATCGAGTCAGGCGGCCGACTTCATCTGGTGCGGGCGTTGATTGACTCTTGCGCCCCCAGCAGTACCATCGACAGGGACCTAGCACGGGAGCTTCAGCTCGAAGCCAGCAACGCCAGCGCAAAAACATGTTCCCTCGTGCTGCGAGGAAAGTACGGGGTCGCGGAACGGGTAAATACTCAGACCAGGCTAGTTACGCAATACAGCTGACTCAGCGGCTTACATCGACCCAACGATAGCGATGCCGTTTCAATTTATCGGGCCACCCCCACTCGACTTACACTCGGCGCTGATGTGTACGCTCAGGTCATTGTATGTGGCACTCCGCCAACAACGATCGGCGGTTTACTGGCGCAAGCTCCCATGTTCGGGCTGATTATATCAGGAGCTCACCAAATGTGACAAGACACTTAACATTTTCTATTTAGTAGTCATGAATTCATACCAAATTTAAATAAAAGTGCAATGAAATGATCAACCACACCCTTTTTCCTTATTAGCTTTTTTCTTCCATTTTTTCCCCGTAGCTAGAAACTGCAATGAGGACCGGGGAACGTTCGGACCACAGTATACCAGTAGAAAAGGTATTTGTTTTTGTAGCTGTTTCGTGGAGAAAGTCCTTTATGGGGACAAATTGAACGCATGGTTGCTTTTGCGTCCCAAAAGAATGAATATTAGAAAGCATTAAAAAAAGTCTAAGGTAATACAATTATATTCAACTAAAAATAATCACAATAATTTGCACCTATGAGTTAATGTGATAAACATGTGTAAAAACTCTTTTCAACTATTATTTTTCACAAAATAATTTTGCGGATCAGATTGCTCGGAGCGCTTGTGTTGTTTACCAAGAAAATGCAGCCCTGTTGGTTTTTATTTCTGCATCGCATCGCGGTGAATTTCTATTTCTTGGTAATTCGGTTTGTGAAATGGTAAACGAATTATTAAAATTTATTTATTTGATGTTTTATGAATTTATTTGATTTTTTATGAATTTACAAAATTGATTATTGTTCTAAACCTGCGAA
>NW_023458555.1:114118815-114121610 GCF_013731165.1 Rhagoletis pomonella
GACTGAATCTCCCCAACCACGTCCTTCTTCTACTGGAGCCTCACTAAATTCCTGTTCAACAGCTTCATCTCAACCCTCCACCACATCTGAAGCCATCTCCGATTGCGTCAACACCGTTCCAATGCAAGTAGTCGTTGCTCCTTCCAAAAACTCCACAACTACATCTCAACCCCCTACCACATCCGAAGCCATCGTTGCTCCTTCCAAAAAGTTGACAGCTGTTCCGCAACCCCCTGTTCCGCAACCCCCTACCACATCTGAAACCGTTTCCGATTGCGTTAACCCCGTCCCGAGGGGTTTAATCGTTGTCCCTTCCAAAAAATCGGTCTTTATATCTAGGTTTTCAAAAGATACCACTGTCGATGATGTGAAGGGGTATTTAACTTCCAGGCTGATAGCAAATGAGTTGCATGTACGCAAGTTCAGATTCTCGTATGAAAGAAGCATTTCTTCTTTTAAAATAGACATATCCGAAGACTGCTTTGATAGAGTAATGAGCCCATCTTTTTGGCCAAGCGGTGCCTTCATTCGCGAATTTGAATTTAGATCTAGACCGCAAGGGCAAAATTTGGCTCAACTTCCGCTTTCCACCTCGGCATCAAAAAACTAATAAGTAACCTCACCATTAGCATTTACTACCAAAATGTGAGAGGTTTGAACACAAAGCTATCAAGGTTACACTTGCAGTCCTATGATTTTGACTTCAAAGTACTGGTGTTTACTGAAACCTGGCTCAAGCCGAATGTGTTCAACTCGGAAATTTTGTGTCCTAAGTATGAAGTGTTTCGAAACGACCGTTTAAATAAAAAAGGTGGAGGCGTCTTAATCGCTGTCCAGACTGACCTTTCTTCTGAAGAAATTGAGTTCACTGACACCGATGAAGTTGAATTCCTCTGCGTTCGAATAAGATATCATTCTATTAGCGTTTATCTTGTTGCTGCTTATATACCACCTAACTCGAGCCTTTCTGTTTATTTAAAACACTCCTCCTTACTGCTCTCTCTACATGCCATGGTGAAGCCCTCCGATACTGTTATTGTCCTGGGTGACTTCAATCTTGCGGGTGTTTCTTGGGATCTAATAGATGGTATTCTAGTACCAAATTCCTCTCGTGATCTCTTCAATCAATTTTTGAACGATCTGTCAGATCTTAGTCTTTACCAGATCAACTCTGTTAGTAATAACTTAGGTAAATGACTGGATTTAGTTTTTGTGGACGATGTTTCCAACGTCACAATAGCCCCTAGCTATGCTTTGATTACCCCTGTTGATTCTCACCACCCACCACTAGAATTGTCCTTGATAAATTCACGCAACTCATGTTGCTTTATCAGTAAAAAATCAAGAGCGTATACCCACAAGTGTTCTTAAAAGATGTGCAGAGTATTTGTATAAGCCTCTGGCAAATATTTTTAATGCTTCCCTAAAACAGGGTGTCTTCCCATCTTCCTGGAAGGATTCGTTTATCTTGCCACTTTATAAAAATGGAAGTAGGACTAACATCGTAAACTATAGAGGAATTGCGAAGCTTTGTGCTATTGCTAAAGTTTTTGAGGCAATCGTTACGGAAGAACTATCTCACTCTATTACTTCTGCTATTGATCTATCGCAACACGGTTTTTGCAAAGGTAAATCAACTGTATCCAATCTTATAGTATGGAATCCTAGCTATCAAATTCATAGTGACAGGCTCGAATCAGTGCAGAAACAGTTCCTGTTATTTGCCCTCAAAAATTTATGTTGGGACTCGTCTAAAAATCTCCCACCCTACAAGGATCGCCTGAAGCTTATAGATTTGCCGACGCTTCAGAGTCGTAGAGAGATGCTTGGTGTTCTTTTTTTAATTAAATTAATGAACGGGATGGTCAGTAGTCTTTTTTACTGAGTGAGATAAATTTTTGTATTCCTACAAGACCCACGAGACATTTTAAACCTATTGTGTTGAGTATTTGTAAATCAAACTTTGAAATGCATGATGCTTTTCGGTGTTTATGCCAAGATTTTAACAAGCATTATGATTGCATCGACATATCTGAATCGCTTTTTGTAATAAAGAAAACATTGCTCAACAAGTTAACTAAATAAACTAATATCTGCAACCGTGAACGAAAAAATTACACAATATCTATGACTGCTTAGTACAATTGTAACGGCTTCGTATAATTCCGCGACCGCGTAGGACAATAGGAGCAGGGATCGGAAACTCGGTCTTTCCGACCTCGCCCAACAGTTCGTCTATAGCGTGGAGCGGAAACTAGGACTTTCCGCCTGCCTCACTTACACAGTAACGACCACGGGAACATGGATCGGAAGCTCGGCCTTTCCGACCATGATCAACGGCCTGTAAACAGGGCGGAGCGGAAACTAGGTCTTTCCGCCCGCCGCACACAAAAGTAGACTGGAGACAAGGCCTCGCCAGCTACCCAAATTGCTATTGAATATCATTGTTATCTTTACAAGTTAATATTTATAATTATTTCACTCTGTAATGTATCACACATACTTAAATATTCTAAATCTTTTTATCTCAACTGTCTGTAAGAAAACATTTTTCTGTAGACTAAATAAATAAATAAATAAATAAATAAATAAATTATTATTTTTGTGTTTTATTAGTTTTCTACCCATACGCTTGTCTGTGCTTACAAATATTCACACACATGTATCGACATCTGCAGTACATTATTTACTTTTACTTTCATTTGACTGCAGTAGAATTTAGGTTGGTTTAAATTTATTTAATTTTAGGATGGTTTATTTAAATTTAATTCATTCAATTCCTTTTTTTTTGTTTT
>NW_023458555.1:114121710-114127816 GCF_013731165.1 Rhagoletis pomonella
TTTTGGGTATATGAGAAAAGGCGTTCTATTTCTTTGCCTTCCCACGACTTTTACATCTTTATTTCGCAGTGCAGCATTATTTCGAAGCGAACTGGCATAATTACTGCAAATTCTGCGCAGGATATTTAACGCTGTAATAAGTTAGATTAATATATATATATAAACGTACCCTCCCAATGCCGTGAGAGATAGCGTCGTATAAGGAATGCTAAGGCGCAGCCCACGTTTGCAAGAAACTGCCACGCCAGAGAGCTCAATCACCATGCAAAACGTCGCAACGAATATAACATCCGATACAGGGTCGTCTGCAACATCTACAGAACAGAATCCATCTCATGAGAAAAGTAGCGCCGTCAAAGGTACAGCCAACCTCAGCGCCAATGCACGTGCCGCCGCAGCACAAGGTGCTCAACTTAAAAATGCCGTTATTTCGAATTCCTCTGCAAACGCCGCCGCAGAACCCAGTGCCTTAGCAAATAGTCCACACAATGTCATTACTGCACAACAGGTGAGTCATTTATTTAACAAAATGAAAGAGCTAGAAGAACAGCTTAGAAACACCCAAGTCCAGTTAGAAGATAGCAACAAGAAAAGCAAAGGCCTAGAAGACCGTTGTCTTATAAACAGTTTGTCGGCAGCGCCGCCGGGGTCAAGCGTAGCAGTAAGCAGCGCGACAGATTATCTGTCAAGTAGCATGCAAAATGGCGCCATAGAGTTGCATAATGCTGCCCACCGTAATGTTCAGTCCACATCTTTTTCTAATGCCTCTGCCGCAAGCGCTACGTCATTGTCGTCGCCACCTTCAGGCTCTATGCCTGCCTTCGCCAACAATTTTCAAAATGGGCAGTCAGCCTACTTGCCTAATACGAGCATAAATTTTGCCATGCCTCGTAAAATTCAAGACCTTCCAGAATTCAGCGGGCAACCTGAGGAGTGGCCACTATTTTTTAATGCCGTCTTTTAAAGAGCCTTAAAGGTGAGGCGAAAGAAGTGGTAAAATCCCTACTTATCCATCCAGATAATGTAAACCTGGTAATTGATCAATTAAAATTTCGTTTTGGTAGACCGGAATTGTTGATACGTAGTCAGCTGCGTCAAGTAAAAGATATTCCTCCAATTTCTGAGTCCGCAATAGAAAAGTTCATTCCCTTTGCCACCAGAACAAGAAACCTTTCAATGTTTTTACAATCTGTCAACGGTCAACAGCATCTGGCGAACCCTACGTTATTGGATGAATTGGTAAGCAAGCTTCCGACTAGCAAGAAAATAGATTGGGCTAGATATGCTGCTCCGATCACGCCGTACCCAACTATAATAGATTTCAGCAATTGGTTATCTGAAGTGGCCAACTTGGTTTGCGCAGTGCAAGATAATGATACCCGCCGTCGAGTAGTTTTACATGCAAACGATTGTGAAGAGAGACAGAACAAAAACGTTAGAAATAACATCAAGTGCCCTACATGTAAAGGGGAGCATAAAATTACCGCGTGTAAGAAATTTCAACGATATAGCGTCAATGAGAGATGGGACGAAGTTAAGCGTAATCATTTGTGTTTCTCTTGCCTTCGATATGGTCATTCTACACGTGAATGTCGTACCAAAACGTTGTGTACGGTAAATGGTTTCCAACGCAAACACAACAGGATGTTGGTAACGTGGCCGGCTTTTGGGGCGAATTACGGTGGTACTAAGGCATGCTGGCGAGCCCAGGCTAGCTCGTCGGCTGGGGGGGTCATTTCCACCAATCTCACCTACAACCACATTAACAAAATTACGTAGGGTCATGCCTTGTTCTGAAAAATGAAGATTCAAGAAGAGGAGAGAAAGCGAAAAGAAGGAAAACAGTCCGGTCAGGTGGAGTCATATCCCTCCCCATCTGCTTATAAACACGAAGCAGCCATGGACCCTGCCACGACTCCAACTACTCCGCAGGGTCCCCTATTCCTAACAATAGTCCGTATGCACGTATGTGTCTAAGGTCCGTTTAGTCTCATGTCTGTTTTATCGTTTCGTCGCCACACCCATTTCCCCTCTGTTGCACTAGTGCAACACCACACACCAATATTCTGAACTTAGCCGCTCATATTTGCATATGGTAAACCCTCACCAAGATTTCAAACTCATATTTTCTTTCTGCTTCAATTTGAAATTACAAAGATTCCCTTTATTTGCTCCTAATATGTGTTTTACAATTTCAAAAGAAACGCTATTTAACTGCTTAGTACCTAAATATTACTTCAGAAAAACTACGTATATCTATATATATGTATCTATATAATTATCTACCATTAGCGCCCGCATCTATGAATACCCCTATTTAATTGTATCTCTTCAATTTGTATTTATTTCAATCCTATCTACATATTGTGCATTGCAAAAATACTAATGTACATAAATATACTTATGGAGGTATATGTACATCGATATATGTGTAGGTAATTACTTCACATAGAATAATATTCCAAACTCGGAACTTAAACATACAAATATACACCTATACACCAGTTCCAATTCTTCTAATTCCTTTAACGTGTTCCTATTCTGTCCTGTGTAAACATGAGTAGTGTGACCAAATGGCATTGCTCCCTTGCTCTATTCCAAATGTCAAAACATTGTCCATGCATATACATATTTAGGTACGTAAATAAACTTAAGTGTTAGCACTTACCACTCTATCATCCGATGGAGGCGCCTGCATGAACGAGATGGGGGGCTGAAACCAATGGCATTAAGGTATATACATAGGTTTCCAATGCTTCCACATTGGAGCTTGGAAAGCAGCTAGGGTAACGTATCTATCAATTTGTACGGAATTTCATTCACTACTCACGCCGCGCAATGATTCGCATGGAGTGCGATCGGACAAATAGAAGAAAAAAAAATAATAAAATAACTTATTCATAAAAACCCGTGGCGAGCAGCTATTACCCTAACTATTATTACAATTCAATTTTCTTTAAAGGAAAACTATGTGGAATAAACAAAGTGAATATCGGTGAGAACTTACGGAAATAAAATAAAAACTAACCTTAAGGTAAGGCTACTAACAACAAAGAAAATTCATAAAGACTGCTGACGTAAACGAAACACAAAGGAAAAAGCAGTCATTCGCTAAATGAATCTACCAACTCAAAATTTTAATGCAGAACTATATAAAAAAAATTCATATATAGAAAAACTAAAAAAACATCATAACCCTAAGTGCTAAATAAAAAGTATACGAACAGAAAAATGAAAGTGAGGTTATATCCGCCACTCAGGAGTCTCGGCTCTCCTAGCCAGATGCCCAAAACATGCGGTGAGCGCGCTGAATAATGATCGCCGCTGAAGAGCGCTATGACGGAGCGACGATTTTCCCACGACGTCTGGTGCTCTGGATGCGTGTTATATGTATGTATGTGTGTTACCCTTCTCCACTTGGAATGTTCGTTGTGCTCTCTATGTCTATATGTATTTCTCGTATCGCCTTCTTCGGTCTCTATGTACTTAAAAAAAGTGGTTCGCAGATTCGTATGTTTCAGGTCGTTGACCCCCTTACACGTTTCTTTTCGTTATGTACAATCGTATGTACATAAGTAGCCGCGCTCGGCGCTTTAGTATATAGAGGCCCTAATCACACCCCTGCCTGGCGAGGACCTAAAACAATAATTAATTGGGCCTTAGTTCGTCTGTATATACATATATGATTTCATGTGTTTTTATTTTATGTCTTATTATTTTTATTTATTTATTCATTATTATTTTTGTGTTTTATTAGTTTTCTACCCATACGCATTTACATGCATATATACCTATGTGCGTACGCTTGTCTGTGCTTACAAACATTAACACACATGTATCGACATCTGCAGTACATTATTTACTTTTACTTTCATTTGACTGCAGTAGAATTTAGGTTGGTTTAAATTTATTTAATTTTAGGATGGTTTATTTAAATTTAATTCATTCAATTCCTTTTTTTTTGTTTTTTTTTAGCCTAATACAGTTCAACTTAATACAAAAAGTTATTTCGATTAAAGTATCACGGGTGTCAGTTTATTTTAATTTAATACTTATTTCATTTAAGCCACTTTATTATTACTTTAAAAAGAGCGGGAAGAAATTCGCTATACTAGACTCACCTCTATCTAGCAGGATTTGCAGCGTTGAATTAAAAAAAAAACAGTTCTTTCCGTTTTAACGGATTGACATAATTGCTTGAGCAACAATACTTTAACTTTTTTTTAATTTCTGTCTTTAACACTGACTCGCGACTTCTCGAAACTATTGCACTTTTCTTTCTGATCAAAAAGAACTTTTCTTTGGCGATCGTACCCTGCAGCATTGCCGCCCTTTGAAACCTCCTTTCACGATGCCACTTTCACTCAAAACGATAGACGATCGCACGCATACATAGATACTTTCATCGCACTCATACTAATGTACATGTATTTCTACGCTTAACACCAACATTCATAGTTCAGGCCGACCACGTACACATGTATGCGCATAAGCATCCTTATTGCTCCATATGCAGATACATGCATCGAGATTATTTTGTTGCCTAGCTGTGTTGCGTTGATGTTGCTTGGGGTGGGTTGCGTTGATGTTGCTTGGGTGTGTTGTGCGCAAGTTACTTGCAACCTGGCAGGCTGGCGCTACAGGCTCGCCTCCGCCGATGTTGCCTGCAGCATGGAGCGTGGGCGTAAGAAAATTCGAAGCGCAGACTGTTCCCTGTATCTTGCCATTATGCCTGACGTGTGGCTTCGACCCACGACCTAGAGCCGGGCGTATCACTTTGTACCTGGTATTGGTTCCTTTGTCTAACGTATAACTATTGTTGGTTGAGTTGTTATTCATATAACGGGTGATTTTTTAAGAGCTTGATAACTTTTTTTTTAAAAAAAACGCATAAAATTTGCAAAATCTCATCGGTTCTTTATTTGAAACGTTAGATTGGTCCATGACATTTACTTTTTGAAGATAATTTCATTTAAATGTTGACCGCGGCTGCGTCTTAGGTGGTCCATTCGGAAAGTCCAATTTTGGGCAACTTTTTCGAGCATTTCGGCCGGAATAGCCCGAATTTCTTCGGAAATGTTGTCTTCCAAAGCTGGAATAGTTGCTGGCTTATTTCTGTAGACTTTAGACTTGACGTAGCCCCACAAAAAATAGTCTAAAGGCGTCAAATCGCATGATCTTGGTGGCCAACTTACCGGTCCATTTCTTGAGATGAATTGTTCTCCGAAGTTTTCCCTCAAAATGGCCATAGAATCGCGAGCTGTGTGGCATGTAGCGCCATCTTGTTGAAACCACATGTCAACCAAGTTCAGTTCTTCCATTTTTGGCAACAAAAAGTTTGTTAGCATCGAACGATAGCGATCGCCATTCACCGTAACGTTGCGTCCAACAGCATCTTTGAAAAAATACGGTCCAATGATTCCACCAGCGTACAAACCACACCAAACAGTGCATTTTTCGGGATGCATGGGCAGTTCTTGAACGGCTTCTGGTTGCTCTTCACTCCAAATGCGGCAATTTTGCTTATTTACGAAGCCATTCAACCAGAAATGAGCCTCATCGCTGAACAAAATTTGTCGATAAAAAAGCGCGAAACACATTTCGAACCGAACACTGATTTTGGTAATAAAATTCAATGATTTGCAAGCGTTGCTCGTTAGTAAGTCTATTCATGATGAAATTTCAAAGCATACTGAGCATCTTTCTCTTTGACACCATGTCTGAAATCCCACGTGATCTGTCAAATACTAATGCATGAAAATCCTAACCTCAAAAAAATCACCCGTTACATAGGCTCACGGTACCACAGACATACATGCCACTAAAACTAACCAACTCTACCAGCTCTATTCATCTATCACAGATTTATACCTATACTAACGTATTGTCAAAATATCACAGGTTAATGCCCTAACTTAGTATTACAGTTACAATCACTAGTTTAGTTTTGATACTTAACCAGTACATCACAGATGAAGGATACACATGGCGGGTGCCATGTGAGTCATTAAACAAAAAGATAAATAAATATATGAATAAATAAATACATGAATAAATAGGTAAATAAATAAATAAATAATTAAAATCTAAATAAATACTTAAATAT
>NW_023458555.1:114127916-114129725 GCF_013731165.1 Rhagoletis pomonella
CGAATTTCATAACGGCGTCTCTGGTAAATTTTGGCCGTCGACCAGTGATATTAGACGTGGATTCGACATGAATTAGATATATGAGCCACTTAACAGTAGTAAGGGTTTTATTTTTTGAATTTTGAATTGTGTCGTTATTGTACAGGACCATTGATATGTACAATGTATTTTATTTGTTTGTACATATGTACTATAAGAGTTTTGTAATAATAAATGTTTTTTAAATGAACCAATTCATCTTTAAAAGAAAAAATTTTGATTCTCTACTTATTTGTTTTTTCCTGTACTGAGGAGTTTATAACGACAAAAATGAGTAGTTTGATTATTAGCGCTGAGGAGTTTATAACGACAAAAATTAGTAGTTTGATTATTAGTGCAGAGGAGTTTATAACGACAACGATGATTAGTTTGTTTATTAGCACTGAGGACTTGCTAATGACAACAATGAGTACTTTCTTCATTAGCACTGATGTGTTTATAAAAACGAAAATAAGAAGTTTGGTAGTTTCTAGAGCAGAGCAGATATAATTTTCATTTATCAAAGTTTTCAGTTAGTAATAAGAGGTAAAATATTACACCGACAAGGGGAAAGTGCTCAGTTTTAACCCATCGCCTGAACAAAAATGAGTATTTTAATCAGCACTTTTGTAATTAGTGATAATGATAAAATGAGCACTTATTTGGTGCTCAGCTGTCTTGCAGGGAGCTCTGCGGCTGCAGAACGCAAATTTTCAACGCTTTCTTTGATTAAAACTAAACTAAGAAATAAACTTAAGATTGACAGTATCAATAGCATAATGTTATGCAAAGAACTTGTTAACAAAAATGATGCACTATAAGTGGTCAGCTGCTAAAGATTTGCGTGTGTAATTAATCAATATAAATTCACTTTTAAGAAATTAACCTTATTGGTACAAAACATGGAGGTATGTATGCAATTCATACAACCAAAAAATGTTAAATGATCTCATCTCTGTGCCTAAGACTGTACCTGCATTTATTTATTTCTTGTTTGTTTTAAAGTGGACAAAGTACATATTGTCACCTGAAATGGAAATCATCGTCGCAAAAAATCATAACCAATAAAAAAATCAAAATTCACTTTTTGATTTATGTGATGGATTTCGTGAAAAAAGTTAAATATTAGTCACGACTTTTTCTATTTCATTTACGATGATGTTACGACTTTTTGCATTTCAGGAGACGATATATATATATCTTAAATAAAGGAATTGTATGCTTTTTTGTAATTTAAATTTATTTGGTAGGTTGACAACGATTTTGGTCGGATTTGGGAAGAAAATTGGTAGGGAAGAAAAATTGTTAGTGGCAACGCTGATAGTACTGAAATCTAGCGACCTTTGTGGGGGAGGCCGGGTCAAGAATTTTCTTACTGTTTCTTATATGGGGGAGGGGCGTCCCGTAGATTTTTAGGTAATATTATTTTTCTTGTATTCTTATTCAAAATTGTTCTTTATAAAGTACGAAAATTCACCCGATTAAAGTACTAAATTGCATTGAAATGAAAAATATACATTATATACGGAGGATATTAAAACTTTTTTAAACTTTTGTTTTAATTTTTCTATTTTTAAGACTGACTAGGCATACATCCTATATTTGATTGATGGAAATATATATATATAGTATTTTCTAATGTTTAATTGAAAAAATATGTCTGGGGGATTTTTAATCTTACGTAAGATCTGCGGCGGGGGGAGGGGGATCAATTAAATCTTATAATTTATTACGTGAGGGGAGGGGGAAATTCAAAACAGGCGAAAACTCCCTTACGTAATATATGGACAG
>NW_023458555.1:114129735-114134082 GCF_013731165.1 Rhagoletis pomonella
TTTGCCAACAAGAAAACAGCTGATCAAAAACAGCTGGTTGGTATTTACGCAAATCCCTAAATTAAATTTGAAGGTTTGGAAGTTAAAATAGTAAAGTTAAAATAGGTTAAACTGATTAAACTTGTAGGAAGTAAGTAATTATTTGAACTGTGTCAGGATAAGACTTCGGGATTTGTTTTCTTACGTTTTCAATTTTATGCTTTTGAATGTAAACAAAATTTGTATCAGCTGTTCGTCTAACTTGCAAGATTCTGCAAATTTTCTGTTCGGCTATTATTTTGGATATTTTTCTCTTGTGAGAGAACAGATGAGATTTCGGCGGAATTTTGTTGATGGACATTTTTTCCTGGAGATTTAAACGAACGTACCTATTGACCAACCAACATTTATTAGAACTGTTACGAATAGCTTTAACTGACGTAAAACCAGATTTTGAAAATTTGGCCAAAGGGATCTTTTGAATTTTTTTTTAATATCTATAAATAATATTAATAAAATTGATGTTTCTCATTTCTAATACTAATTTTATTTAAAAATAATGTATGTTTTTGTTGTTTTTTTGTGGCTCTTTGTAGCATTTAGAATATACGTGTGGCTCTTTTCGGCCTCGGCCTTGCCTACCCCTGACATATACCATATGTTATCTCGGCGCTATTATTCTTGGCCTATGAGTAAGGAAGATTCTGCTCTTCATTCCTTTCAACCTAAACTAACAATTTTTATATTACAAAATGTTTTTGCATTTCAACACTATTTTCGTATTGGTCAACGCAAAAGTTCTATCAGGCGTCGCAAAGCAAACCGGGCATTTGCTAGTTATTAAATATTTCTTATGCAAACTCTTTGGCGTTGCTCCACTAAAAATCGTGTTAGGTCGCGACCTAAATTGGAAATACCTTTTGTTCAAAGGACGTAGGACCATATGACCGGAAGAAGTATAAACCCTCAGACTGATTTTACTTTAGTCGATAGTTTTCCACTTCTGACGCATCCCAGCAAAAAATCGGTAATCCCTTTTAGTGGTAACGTGGTCTAGAAGGCATAGCGTTATAATGCCTTCGATTTTTTCCGCTTCTTTTAGGCATTGCCGGTAATGCAAAGTAGAATGTCCAACAATATTTTATTTATTTCGCTTCTTTGTTTGATTTCGGGGAATGCAAAGTAGAATGTCCTATAATATTTCTTTTTTAATTCGTTTCTTTGCTTCATTCCGGAAATGCAAAGTAGAATGTCCTACAATATTTTATTTGTCACGCTTCTTTGCTTCATTTCAGGGAATGCAAAGTAGAATGTCCTACAATATTTTTTTTATTTCGCTTCTTTGCTTCATTTCGGAGAATGAAAAGTAGAATGCTGCATCGTAGTCAGCTGAAAAATAGAATGAATACCCAAAAATTCTTTTCTACCGTTACTTTCTGTGGAAATTTGTCTCGCATAAAAATCATGTTTTGCTTTGTTCAATTTGCAGCGAAGTTGAAGTCAGTCAATAAAGTGAAGTACAAGAGTGAGGAAGTACAATTTTAAGCTTAGTTAAATATGCATGTATGTACATACCGATTTTTAAGAAAATCTAAATACCTAAATAAATACATATGTATGTATAAAAGCTGATTTACATATAAAAATTTTAATTAATTTTAATCTTTTAAGACATTTTCTGATTTCAATTTAATATAAATAAGTATGTACTTATCTAGGCATTCTACATTAGTTTCTCTGTAAGGCATTCTTTGTTCGCTTCTCTGGATTCTGTTTATCCATGCGTTCTCCCTTCGTTTGAAGGTAATGCTGCGGGTAAGGGCTTACCTCCAATGACATGCCCATGTTAAAATAAGGCCTTCTTGAAGCGAAAGGGTAAGCGATTCCCATCGCCTAGCTCGTTTCCACTTTCGTTTCTGTGGTAATCGTGTTTTTTGCTGGGATGTGTTCAGGCATAACTTTATAATAATAACTTTATAATAATAACTAGCCAAAGTTTTTGATTTAAGTTGAAACCACTAAGGCGCAGTATCCTCCTCACACATAGGCAAATAGTAGTAACGCTGTGATACCATATGGAATACCAATCCCTTTTGGTGTCATGAGCTTTACTGATGGTCTTATTTTCACCTGTGAGATCTCTGCCAATCATACGTAATCTTTTTGTATGATCTTACGTATGCCAATAAAAGTTCTTATAGGGAAACTCAAGAGCACAGAAGTGCATTTTCTTTATAGGAAGGCCAAGAATCCTCGCTGTCCCATAGGATGAAAAGTTTTCCGGTACATAGCTAAATGAGTAGTGTGATCTCTTAAGTATCTTTCAAATGAAGCAGTTGATATACCTACGGTGATCTTTCCTTGTTAATTCACCACTTTTACAATTCGTGGTAAAATTTATGAACTGATTTCAGGGTAGATGCAAGACCGCATGATCGTGCATGAGGGCGTCAGAAAAACTTAACCCCATGCTTCATTTAAACATTTGAAAACTAAATTCGTATAACTTAAACATAGGTCCAAAGCAGACCAACCACACGGGGTTTCTATACATTTCGGCTGCAGCGCCATCCATTGGGCTTATTTTCTGCAAAACCATTGCTTACCATAAAATGAATACGTGTTATGAATTTCTACCTTAACTCCAGCGGCACTAATCGGGTAAATTTTTATCAAAAGAATTTTCTATCATACAGGTACATAGCTCACATTTAAAATTAGAACGAAATCGGTTAATAAATACGATTTTTATAAATAACTCTACTCCAGCACCACCTAGCGAGTTTTATAGTAGCATGTAATTGGACCATATATGTATGTAAGATAACCTCCGACAATCTGACGGACCTCTATTCAGTGTTTTTTGAGTTTATTCCGAACAACGAAAACGGCTATCATTTTATGCAAATAGGTATGTAGATAGGACAGTTTATAGCGAAACTCGTAAAAGCAAAGCTCCATTCTTTGTGAAAAACTTAAAAAAATTCTTCAAAATTTTCACAAAAATTTTACTTTACTGAAAATTAAAGACAAAGTTAGAATAGTTCAATGGGATTTATAAATCTAGGAGAAAATGGTTCCCAATCGAGTGATACTTGCGCGTTTACGTAAATGTATATCGATCCAGCCTTTCCAATAATTATCACTTTTCGCCATAACTACGGTATTGATAACATATGTAGCTGTGTAGAATTTCAGGACGTTAGCGTAAGCAGTTCCAGACATAACCTATATGAGAAGTTCAGTTTGCATGGAAGGAAGGAGCCACGCCCCCTTTCCCAATGCATTTGCAATATATGCATCAGTGCTAAGTTTCAGTTCCCCAGCGTAATTGGTTTTAGTGATATATTGGTTTTTTACGTTTTAGTCTGTATAAGAATTTTAGGAATATCCCGAGCTAAATACCGAGTAAATTTTTGGTCAGAATATTTATTTTCAACGTGTTGCCAAATATGAACCAAGTCGATGCAGCCGTTTAGTAGTTTAGTGAAATGCATTGTAAAGAGAACTGTATGAAATTGTAAAACGTAACGTCTCAGATTTCTTAATTTTTTTGGCAGCAACAACGAAAAGTTTAAATTTTTTTTAGCGAAAACCCTTCCAAACAGAAATAAAAAAAAATTAAGTTTGTGGTTATATCAAGGCGAAATTTTGAGAACGGTGCGTTGCTAACTCTAAATATAAACAACGACGCACTGGAAAAAGTTAATACGTTCAAATACCTAGGAATAATGATCGACGATAAACTAAAACAAAAAAAAAATGGATTCTATATTTTCAATTAGAGCTCTAGCAAAACTGCATTTAATTCCATACATTAGCTTTTGCGTGATGCGCTTGCAAACATACAGACAAACATACCGAAATTTTAGATTTGGCTTCTGTTGATCTAATAAACCCCCTATTAATTTTTCTTTATCATCTATTATGTACAGATATCGGCCTGTTGCAATTTTATTATTCTCAAGTACTCTCGTTTGATACCCATATGGCAACACTTAGTTTATATAGTAAATTTAACTGAATTAAAGTTTTCAAATAAGTGGCAACCCGCTTCAAGAATATTTTCAAAAGTAAGCTTCCTAATCCTCTTTAGTTTAATATTGTATTGCAATATTTCATTTATTTTACAAATTGCAATGAATACAATCTTTCAATCAGTTGGCAAATCCCCTAAAAATATTTTCAGGATTAAAATTTCCTATCGTCTTTAGTTTGATGCCAATATTGCAATATTTAATTTATGCTATCAATTATATTAAATTAAAGTTTTCAAATAGGTGGCAACCTTCCACAAACATATTTTCAGCTGTAGGCCTTTGTAAATTTCTTTCATTTAACAGCCATATTGCAGTATTCACATTACCG
>NW_023458555.1:114134182-114136494 GCF_013731165.1 Rhagoletis pomonella
CATGTGTTTTTATTTTATGTCTTATTATTTTTATTTATTTATTCATTCTGGCAACGTTCGTACTGTGCGGTCACTTAAACTTTCGCTTGAAAGAATTTCCAAAGTTTAACTCGTTTACAAAGTGCTAAGCAGTTCTAATTTGTGTTATTCACACCGTAAAAAGTTTACTGAAGCCAAATTCCAATAAATTGACTTGATTTAGTCATAAAGTGCGTTGATTGAAAAGTTTTATTTAGTCGGCCTTCGTGCATATTTGCCTGTTTTGGTGCATTATTGTTGCTTTTGCGTGAGAGTGTAAGGAATATCGCATTTGTTTGTTCATTTTGCTTTCTTTCGCGCTTTACACACACCTTTGTTTATCATCGACAGTCGCTTTCTTGGTGACAGCTGATTTTGTTAACTCAGTGGCTTTAAAACTGTTAAGTTCAGCACGGTTTCTAACCATTGAACTTCACTAAATAAGACCACTAGCTATTAAACTGCCAATTACTGTGAGCTTGAAACGTTTTCGTACAATACATTCCTAATTTCGCTATTTTTATTCTTTTTTAATAAAATTCGCTAAAAATGTCCTGTCTGTTCGAAAAATGTAATGTAAAAGCCGGTTCGGACCGTTTTGTGGCGTGCTGGCTTTGCGATGAACTGTCTCATTTAAAGTGTGCTGGTATTAATGGGAGAGTTCTGGATATGATTATTGGAGACAATGGACTTCGCTGGTCATGTCCAAAGTGTAAAAAAACTGTTGTGGATCTCTGTAAACTATTTAGAACCGCTAGAAATGGATTTTCGGAGATAAGCAAAGAGCTAAAACTGCTCAACGAGAAGTTCAAGAAGTATGAGGATGAATTCAAAGAATTTAAATTATTAGATACTTCCTCCTCCTCTCCTTCTCCTGGAAAAGGTCTTAAGAGACGTAGGAGAGGCGTGGAAAATATTGTGTTGAATCCCATCACTGTGGACCTGGATCTTCCGCAGAACCGCCCACTTTTGACTCCAGCTATGAACAAAGAACTCATAAGCTTTAACACACCGATTCCTCGGCGGACTGAATCTCCCCAACCACGTCCTTCTTCAAACCTTTTATTTTTATTGCAATATGTTTACCACAGGATTTCAAATTTTATCTTGATACTTGTACATCATGTATTTTTTTCGAATTTTGAATCAAACTGCAAGCTTAACTAGGAAATCAAACTATGAAGGCTGACTCACTTCAAGGGTAAAAATTCAGTTCAATATGCTTAAAACTAGGAATCGAGTGAAGAAATATACGTATCTATGTATGTATACGTGTTTTCGAGCACTAAAAGTAAATCACTGCTTAATGTATTTAAAAGGTTGTGGTGAATTATATTAGAAATCTAACTCACACTATGGTGGCTTATATTAGAAGAAAAATGTGGGAGGTTTAAACAAGGTTAATTTCGAAGACAAAAGTTCAATTCAGTATGCTGAAGACTATAAAAAAAAATTAATGCAGAGGTACGACTAATACATATGTATATATATTTTTAAGTACTGAAAGCAATTCAATTCAATTCAATTTTAAAAGTTCAATAATCACTGCTGAGACTTTAAGTACTTAAAAAGGGTAATAATAAAATATATTAGCAAGAGGAAAATTTAGAGTTCAATAATATAATTCAACCTAAAGGAAATTCAAATGTACGCGCCTAAACTAATCAGTTAAAAGGGTAAAAAAAAAAACCAATCGCGATCTAGATTTATGTCGAACCCAGAACCTGAAGCAAATTAAACTAGATTTCAAACCTCAAGTTTCTAAATTTATAAGTTTTTCTCTTAAGATTTTTATTTTATTATTATTATTATTATTATTATTATTATAATTTATTTTTTATTTTTTATTTTTTTTTTAAGTTTGTATTTGATTATTTTATTGGTGTGCGTTTGGTGTTGCACTTCGACGAGGTCATCATGAGTATGTAGGTATGTCTATCACTGTCCATGGTCAAAGTCGGCTATCTTCCCCAAAATAAAGTATTGGCGTGGCACGTCAACATTCGAAGCACTCGCTCCAAATGTGGATGCCGCACTTTCCCAAAAACCCCGTGTAGACGCGCTGCAAGCCTCACGTACGAGCAGTGCTGAACCCCACGTTCGGTAGCTTAAACAGTTGGCTGCACAAAATTAAAACTCCCCAAACACGTACTAATCTAGTCGATGGATACGACTTCCACAAGCGTTCGACCTTGTCAAAGGAACCCTAACGTCCAGATAGTTATACCCCCCGTATTTCTCATTAAGACACTGATCGCTAAGGATGCATCCACGCGATGTTGCCTTAATGAACC
>NW_023458555.1:114136594-114139252 GCF_013731165.1 Rhagoletis pomonella
AGTACTTAAAAATATATATACATATGTATTAGTCGTATCTCTGCATTAATTTTTTTTATAGTCTTCAGCATACTGAATTGAACTTTTGTCTTCGAAATTAACCTTGTTTAAACCGCCCACATTTTTCTTCTAATATAAGTCACCATAGTGTGAGTTAGATTGCTAATATAATTCACCACATCCTTTTAAATACATTAAGCAGTGATTTACTTTTAGTGCTCGAAAACACATACATACATACATACATAGATACGTATATTTCTTCACTCGATTCCTAGTTTTAAGCATATTGAACTGAATTTTTACCCTTGAAGTGGGTCAGCCTTCATATTTTGATTTCCTAGTTAAGCTTGCAGTTTGATTCAAAATTCGAAAAAAATACATGATATACAAGTATCAAGATAAAATTTGAAATCCTGTGTTAAACATATTGCAATAAAAATAAAAGGTCTGAAGTGCAAAATTTGATACTCACAATAGTGCTGTTATAGTTTCTTAGCGATCCTTTCGGGTTGAATAGTTTGTTTGGCGAATTCGTACCCCACGTTGGCCCCAAGAAATTCCTTCACTAGTGTGGAAGTGTGAGTGAATGGGGGAGCGAGAAAATTGTGAAAGAGTTACTGGTGGATTAGGATTATTTGATAGGGACAGGCCGGTTACGCGAAGCCTTACTAGGGCGTTAGAGAACCAGGTGGTTGGTTCCCTCTTTAATCAAATAGACACAGGTATACCTCGCCCAGTGGACTTTGTGCCAACTGATTTTTTCAATAGGTGCGCTGCTCGTGTCTTCGGTACGACAGAAAACCCTCCGCCAGGCGTAACGGTTAGGGGTGAAGCAGCGAACAGTGAACTAAACGAAAGTCTAAGCTTCGCGAGAAAAATTGACGCGATATTTGAAATGTCTGAATCTGATACGTTAGGTGCCTTAGGTAATGCGAATCCGGCCGAGAATGACCAGGGTGGCGACTAGGAAGGCGGACGTTCTTAACCTCAGGAGAGTGGACCAACTTCCACTGCGACCAATATCGATCAGCTGAGCCGCTTAATGGCAATGATGGCACAACAAAACGATATGATGGCGCAGTGTATGAACGAGGTCCACCACATGAGGACTAACGTTTCGAACTTAAGCCACCGAGTTGCTGAAATAGAGACGTCAGCTCAGGCAATAGATAATCAGCCTGCAATTTCATCAACACCGGGAGCGAGAGGGCATAGCGAAGATGAGACCAGTCAACGAAGCGGCGATCCAACTCGCGAGCCACCAAAATGGAAGAAAATGGATCTTGACCAGTGGCACGTGAAGTTTGATGGTTCAGCGAAGGGCATCACCGTCGAAAGCTTCCTCTTTAGGGTTGAGAAAATGTGGGCACAACACGAGATCTCCTACAACCAGTTGTTTGCAGACTTCCATTGTCTCGTAACGGGCTCCGCGCTGAAATGGTACTGTCAAGTGCTAGAGGACCATTCGGAGGATCCAAAGTTCGGTTACTTCGAGCTTAAAGCAGAGCTGTTGGCCCAGTTCAAAAGCACGGAGTCCGATTATGAGATAATCCGGGAGATAATGGAGCGTAAACAACTGGCACAGGAAGCTTTCGACGATTTTTACGGCGAAGTCCATAATTTGACCTTCAGGCTACGAAAAAAGATACCGGAAAAGGAATTGGTAGGCATAATAAAAGGCAATCTTAAACCGTACTTAGCCAACCTGACGTTTTCGTCGAAAATGGACACGTTGGCGGAGCTAAGAGCTGAGTGTAAACGTGCGGAGCGAGTTATTAAAGAAAATAGAAGTAGGTCTAAAACTATTAACGAGATACAATACCCAGATGTATCAGAATCTGGTGAGGAAGTAGGTGAAAAGTTTGTTGAAGCTATAGGGAACCCATTCAAACCGAAGACAGAATTCAGCCAACCGTCCGGTCTTAGCAGTAAGCCAAGCGTAGCTCCTTCCCATAGACTAGTCTCCTCTTCTGTCAATGATCCAAAAACCACCATTAACTCATTTTGTCCGTCACCTTTTCATTTAATGTTATGTTTTTCTTGTGGAATGCCTGTCGATTTTTATGTTAAAAACCCAGCAGAAGCGAAGAAAGAAAGTCGGTGTAAGTCTTCGTTTCATTGTATGGTTTGTTTTTCGTGTGGGGGTGATATGTCTTTTTGTGTGTTCAAGCCGGAGAAGGGAAACTTATCACTGGCGGAGGTAACCGGGAGCTCCAGCCAGGTGAAGAAAAGCCCGGAGAGCAACCGCGGGTCAGAGTGCTAGAAAGAAAAATCGATAGCAATGTTAATGAAAAAGTCAATGTAAGTGTGAAACCTGAATTGAAGATCTTACATCAACGGAAACTGGACTACGAGGCAGCTCGCAGAAAAATATTTTGTGAAGAAATGATGAGAAAGAAAAGTAGTAGAAAGTATGAAAAAATAAGAAAAATGAGGGAAAAGAAAAAATACCATAAACGAATACATAGGAAAATAATATCGACAATAGTGACAATGAAAGGAGACAATAGATTCTTCGCACAAACGAATATCGGAGGTAGAGATGTATTGGCCCTGTTAGATTCGGGTGCAGGTGCAAGTTGCTTGGGACAAAATGTTGGAGATTTTTTGAAAGGCAAGGAAAGTAAGGTCATCCCCATATCAGGCCAAAACATT
>NW_023458555.1:114139352-114140395 GCF_013731165.1 Rhagoletis pomonella
CTCCAGCGGTTTTTTTGAGATGGAGTTTAAAACTTTTAACCGCGGATTCCCACAAACCACCCATATGAGGGGCACTGGGGGGAATAAACTGCCAGTTGATCCCTTGAGGTGAATATTTCTGAACGACTTCTTGTGACACTTCTTTCATAAAGTCTATAAATTCTTTCTCCGTTGCTGTTTTGGCTCCTACAAAGGTTTTGCCATTATCGCTCATGATTTTGGCCGGATAGCGACGGCGTCCAACAAAACGAGCAACTGCAGCTAGAAAACCGTTTGTGGTGAGATCAGAGCACAGCTCCAGGTGCACCGCCTTTGTCGTAAAGCATACAAAGACGGCGACATAGCCTTTCACTAAAGTATGTGATCTTAGCATTGAGGCCTTTATTTGAAAAGGCCCCGCAAAATCCACACGGGTGACCGTAAAGGCCGGAGAAAAGGTGCACCGCTCAGATGGCAAAGCTGCCATTATTTGGGAGCGCATTTGCTGTTTGTGGACCGTGCAGGGTTTGCATTGAAAGATGCATTTCTTTATGAGAGGCTTGAGCAGGGGGATATAGAATTCCTGGCTGATGACTTGTTGCATCAGACGTGTTTCTGCGTGGAGAAGCAACTCGTGCAAGAAGCGTAGATAGAGGGTGGCGAATCGGGATTTCTCGGGAATGATTATGGGATGTCGCTCATTGTAGCTTAAGGTGGCGTGAGCTAATCGACCGTTGACACGGAGTAGGTTGTGCTTGTCGATGGACGGATTGAGGGTAAGCAAAGGACTCCGCTTATCGATTGGTTTTGAATTTTCTAAGCAGGCGAAAGGGAAAATGTCGAGTTTGTGTCAAAGCTATAAGTCGGTATTTCGTAGCACGGAGTTCATCGTGGGTGAGGGACACAGGGTTAACAGTATGAACTCCTTCTACTCGACTTTGCAGGGTGTTTATAAGTCGGAAGACATACGCCATTACCCTGAGGGCGCGCGGAAATGAGGAGAACCGGTCTAGAATTTCAGGCTCTTCTTCAGCGACATGGAGTGCCTCCACTCGTCGAGTTTC
>NW_023458555.1:114140495-114141902 GCF_013731165.1 Rhagoletis pomonella
ACATGGAAAACATTTGTTTCCAACCGCACTGCGCAAATCATCGACCTTGTTGGAAACGCCACCTGGCGACACGTGCGCGGCAAGGACAACTCAGCTGATATGGGAACCAGAGGATGCCAAGCCCTTGATTTAGAGCTTCCTCCCTCTGGTGGAATGATCCGGAATGGCTAACAAGCCCCACCGAAGCCTGGCCAAAATCTTCAACGCGAGATATCAACGCCCCAGAAACTCGACGAGTGGAGGCACTCCATGTCGCTGAAGAAGAGCCTGACATTATAGACCGGTTCTCCTCATTTCCGCGCGCCCTCAGGGTAATGGCGTATGTCTTCCGACTTATAAACATCCTGCAACGTCGAGTAGGAGTTCATACTGTTAACCCTGTGTCCCTCACCCACGATGAACTCCGTGCTATGAAATACCGACTTATAGTTTTGACACAAACTCGACATTTTCCTCGCGAAAGGGCCTGCTTAGAAAATTCAAAACCAATCGATAAGCGGAGTCCTTTGCTTACCCTCAATCCGTCCATCGACAAGCACAACCTACTCCGTGTCAACGGTCGATTAGCTCACGCCACCTTAAGCTACAATGAGCGACATCCCTTAATCATTCCCGAGAAATCCCGATTCGCCACCCTCTATCTACGCTTCTTGCACGAGTTGCTTCTCCACGCAGAAACACGTCTGATGCAACAAGTCATCAGACAGGAATTCTATATCCACCGGCTCAAGCCTCTCATAAAGAAATGCATCTTTCAATGCAAACCCTGCACGGTCCACAAACAGCAAATGCGCTCCCAAATAATGGCAGCTTTGCCATCTGAGCGGTGCACCTTTTCTCCGGCCTTTATGGTCACCGGTGTGGATTTTGCGGGGCCTTTTCAAATAAAGGCCTCAATGCTAAGATCACATACTTTAGTGAAAGGCTATGTCGCCGTGTTTGTATGCTTTACGACTAAGGCGGTGCACCTGGAGCTGTGCTCTGATCTCACCACAAACGCTTTTCTAGCTGCATTTGCTCGTTTTGTTGGACGCCGTGGCTATCCGGCCAAAATCATGTGCGATAATTGCCCAACTTTTGTAGGAGCCAAAAGAGCAACGGAGAAAGAATTTATAGACTTTACGAAATAAGTGTCACAAGAAGTCATTCAGAAATATTCGCCTCAAGGGATCAACTGGCAGTTTATTCCCCCCAGTGCCCCTCATATGGGTGGTTTGTGGGAATCCGCGGTCTTGCATCACGAATTCAGTCGTCGTTGGAAGGAAGACTATCTCACAGATCTCCAAAAAGGTATACATGGAAAAATACACAAGTTGAGCCGATCGTGGATCAATGTGTCCTCATAAAGGACGATAATCTACCCCCACTGAATGGCGCCTTGGCCGTATAGTAAAAACACATCACGGC
>NW_023458555.1:114142002-114143183 GCF_013731165.1 Rhagoletis pomonella
TTGTTGATCTATAAAAATCTTCACATATCTCGCCTTCCGGGGTGATGACTTCATATTTTGGAACTTCTTCTAAGTCCCAAAATTTTTTGAGCTGCATATTCAAATGCTCATTGCTGGCTTCTTCTACTTGAGTAGAGAAAGTTGCAACTCTTTCTGGGATCTGGCCGCTCAAGATCCAACCGAATATGGTGTTCTGGGCAAGTAAGTTGCGAGAGATTCTTTCAAGCCCATCAAGCATAATTTGGGGAAGCATATCGCTGCCTATAACCAGGTCGATTTGGGAAGGAGAATGACAGTTAGGGTCTGCTAAATCAAGATGGGACCATTTCTTTTTTTGCTCAAAACTTATAAGGAATTTTGGAAGCAACTTGGTTAATTGTGGCAGTACTATCGCTTGCGCTGGGATTTCGCGCT
The DNA here is from genome assembly GCF_013731165.1 of Rhagoletis pomonella. Lineage (NCBI taxonomy): Eukaryota > Metazoa > Arthropoda > Insecta > Diptera > Tephritidae > Rhagoletis > Rhagoletis pomonella. Next base: position 114,142,417 of record NW_023458555.1, read on the forward strand.
TTAGATCAGAGCTGACTAAGACCAAGGAGCACAACTTGTTTGAGGTCTGGACAATTTTTCCGCCCATACCAGTGATTTCGAAACTCGAAGCTTGGCAGGGTAGCCTTAGTCTAGACTGGGCTTTCGATGAGATAAAGGTGCGTTGGGAGCCCTGATCAATAAGTGCTCTCAGGTTGAAGAGCTCACCTCTATGTTTTACATGGACTATCGCAGTAGGGAGGAGTACTTGGTTTTCATTTTCTGCGTAAAGAGATTGTACTTGATTGGAACAGTGGGGGAGCTCGTCTTGGATTTCCGAGCGGTCCGGCGTTTGCAGGTTAGCAGAAGCTGTCGCAACCTGAGAACTGGTTCTCCGCGGTTGTGGTTGATGGTGGTTAGGTGTGGAGGTTGCTTCCTTGTGGAGAGTTGTGTGATCCCTTCTTTGACATTTATAACACGTCCGGTCAGATGGACAGTCTTGGAGGGTATGCGTGGAGGAAAGGCAGTTAGTGCACAAGTTATGTTCCATCACAAGTTTTTCGCGATCGTTTATGGAGAGTCTTTTATATTTGAGGCACTGACTGAGGGAATGGGTTTGTTGTTTGCAGATAATACAAGCGAACTTTTTTCTTTGTTCTGTCAGGTGTGATTGGACCTGGGAATGGGATCTATTTTGTGAACTTTGGGTTTGTAGTGGTTTCATAAATGGCCTAGTATGGGATGATGGTGGCCTTTTATTGTTATTATTTGCAAAATTAGGCTTGTCCTTGGGTGGTCGCCATTGGTCG
>NW_023458555.1:114143283-114146883 GCF_013731165.1 Rhagoletis pomonella
ACCGATATTCACTTTGTTTATTCCACATAGTTTTCCTTTAAAGAAAAAAGGGTACGAAAATAAACTATATTGTACGTTACTATTTCGTTTCGTTTATTACTTCAACAGTTCAGTACAATACGAAAACGAAACGGCTGAGTTTACTTTGGCGATAGTACACTACAGTAGTTTAGTAGTTACAGACGAAACAACAAACGAAATTAATCGTGCAGAGAAAAATATATGTATGTATGTACACATATGCAATAACTAAACACAAAACGAATGGCTGCAATGAATAAAAAAATAAAAATGTTTCTTAATTGCATTGGATATGAAAATTTACAGAAAAAAATATTTTTCACGTAATTGAAACGTTTGTGATATCACCCTATGGTACAATTGTCACAAACGAGAAGCAAACGTTTCTCGTTGGGGAAAATGACAGTGAATCTTACAATTTGTTTCTGACTATGTACAAAACTGTACAAAACTACAAATTATATGATGATCGATGAGCATATGGGAATCGTTTTGTACAGTTTATTTTCGTCCTCTGCTCAAAACTATTAAACATAAAAAGTTGCACGAATAAAATTCATAATTTAAAATAAAATAGCCCAATTGTTTTTTATATGTACATACATATTTACAAAATGAATCTTAAAGCACTCACCAAGGCGAATTAATATAAGGTGATAGCAGGAGTACAAAAACGAAAATTTACATGTATTTGGTTTTTGCTTTGGCGGCATAAACTGTCAAAATCTGTAAGAGTGTGCGTAGAAATGCAAACAAAATTTTTCAATTTGATATCAGAAGCCGTGAGGCGAAACACATACACAAAATCAGCTGAGCTAATAACACCACCTTATATTAATTCGCCTTGGCACTCACAGTAAGTCCTAAACATATAAATGACTAATAAGAAAAATAATAAAAAAGTATGTCGATAAATCTATAAATAGTAGCGAAACTGTATCTCAATAATAACAAGTAATTTTAAGCAAAAAATACAACCGACTTCAATGCGCATTTAGGTCGTTCTGGTTACGTAGATCCGACTGTCCTCCATTTTTTTTAAATCCTTAAGAAATGAATACGTATTCTACAGAAAAAAATCAAGACACATATTTAAGGATTTTAAGTAAAAATAAATTAAGGAAAACTTGTTCATGATATCTCGACCAAGGTGTATTCATGATACAAAAATCTGAAGGTAAAACCGCAGAAAGGCAGCCTAAACATTTTTAAAATTTGCTAACATTACAAAAATGTTTTCAAATTTCCAATCTCACAAACACATTCTCATTTTCAATCTCAAATAAATGAAAATTTCAATATTTTCATCTATTTGTTTTTTGTTTTTCTTTTATTTGGCATTTGAGTTGCTGTCAAAACTTCAATTTCATAAAATAGACAAACTTCAAAAAATAAATGATGGCCAACGAATTGAGCAAGCGGTTTTACCTTTAAATATTTGTATCATGGGTTTATTAAACAAGGGGCCGTATGCATAAAACCTAAGCAAATGCTTTTTCTTAAAATTTCAGACCTTTCACTAAATTTTTCCAAATAAATTTATTTATTTTTTATTTAGTTTTTTATTTACATATTTATTTTTTATTTAAGTGAAAGGTATGAAAATCTGAGAAAAAGTAATTGCTTAGTTGTTATGCCTACGGCCCAAGGTGTTATTGACAACTCAGTGCGGCTCTCTTTTCAGATACTATTATGCATGATACAAAAAAGAAAGTAGTTTCATTACTACTATTTTTTGATTATAAAGCAAATTTTTGACTTTTCGCCAAATGTAAAAATTAAGTATAGGTTTGCCACGTTGGAATTTTTTGGGAAGGGAGATTTTTTTTTTAATATTTGGGATTCAATACAAGAGTAAAAAAAGGCAAGTTGATGTGATCGATAATCAAATTTGAACGTTTTTCTCAAGCGTAAAAATTACTTTTGAAGAATATCGATATGCAGAGATAAGGCAATAAAATAAAATCAAGTTTTTATACAATTATTTATTTTAAACCAAATAAACAAATTTGTATATGTAACATCTAAGAAAACATTAATCTATGTAGTAGTTTTCTTAATTTCTTTGCTGAAGCTTTGACTCGTCCCCTTGCAGATATATGTTTTTCGTGCTTTTGCCCTCAGAAAATAAACAGCTCAATTTTTAGTTTCTTTCCTAAGCCACTAAGATTAAACAAAGCTTTTTAAGAAGAAAAATATAACCCTACTTTTTTATTTTGAGATCGAAAAATATTTAGAGGTATGTATTTTATTTAGGAAAAAACCAACTTTTCGTAGAAAAAAATCAGTATTTTTCAATCAGGAAACTGTTTCTCTTCAGAAGATTTCTAATAATAATAGCCAATTATGTATTTAATCATTAACTATATTTTAAAGGTCCGATGAAAGCTACAGAAAAACCCCGAAAAATGCAATAGGCGGTTTACAGCCGTCTGGGCTGTAGCTATGAGGGTTACACTTGGTGGAAGCGCTAGTGGCTGGAGATGCTAGCAGTATGGCTGGTCGGATGGAGGCGGCTAATGAACTCGCAGGCTGTTGGTGGATGCGTTGGTGGCTGGACGATCGGTTGACTGGCAGGCGGCTGGTGGATTTTCGGTCGAGGAGGCAACTGGATGATCGGTGGGTGGTTGCGAGCAGGCGGTGGACTCGGCTGTATGGTAGGGTGCTTCAGCTCGGTGTGGAAAGCGACTTGTAGCGCTGGGCAGTTGACCGACTGGCGGCGAGGAATTCGGCGGAGTTCTAGGTCGCACTCGCGAAAGTATTTTACCGAAAGTTTGTCGATGAGACTATTAGCGCACGTACAAGATTTGGTGATAACTACGATTTGCTTCTTGCAAAGGATAACACGCCAAAAGTTCAATTTTGACAACGTACAATTTATTTAGCGGATTTAAAATTCACGAGCAATTTGGAAACTTTGCGAATGATATGTATATATATATGGCACAGTCGGTGAAGCGCAAAAACAAGCAGAAACCGGTGAGATCACGAAAAAAGGATTTATTTTAAGAAGAAAAATTGTATGTTTTTATGTATCTGCATTCATACGTATACCTACAGCGCTGAGTCTGTAAACTTATGTCAAAGTGCTGAATTGTGCTGACACCGATGTTGCCATGTGATACTAATTAACATCTCATACTTCATTTACGATATTTCATTTGAATGAATAATAATGGAAATTTGAATTCAGGACAGTTTGGTTATACAAAGTTATATGTTTTTTTTTTACAAGTTAAGCAATTCTTACAAATCTAAATGCTAAACACGGCGGCCTCGCTTGGACATCCTGCCTGTGTTTGCTTCGGACTACTGCCGGTGTCGGTCTCCATCTCCATCTGCAAATATATGTGGTCGAATGGCGGCGATTAGTGGGTCCTAAGGTAATTGGCTGTGAAGCATATGGGATTGGGGCATATATATTCGTATAGTGATTATGCACTTATTAATCAAGGGAGTGTGCTTACAGCGGAGACAGGCGGGAGAAGTTAACAGTGCGGCAGTCGAGTCAACAAAGAATAGTTGGCTTGACGGAAGGTTTTAGAAGGTCTAGGCTTCTACAGGTCTGGGTAGGTCGTT
>NW_023458555.1:114146983-114170475 GCF_013731165.1 Rhagoletis pomonella
TTGGTGATAACTACGATTTGCTTCTTGCAAAGGATAACACGCCAAAACTTCCATTTTGATAACGTACAATTTATTTAGCGGATTTAAAATTCACGAGCAATATGGAAACTTTGCGAATGATATGTATATATATATGGCACAGTCGATGAAGCGCAAAAACAAGCAGAAACCTGTGAGATCACGAAAAACGGATTGATTTTAAGAAGAAAAATTGTATGTTTTTATGTATCTGCATACATACGTATACCTACAGCACTGAGTCTGTAAACTTATGTCAAAGTGCTGAATTGTGCTGACACCGATGTAGCCATGTGATACTAATTAACATATCATACTTCATTTACGATATTTCATTTACGATATTTCATTTGAATGAATAATAATGGAAATTTGAATTCAGAAGAGTTTGGTTATACAAAGTTATATGGTTTTTTTTTACAAGTTAAGCAATTTTCACAAATCTAAATGCTAAACACGGCGGCCTCGCTTAGACAGGCGGACCAATAAATCATCGTTAGTATTAGCAAATAGTTAAATAGATAATTGGGTATTATTTTTTTATTTATTTATTTGGTCTATGTCTAATGTTTTCTTACAGACAAATGAAAATAGAACATTTAGATATTTAAGTATGTATGGTATATTAAAGAGAATTGACTGATTATACATAGTAATTACTAATAATAATAGTAATAATAATAATAATATTAACATAAAATAGCAGGTTTGGTAGCTGGCGAGGCCTAGCCTTCAGTCTACTTTTGTGTGCGGCGGGCGGAAAGACCTAGACTCCGCTCCGCGCTGCGGACAGGCTGTTGATCAAGGTCGATAAGGCCGGGTTTCCGATCCATGTTCCCGAAGACATTACTTTGTATGTGTTGCAGGCGGAAAGCTCTGGTTTCCGCTCCGCGTTATGAACAAGCTGTTGATCGTGGTCGGAAACAACGAGTTTCCGATCCATGATGCCGAAGTCATTACTTTGAATGTGTGGCAGGCGGAAAGCTATAGTTTCCGCTCCGCACTGTGGACAAGCTGTTCAGCATGGTCGGAAAGGCCGGGTTTCCGATCCATGTTCCCGAAGACATTACTTTGTATGTGTTGCAGGCGGAAAGCTCTGGTTTCCGCTCCGCGTTATGAACAAGCTGTTGATCGTGGTCGGAAAGAACGAGTTTCCGATCCATGTTCCCGAAGTCATTACTTTGAATGTATGGCAGGCGGAAAGCTATAGTTTCCGCTCCGCGCTGTGGACAAGCTATTGATCATGGTCGGAAAGGCCGAGTTTCCGATCCATGCTCGTATTGTCTTACGCGGTCGCGAAAATATAGGAAGCCGATTACAATTGTACTAAGCAGTCATAGATATTGTGTAATTTATCGTTCCCGGTTAAAGATATTAATTTATTTAGTTACAAAAAAGCGATTCACGTTTACGTTTATCTCATAAACTGAACAGAAATACAGTTCACCAGCTGAATGATAAGGTGCAAACTTATGGTTTACATGTTATTTATTCAAAATCTCAAGTAAGGTTTTCTTAATGGTAAAATGTGAGTCGGAGGTGTCAAAATAGTCGTAATGATTATTAAAGTCCTGGCATAGGCAACGAAAAGCATCATGCATTTCAAAATTTGTTCTACAAATAGTTAGCTTAATGGGCTTGTAATGTCTAGAAGGCCTAGAAGGAATACAAAACGTGATTTGGTTTAGTAGAAAGGGACTATTGACCATCCCGTTCAAGATCTTAATCATGAACAAAACCCTGAGCATCTCTCTACGGCTGTGCAGCGTTGGCAAATTTATGAGCTTCAAGCGGCTTTTGTACGGTGGGAGATATAATGTCGAATCCCAAGGCAAATTATTTAATGCGAATAATAAGAATTGTTTCTGTACCGACTTGAGTCTGTCAGAGTGCGTTTGATATCTAGGGTTCCATACGACGGACCCGTATTCTAAGATCGGCCTAACTAAGGAGGTGAAGAGAGCTTTAGTGACATAAGGATCTCTAAATTATTTAGCCCAACGTTTGATGAAAGCCAAGACGCCATTGGCTCTATTAACACAAGAGTTTACATGGGACTTGAATTCAAGCTTAGAGTCCATGGTTACGCCTAGATCGATGAAATTAGTTACCTGATCAAGACTATGTTCAAAAATGCAGTAGCTATATGATTGAAATTGTTTTCTAGAGAAACACATAAATTTACACTTTTTCAAGTTAAGTGACATAGAATTTACTTCGCATCATTTAAACACATTACTAAGGTCCACCTGTAATTGTTCCCTGTCTCCTGGAGCACCAATTAACTTAAATAACTTAACGTCGTCTGGGTACATTAAGCGATTCGAATACCTCAAAATATTTGGAAGATCATTGATGAATAAAATAAACAGAAGGGGACCAAGGTGGCTACCTTGAGGTACACCTGACGTCACATGAATTACACGAGATGAACATTTTTTAATTATAAGCCTCTGTTTCCTGTCAATGAAATAAGAAGAAAGCCAGCGCAGCAGTATTGGAGGGAAACCAATTTTATCAAGTTTGTATATTAGAGTTGAATGAGATACTTTATCAAAAGCGTTGCTGAAATCAGTGTAAATGACGTCAGTTTGATAATTACGTTTGAAACCATTGTTCACATTTGTAGTGAATTCAAGAAGGTTTGATACAAAAGCCGTGTTGTGATACATCGATAACGGGTGTTATGGAATAAGATAGTTCTTCCGTAACGATTTCTTCAAATAATTTAGGAATGGCACACAGCTTGGCGATTCCCCTATAATTCGCAATATTCGACCTGCTTCCATTTTTATAAAGCGGCAAGATATATGACTCCTTCCACAAAGAGGGGAAAACTCCTTGCTTTAGAGAAACATTGAAGATGTTTGTTAATGGCTTATATAGATAATCAGCACAACTTATTAGGGCACAGGAGGGAGTGCCATCCGGACCACTTAGAAAAGAATTTTTTAAACTATTCAAATGAATGAGAACATTGTCAGCGGAGATTGAAGGAATACGGATGTGGTCAAACTGTGGGAGTGGAAAAGGATAGCTAGAAGTTTTTTCATTTGGCTCGATAGTTCGATTCAAAATAATTTGCAAACATATCAGCAATCATATCATCATCACTAGAAATAACATCATCTAATTTCATTGTTGAGGGAAACCCATTTATTTTACGTTTTGAGTTAACAAAATGATAAAATGACTTGGGATTAGAAACGATGTTAATGAGGGTTTTATTAATGTAATTCCTGTAACATTTCCTGTTTAGGGCATTGTTTTTAGGGCCTGATTTTTTATAAAGTTTAAATGATTTAGTTTTCTGATTTTTTAAATGCTTTAACTCTGAGTTAAACCACAACGAGTTACGAGGTCCGGTATTTTCTTTAACAAGAGGAATGAGTTTACTGTATATATTATTCAAGATTTCACTAAAGTGTAAGGCACTGTTCTCAACATCCCCATCGACTCAGGCCAGATTATTTCAGATATAGCTATTTTAAGCTTGTCGTAGTTAGCGTATTTGAAAGAATATCGCCGACCTTTCGGCTTTCTAGTTTCAGGACAATAACATGAATCGTAGGATGGTGCCAAGGACAACTCAAGTGGTGGGTGATAAGGGTCTATAGGTATAACTAAAGGATCGCCGCGTATTATTATTTAGCAGTATCATCAATAAACGCTAAATCAAGACATTTACCTAAGTTGTTGATAACTGAATTAATCTAATATAGACCAAGATCGGAAAGTTCGTTAAGAAATTGGTTAAGTACATCCCGAGAAGAATTTGGCACCAGAATTCCAGCCACCGAATCCCAGGAAACACACGCTAAATTGAAATCACCCAACTCAACAATCGAATCGGAGGGCTTGACCATGGCAAATAAAGAGAGCAATAATGAAGAATATTTAAAGTAATCCGAAGGGTTAGAGTTTGGTGGAATATAAATTGCAACAAGAAAAACACTACTTGAGGGGCACCGTATTCGAACACAGAGGAATTCAACATCTGAACCTGTGAACACAACTTTTTCAGAGGAAAAGTCGGTCTGAACAGCTATTAAAACACCCCCGCCTTTTCTATCTAAGCGATCATTTCTAAATATTTCATACTTACTACACAATATTTCACTAATAAACACATTCGGTTTTAGCCAAGTTTCAGTAAAAACCAAAATTTCATAATTTAAATCAAAAGACTTTAAATACAGCTCGGTTAATTTTGTATTAAGACCTTTAACATTTTGGTAATAAATATTGAAGAAAAAATTACTTATAAGTTTTTTGATCCTGAGGAGGGAATTTGAACAGTATTTTCATTCCGAGCTCGAGGTTTAAACTCAAGCTCACGAACTAAAGCACCATTGCGCCAGAATGAGCCATCAACAATGTTTTGAAAATGGTCGGCGGAAATATCAATTTTGAAGGAAGATATGCTTCTTTCGTATGAAAAAGAAATTTTCGAATAGCTATCTGCCGGGGATTAAGCTTTGATGTTATATAAGACTTAACATCTTCTACCGACGTTTCACTAGAAAAGCGCGAAACAAACACATATTTATTCGCAGGAACTACGATTGATTCTTTCGGTAACGGAGAAGGTTCACTTTGAGATGTAGATTCAGACACAGCTGTCGTTTTTGCTGCAGCCCTTGTAGTGACACCTGAGGAAGATGCAGCTTGAGATAACTCAACACACGGAAAATTAAAACTTATTAATTCCCTATTTAAGCCGGGAGTAAGCCGGGAGTTATTGTAAGTATCCTGAAGAGAACCAGAGTTTTCCGATCGAAAAATATTGATTTTCTAGAATTCTATACCATTTCTGCGAAAAGATTTTTTCCCCCATATAAAATACATGGAAAGTTTTGATCGCTTTGACTTTTTTTGACCACCCTAAGGTACATGTCTTTATAATATTTTTAAATATTTTTTCGTCATATTTTACAGTAAGTTTCATATACAAAACAAGTTGGTTCGCGAAACTCTTAGCAACAATTTTCGGATCGCCATCGCAACTTGCCGACGTGAGTTATGAATGTCGACACGTTGCAATGATGAAAATTGTTGCTAATGGGTTACAGAATGTTATGCATAAATGATTTGCCAAATTGTTTTAAATTCGCTAACTCTTTGATGTTCGCATATGACGTTTAACTTTTTTCTGTTGTTCGTAATCTTTCATTTTGTCATAATCTTCAGCTGGATCAGAATGCATTTGCGTATATCTTAATAAAAATTAATTCGGGAGAGTCTAGTAATATCATCGTCCTTAAATCGTCCGAAAATAAAGACTTACTTGGGCTACCGTTTGCAAAGCACATCAAAACTATTTTGGATGATTCACTAGATTGGCTGTATAATAAACAAATTTAATAATAAATAATTTTTGCGGTGGGCAACATATTTTTTCTTCTTCATATTTACCGGTCTATAATTCACAGAAAACAATATTAAGTTGTATGAAATTCAATTTTCTTTGTTGCTCAAATCGAAGAAAAATTTTCTTTCAATTTTGTAAATTATTAAAAAAAAAATGATTTTTGAGGATTAGGTATGGTAGCATGAAATGTCACAATCTGCTTAATTGTCATGTAGTTAATATGGCGCCCGAAAAGTGACAGTGAAACTACCTTCTTTTTTGTATCATGCTATTATGTAGAAAAATATAAACAAACGATTCAAAATTCATACAAATTTTTTTCAATTTGACTTTATAGGATGGTTCTTCTAAGAGCATGGTCAAATTCAATCACGCTTTGTTAAATACATTTTGATCTCTACCAAATAATATACTTCCTCTGTAAATTTTTTATGAAGTGTTCCAAAATTCGCTCCGAGCGCGCTCACTGTTGATCATTTGATTTAAATAGTTTGTCATACAATTAATACTATAGTTTGATCGGAGTTAATACCCTGTAGGGCAAACACGAACTAGTGAACCAAATTTCTGGTTCAGTACTAGTACTTTTTCGCCAAAAACGAACCAGTCCGATAGTAAATAGTCCCGAACCAGTCCAAAAGCAGTGAAATTTGGTACTTTCACTAAACTATATTATTTCAAATTTTAAAAGCAGGGAAGGTAATCATTATGAGTAAAATAATTTAAAGTAATCATTATTTTATGAATTACACTGTGAGACAAATGGTAGGGGTCAGTGATCGGGAAGGGTTCAAACTACCCGGCGTTTCGCTGGGTCATGTCTAGGAATCAAGATATATATATAACTATCATATAGGGGAAATTGTCACCTTTGGTGGTCTTTTTTTGACATAACTCGAGAACCACTAGTCCGATTTTGCTCAAACAAATTTAAAAAAATTAAAAATTACAATTCCTTTAATCTGTTCATATAACGTTTTTCTATATAATCAACAGTTTTAAAAAAATTTAATATTTTATGCAAAAAATATTTTTTTTCTTCATACATTTATTTTTACCGGCAATTTTAATTTTTCTAAATTTGTTTGAGCAAAATCGGACTAGTGGTTCTCGAGTTATGTCAAAAAAAGTCCACCAAAGGTGACAATTTCCCCTATATGATAGTTATATATATATATCGATTCCTAGACGTGACCCAGCGAAACGCCGGGACACGTATAACTTGTTTTTGACCGATATAACATTTTCCGTTGGTCTCATCCCATCCCGATTTTGACTGTCGCATAGTGTTACTACTGAGTTTTATTTTTTCGCTCAAACGGAAATAATTATTATATTATATTATAATTATTATAATTATTATTTGATTTTTATTTTTGGCATTACAAATAATGATTATTTTATGATTTTATGAGATTATCATTAATTTTGAGTTTTATTTTTCCACTTAAAAAATAATGATAATTTATAAAATTGAAAAGGCCATACAGACGCAACCTACTGAAATTTTGGCCTGAAAAGTTTGGGCCTTATTACGCTTATAAGAGTGCGGCTACCTCTCAAAAGGATACGTCGGTAATCACGCTGGTATAGTTTTTGAGTTGCTTAATAATCATAATACTTAGTGATTCCATAAACAAAGGCCAAGATCCTGAAGGACAATTGAGAAGGGCAATGCAGTTGCAGAAAAGAGGTTACAAAAAAAAATGTCAAAATAATTTACAATTTCTCACTAAATTTATTTAAAAATGAAAGCCACCAGAGCTACCTTTTTTTTAAGAAAAGAGAAATTAATTTTTGTTGTATGCAATCCAGCACAGCTACCTTAATACAGTCAGTTAATAAACCGAACCAGTTCCGCACTAGTTCGTTTCCTACATGGTATATTCTTCAGTAATTAATTATATTAAATTAAAACACAACGTCGTTTAAAGTACAAAACCGCGTATCGTCATTCCGCTAAACCGCGTAACTAACATTGGCTGCCAAAAATTGGATTTGCTGACACAAGCTCTTGTCTCATTGCTTATCCATTCGTCCTGAAATATAGTAGCCAGAAATGCGATTGCTTTGTAAAAAAGAGAACCATTTTCAAATATGAGTGATTTTGCCATCTAGAAAATAATTTTTAAAACTTCATATACGCGGTTTTGCATTTTGCTGATACGCGGTTTTGTATTTTGTTGATACGCGGTTTTGTACTTTAAACGACGATAAGCTTAGGAGAAAATATTTAGTCTTAACATGCATATTTTATATCTAGTTTCAAAATTTGCTCCGAACGCGTTCACTATTGATATTTTGATTCAAATATTGTTTGTCAAGCATTCAGTAAAGAAGTTAGGTCGGAGTTTATATATTATTCAGCAATTAATCATATTAAATTGAAATATTAACGTATAATATGGTAGAAAGTTAGAAATTATTTAGTGTTAATATGCATAATTCGCTCCGTGTTCCAAAATTCGCTCCGAGTGCGTTCACTATTGATCATATGATTTAAATAATTTTTTCTCAAGCATTCAGTACTATAGATTGATCGGAAATTATATATTCTTAAGTAATTGATCACATTTTATTAAAATATAAACGTTTAATAGGGTAGAAATTGTGAAATTATTTAGCTTTAGCATGTATAGTCACTAGAGACAATTGCAGAAAACTTCAACTACTCGTGAAAACTTACAATAAAAGCAATGTAGATGAAAATAATAAATATTATTACTAAAATTAGATCCATATATAAAACATTTTTCATTTATTTGAAGTAAATCGAGATACATTTTTACATATAAGATAGTTTCCATTTAACTCATAAAGTACATATTTCACTACAAATATTTTTAAGATCATTTCGAATTGAAAAAATAGCGCTATAATTAGTTGTATTGAAGTATAAAACATTTTATTACGTTCATGTTTACTTATAAAGCGCATAACAATATTTCTGTCGCCATTTATCCGATGTTAAAATTTTTCACCACATTATTTTGCTGCACAGCACCCTGAATGCGGCAAAACAGTTGCTCGCAACCCTCAAGTTCTTTATGGGGACCAAATTAACAGCCACCTCGCAAAAGCATTTTCTACTGGTATACTGTGGTTCGGACTAGATCCCCGGGCAAGGACTATTCTGCGGCAGAACTTACAACGTTAAAGTACATAATTTACAATGTAAATAAATGTAAAAGTAGGTGTGGTGGCTGAATCGTCTTTGAGACGTTGCTTATAGCAAGGGGGCCGGTATGTTTAGGCTTCCACGCTAAATCAAATTATTCAATTAAATTATCGGGTGTACCACCCTAATGTTAATTTAACAGATGCACACACATACACATTCGTATGTGAAACAAAACAAGAAGAAAAGCTGCACTTTTCCTGTCAGTACACTTTCGTTCAATTTCCCCTGAAAACGGAACTCTTCAAACCGTTTAGATGGTTCGACTTCAGTTTTTAATTCTTTAAACTTCCTATTGGATTTTCATCACCAGCGATTACGGACTTTCCGCCACCACACCACTTCATAAGCAAGGTAATATTGTAAGCCCCCTTGAATTTTAATATACATATTAAATAAACCGCCAAACTTAATTGTATTTCAAACTAAAATCTGGTGCTTTTGTTTTCTTATTTTTCCAATAAAAAACACTGGTGCATTTATCGAGTCTATACCCACCAAGTTCCCAGGGTTTTTCACCTATTATCCAGTGGCAAAGCGCAGAGAGTCCCGAGTGGCAAAATTTATTTGCGTCAAATATAATATTTATTTATTTATTACAAACTGAAGCTTACAATTAAAATTATAAGCCTAGTAAGGAAAGCTATGGCTGCTATGGTCTTCAGCTTCTTCTTTGGTGTATAAATAGAGCTTTATACTAAGTGCTTATAAGTAGTTTAGTATTTCATTCTAAATTTTCAGATGCGATATATTTATTGGATATATTTATTTAAATTTTGTAAAATAATTTGGATATTTTTAAGAAAGCTATAATTTTATTAATGTTATCGATTGTGGGGTTGAAAATGCATTGAACGGGGTCGGTGTTATGAAATATATGGTTTCTTAGTGAATTTAAGGAATAACAATCTGACACAACGTGATTAATGGAGATCGGGGCGGAGTTACAAAACTGACATGTTCTGGGGGTATTATTGTCTATAAGGTGAAGATGGGTTAATTTTGAATGGCCCAGACGAAGTCGTGCGAGTTTAATAAAATCCATTCTGGAAAGTGATGTGAGCCCCCTTTGCGAGGTTGCTTAAGTGAAGCCTCTGTACATTTTGCGCTTTGTACCAAGTTGAGCATTTTTGCCAAGTCTCAGATTGATATTGTTTTATGAATTTCTTCTTGAGAAATTCAACTATGTCATTAACACTTAGATTAGTAGTTGTTAAGACAGGAGCTATGGTGGCGTATTTTGATGTGCTATCAGCAAGTTCGTTACCCTTTATACGGGCATGGCTCGGGGACCATATCAGTAAAATGTTTGGGTGTTTTTTTTGTAAAATACTACGAATAAAACTCGGATAGAATCATTATTTTCGATATTGGATATAGCATCGAGAGATGAAAGTGAATCGGAACAAATTGCAAATTTACCTTTTTTGTTTTTAATTAGGTTAACAGTCGACATGATAGCAATTAATTCAGCTGAGTATATGAAGCTAGGTTAGATACTATTAGGTTTTCATTTTCGGTAGTTACACCGAATCCTATCATATTATTTCTTTGGGAGCCGTCTGTGTACATGAAGTTGTAATCCTTGAGTTCATTTTGTATATGCGCAAATGCTTGTTGATATATTATAACGGGTGTTCCGATTTTTTGTACTTTCGGAGTTTAGTGTTAACTATTGCTTTCTGGAACCGCCATGGGGGTATGTGGGCTAGAATAGGGTTTAGTGGTAGGTATGGAAGGTTAAGGTCTTTGCTGTTGAGAACTGCTCTACTAACTGCTGAGGGTACTCTTTTAGATGGCCTATTTTTTCGTAGGTTTGAACAATTTTGAAGAGGGGGGTATCATAGCTGTTCATAAGTACTTTGTTTAGTTTGTTTGTGATATAGTCCCTTTTCGCTTCTATAGAGGGAATGTTAGCTTCAAAAAGCATGTTATTAATCGGGGTTGTTCTAAATGCTCCTAGTGCGGTTCTTATAGCCGCATTCAGTATAGTTTTTAACTTATTTAGGGTAGATTTAGGTGTGAAGCCATATAGAAAGAGGCCGAAATCAATTTTTGACATCAAGAGCGCTTTCGTTATGTTTATTAGAGTTATTGAATTGCAATTGAATTTGTAGCTAGAGAGACATTTGATAATATTAAGCTGTGAAAGGTCATGTTGTAGAAGTGCTATGTGTGAATTCCAATTATATTGTTTGTTGAACGTGACTCCTAGTATTCTTAAAGTATCTACTTTATTTATTTGGATGTTGTTGCAGTGCACAGAAGGCGAACACTGTTTTTACGGCATATATGTAGGTGTTTGCATTTTTGTACCGAGAGTGAGGCCCCGGAGTAGTTACACCAGGAGTTAATGTCTTCGAATAAATTATTTAGATCAATACTAAGATTTTTATCCTTTTTTTGTTTAACTAAAAGATTAAAATCATCCGCATAAGCGCAGAACGAGACTTCTTTATAAAAGGTAATTGTGGCACAAAGCTTGTTGTATGCTATTAGGAATATATTTACAGATAGGGGGGAGCCTTGCGGGATCCCGTTTTGAAGTGGGTAAGTTTCGGAAAGGAGATTGTCTAATCTGACTTTAATTTTCCTATGGGTCATAAAGTTTCTTATATAGTTGCAAATTCGTGGCCCGACTTTCCACTCAAGCAGTTGATCTAAAATAGGGTGGATTCCAATTTTATCAAATGCTTTTTCGAAATCGAGTGATATTATTGACAGATGTTTTCTTGCGGATAAAGATTCAGCAACATGATGATCTACATATAATAGAGCATCTGTTACTGATTTTCCCCGCTTAAATCCAATCTAGTTGCTATGTATGAGCTTGTTATTTCGAACAAACCACCATAACCTATTTGATATGATTTTATCCAATAGTTTGGAGAAGCATGGGTTTAAGGAAATCGGCCGGTATGAATTGATTTCAGTTTTGTTTGATTTAGGTTTTAAAATAGGGGTTATTATAGTAAGTTTGTAGGATTGAGGGATATGTGATTTGAGAATGCTATTGTAGAAATTGAGAGATATAGACTTTTTCTCTTGAAATAACAGCGGGAAGTTACTATCATTAGATGAGTTGGACGAATGCAAGCCAAACTCATCCGCAATTTGTTTACGATCTGTAATGTTTAAAAAGGGTGCATTTCGACTCTTCAGGCAATGGATTCCGTGATTTGTTTTATAACCACTAAGTCGTTTTATATTAGCCCAAATTTTTTCTGTTGGAGTGCTGGCATTGATTTCAGAGGTAAATTCTTCCAATGATTTTCTTTTGGATTGTTTGAGTTCCCTTTTAAAAATCGCATTAGCTCTTTTGTACCTCATCACGTTGCCTTGGTTAATGTTTCGTTTGAGGGAATTCCAGCACTTATTTTTTTCAATACGAAGCTCTTGTAGCTTTGAATTCCACCATGGGACATTGTGGGTGTAATTATTCGGGTTAGATTGGGGGATAGAAGCATGCGCAGCTTGAAGTATAATTTTATTGATATTTGCGGCCTCTTTATTTATATTATCTGCTACCGGGCGGTTACAGTTGTTTTTATTTGAGTGTTGCTTAAATGATTCCCAATTGGCTGTTTTAGTAATAAATCGGGGTTTTAGGACTTGGGAGCTAGGTTGCTGAGCTTGGAAAAGTGATATAACTATGGGGAGTGGTCGCTTCCACATAAGTCGTCCTGTATAGCCCATCTGCAGCTGACAGCTATAGTGGGGGAACAAATTGAGATGTCAATGTGCGTAAGAGTATTGTGTGTGCTAAAATGAGTTGGGGAATTGTCGTTAAGAATAATGGAATTAGATTGAGAAATGAAGTCAGCTAGGGTTCTACCTCTGCGATTGGTGTAAACAGATCCCCAATTGGGATGCCTGCTATTGAAATCGCCCATTATCAGGCTAGAGGACGTGAAAGTTCCGAGGACACTTTGCAAATTTGCTGAGTTGAAGTTTTTGTTGGGTGATATGTAAGCGGATATTACATTTAACTGTTTTTGTGAGCATATTTTTACACCGATAGCATCGAAATCGTTATTTAAGGTTATTGGTTCGTGCTGGATAGAATTGTGAATAAGTATGGCAACCCCTCCAAAAGCGTTGGAGGTGTTGAGGGTATAAATGGAGAAGTTAATTGGGATAGGAATGGGTGAATTGGGTTGGATATGCGTTTCCTGTTGGGCCATTACCTTTAAGTTAAGTTTCTTTATTAACAACAATAGCTCATTATAATTGTTAACATAGCCTCTAATATTCCATTGTAGTATCTCAAGTTTCATATCTTAGGTTGCAGATAAAAGATCGTAACTTTTGATGTATTGTTGCTGTAAACGTAAATGTAAGTCTAAGTATAGGTAAATTATAATTTGTAGTTGTGTTGTATAAGTTGATTGATAATAGATATGTGTGTGATTGATAAATAATAGTCGTAAGAAAAGGGCTAAATATTTTCATTTGGATCAGCTCAGAAAACTTAAAAATCCTCCATAGCTTCTTCGATTTCGTAATTAATTGTTGCTTTGCCAGACTGTTTGACATTAGTTTTTGTACTTGATTTGTTTTTACTTTTTAACTGAGATATGAGGCGTTTTGAGGTATTT
The DNA here is from genome assembly GCF_013731165.1 of Rhagoletis pomonella. Classification (NCBI taxonomy): domain Eukaryota; kingdom Metazoa; phylum Arthropoda; class Insecta; order Diptera; family Tephritidae; genus Rhagoletis; species Rhagoletis pomonella. The sequence goes on from NW_023458555.1 coordinate 114,160,149, forward strand.
CTCGGGAAGATTTTGAGTTTGATGTTGGAGATGACTTTCGAAGCTAAATCACGTGTTGATGCAGTTGAATTTGGTTCAGAGTCGAAGTCAATTACAACATCGCTGTAAGTGGCGACTGGCCGTCCGTGTTGATTTGTAGTGCTGATGGGTGAGTTGAGTTGAGCTGGTCGCGGTGGAAACGGTGGTAATACGGTTGTTGGTTGAGGTTGGCTATTAGCTTCAATCGGTGGCTGGGTGGTAATAACAGAAAGGTATGTGGCATGATCGTGTTGGTGACGTTCTTGATAAATGGTGAAGGCAGTCTTGTTATCAACTTTGAGTGTTGTTTTTATTGCTTGCAGCTCTTGCTGTTTAATAAATATTGGACACTTCTTGTCTATAGCTGCGTGCAGGGTTGCCACTTTGGTAAATTGTTACCAAAACTGGTAGACAAAATTTGAGTTGGTAAAAACGTAAATTTTTTCTCATTTTGGTAGATTTTTGATGAACTTTCCGTTCCCGATTTATTTTTCGTAGTTATCTTTAAATATATTATAAATTTCTTTGCATACTTTTTATATAATTACATACGTATAAATGTATATCGATATAAGGCGAACATATTGCGCTCCATTCAAAACTAATTTTACCGGAATCCCGAGGAGCTTTTGATCGCCAAAATATTTTAAATGATTATGGCGAATATTCATAGTCATATTTAGTACTCAACTAAGTCGAAACTATTCTAAGTCACAACTAAAGCTATTCATAGTCGCCTTAGTTTCGACTTTTCTGGCTAAGTACCTACTTAAAATTTAGTTTCGGCTGCAGCTGCAACTAAGTCGTAACTAGGAAGAAGTATTTTATCAAATAGACGAAATATGTAAAAATTGAGTTGGTAGAGGGCGATTTTGATAATATTGAATAATCTCCAATTAAAATTTACAAAGATCGATCCATTTTAATCGGAAGATGAAATTAAATGCGTATTACAATTCGAATAAAGCTACATCACAATTTTATAATTGGAATAATTTAGATAAATTCTCAAATAATAAGTCAGTTTCACGCTAGTTCTTTTAAAGTAAATTTGTGCATAACATTCAGATATCTACTATTTGTATGTTTCACAGCACGCTTTCGATAAACATCGACTTCACATCACTGCGGTTGTTCTGGCTATTTCACACAATTAACAAGAAAATGATACCTTATTCTTTTGCATAATCATGCAATGAAAATAAAAATTACATAAACGGATGATCAAACTTGACATTATTTAATAAAAATGTAATTTTTCCAAAATATCGTAAAGAAAAATCGATACATTTTCACACTCGTTTTGCTATATCGTAAACTAAGTCGAAACTACTTAGTAGAAGTCTGAAATGCGACTATGAATAGAAGTAAATTTTAAGTTGGTACTTAAATTTAAGTTACAACTTTGTTAGTTTCGACTTAGTTGCTGGACTATGAATACGCGCCTATGTATTTAAATATAAAGAAAAAATTTACAGGTACGTAATTACGCACTATGATTGTTCGCAAAAAAAATAAACCAACGCCATTTTTTATTAATGAAAAAAAAAAATCAACGGGAATTTTAAGCAGCACATTTTTGGCTATACCCAAATAGTATTTGCTTTAAATTGTTCTAAAAATTCAGAGTAAAAAATTCGAAATTTAGACGTAAATTTTTGGATTTTTTCTATATGTTGTATATAGTTTGAATCCTCGATTTTTTTTATTTAATTAAAGCAATAAAAAATTTTTACTCGAAAAATATTGCGAATATTAAAAAAAAAAACACTTTTTTGAGTCACTGTATTTGTCTATAATAACTCGACTTGAAGTTTTTCAAATAATGAAGTTTCATTGCTGCCTTTAGTTTCATCACTTCCGCTTTTGGTTGAAGGAAACTGAGAATATACCAATAATATGACTTAAATACCGTATAACTAGTTAAATAAAAAGTTCTTAAAAACAATTTTAATTCTTATTGAAATAACCAAATAAAACTCTAGTTTTAATTAAAATAAATAAAAAAATAACAAAACTATGTTTTTGTTAAATTAATTATAAAAAAGTTATTGGTACATATTTCCCAGATTTGGTAGATTTTTTTCAAGTGGATGGTAAATATTTTTTTTCGTCAGTGGCAGCCCTGGCTGCGTGGTCGTTTGGAGTAATTTTGGATTTAGTGCAGTTGATGCACAGTTTAGTGTTTCTACACTCTTCTTTACATTCTGGATTTAAATGGTAGTCTTTTGCACAGAAAGGGCATGTTTTGTTATTTTTACAGAATTTGGAGATATGTCCATAGTAAAAGCAATTGTTGCATCTGAGTGGTGACGGTATATGTGGTCGGATATTGATTTTTTCATAGCCAATACGAATATCTTCTGGTAATGTAGTTGAATCGAATGTTAAGATGACTAGTCCCGTCTCTATCAAGTTATTGTTATCTTTTTTAAGGATTTTTTCAACTTGGCACACGTTTTACGATTTAAGTTCCTCCAAAATTTCGTCTTAGGGGATGCCACGGGGGGCGTTACAGTAAATCACACCTTTGGAATAATTCAATGTTTTGTGCTCAGTAATTTGAATTGTAATTTCGTTAGAAAGAGCAGTTAATGTTATTAATTTATTTGCTTGAACATGATTTTTTGTTTTTATTAAGACACTTCCACTACGAGTTTTCTTACATTCTTCAACCTCGCCACTACACGTAATGTCGATAGCCTTTTTAAGTAAAAAGGGAGAAACGTTGGAGAGTGTATTAATGTTGTTGGTTCTGGTCATAATGAGATATTTTGGTCCTAAGCTTAAAAATTTTGGTTTTATGGTTTTGTCCCATTGCAGTAAAGGTTGATTGAAAGTTGTTGCTATATTAGGAGGGTCGTTCATGTTGTTCAATGTTAGTGGAGCCGAAACTATTGTAAATTCTCACTACACTTGTTTTTTTTTCTCCTTCCTTTTTGGTCTTATTTGTTTACTAGTTACTAGTGCACCACGTCTGCACGTGGTGTTTGTTTTTGGTGGTTTAGTTTTTATGTATGTTAATATTCTTGTTTATTTGTTGGTTTCACAGTATGGTACCCAAATTTTATTTTTTGTTCTTTTGGTTTATGTTTCTTCACTATTGATTGCTGGTGGAAACTGATTAGCTAAGCTGACGATTGGAAATGATCTTATCACAACGAGAGTCGCCACTGTACTGATAAATATAATATTAAACGGTGGTTCTAATTCATTTTTCATATTATTAAGCAGAGTATATACATTATATGGTATTTCTTTCAAAAATTAATGCACTATACGCATATTTTTTTAATATTTCTTAAATTTCTTGCATTGGTGCTGAAAAGCAGCCATGCGTGTAAGAAATTAGCTGTGTTTTCGTATTCTCCAGCAAAAAATATCCAGTAACTTTCCAGTAACCAAATTTCGGAGAGTAAGTCAATATTTACTCCCAATGAGTGAAATATGCAAGAAAGTACGAAACGCAAAACCAGCAAGAAGTTGCCAGTTTTATGAACAGCTGATTAATTTGTTATTTTCCGATGCAATTTCCTTAGAAAACTAGTATTTTCCATCTTATTACATATTTAAATGGGTTTATTTTGTCAATTGCAACTCTAAAAGCACCACAAACAATTATTTTGTTAATGTGAATTACATTAAGCATCATGCCATCAGCTGTTTTTCTTACTAGCAAATAGTTGCTAGTAAAAATTTATCCATTCAAAATCCAGTAAAAATTGCAAGTTCAGCTGTCATTTTTGCTCTCTCAATCTACCCTCTTTTCCTAGTTTCTTGCAAGTTTTTGCGTACGAAAACGACCTCCAGTAAAAAACCAGTAAAATTAGTACTGGATTTACTGGATAGTGCGTACGCGAACAGGGCTATTGTATGCTACCTAAAATTTCACCTCAGGAAACTTTATCCCCATAAAGGACTTCACAACAGTTTTTTTTACTGGATATACTCGAGATCGACATGCTTGAGGTATCGTTGGAAAGGTCTTCCAGAGTGTGTCCAGAAAATGTATTCAAGCTTCATAAGCGATTAACTAGGTACTTAAAATTTAGGCTAAAGTGTTGGGAAACCTAGAACATTTTTTTGCTTTTGCCGGTTTAAGGGGGTATTTAGCGTTATTCTATAGCCCAATACCTTTCAAACGATACCTATATTTTGAGTTCCGGCTATTAGTTGGAAAGATATAGAGCTAAATGTGTTTTGGTTGGTATCTCCACTACGAGATGCTTTGCGATGTGTGTAGCGTCTGTACGTACCTTCATTTAATTTTTTTCAAACTTCCAGGAATTAAAGTACCAAATAACTAGGAACGTTTTGTTCCAGGATGTTTCGATTTGAAAGCCTTTGGGGGCGTGGCTGGTGCCTGAAATTCGAAAAAAGGCGATTTTTTAAACTACCACTGAGGTCGTACTACTCATTCCATACCATTGATGCTGACATCAGTAGAAGGGCCTTAAAACAAGCTATCTAGCGCTGTCTTTTGCGTTTATAAAATGTAAATATGTCATAACGTTGCGGCCTGAAAAATCGGGCTGCTGAAAATAGAGATTTCAGGCATTTTCTCAAAAACTGGTCAGTCGATTTTGTTCTAGGCTCCTATAAATCTAGCCCAAAACCTTAGCTTTCATGTGGTATATAGCTTATGTCTAAGAAAACTCTTGTTGTGGAGATATTACTATTTAAATAGAAAAAATTTCGCTCCGAAAAAGGTCAAATGGTTAAAAATTAACATATTCGTCTAATTTTGTTACTTTAAGATATAAAAATACAATACCCAGTTCCCCTAAAAAAATGCCCATTCTCCGATTGCCTCTGAAACTGAAATTCCCTGCTAATCGGGGAATTTTCCGCGAGTTGACAAGTTGAAGGATGCAGCTGTGGTAATCACTTCGTACATGTCTTGGAAACCACAATTTTTGTGTATTTTAGAGTTTTTTTCCAGTCGCATGCCGAAGTTGTAACAGTTTTCGCCATTTTAATTGTAGTTATGTAAACAGTATTTAACTATGCTACATGGGTTTATCACCCGCACTTAACCTACCTGGGCAGACTCATACAATATTACGTTATTTCCCTAACAATCCGGACCGGATCCGGTAATTAGAGAATAACCGAAAAGTTTGCTCTCAAAAGTGGAACATAGTCAAGAAGTACGGGAACGCAAAAAACCACATTTCGTGCCCAGAATTTGAGAAACAACTGATTTACGTTGTTTTTGTTTTTGCCATTTCAATACAAAATCTTGGAAATTGAATTTTTATTTCACAAATTTGATTTTAATTATATAAAAATTGAAAATACTTCAACAGGCCATTCACTATTCCTTAAAAGCACGAAGTAAATGCAGGCAACATGTAAACACAAAACAGCTGATAGCCACTTTGACACTTAATCCATTTTTTCCCGGAAAACAAACAAATGTTAAACAATATCTATTTATAAGCTGATGGTACATATTAGGGATGTTGCGAATGTGAAATCTTAGACATCCGCATATGCGAATGCGGATGTCTAACAGCTAACATCCGCGGATGCCAAGCCTTTTTATAAGTTTTTTTATGAAATAACCAGTAGGCTAGGTCGATTTTGTATGGGGGGAAATAAAGGGCATTTGACCGTTTCGTAGTAGTAGTATTTTGATGTCTTAGGTCTAAGTCAATTGTCATTGGCCACTAAAGATTAATTTAAAACTTATCTTTAGCCCGCGCAATTGAATCAAAGTGTATGAATTTTGAAAATGAAATTTTGGCTTGTAATATCCATGGAATGCGTTTATTGTGAAAAACAGATCAGTTTTCAAGATTGTGGTTAATGAAGTCAAACATGTATTGTCAAAGATTAGGAATAGTTTGATTAGTTAATAGTAGTTTCAAGCATTTAAGTATTTACATACATTAACATAATACAATTAGGGTGAGAAACGCCCAGTTTAAGTCCATTTATGCAGTCTCGAAAATTGGTGCGGAATGGTTACATTAGTCACCGAAGAAGCACAATTTTCGCGGTTTATAAATTTGCCATTATATGAAAGTAGGGGACGTATAATAAGTATTTAGATATACATAAATATTTTAGTTAATTCCATTATGTGAGGACTCTCCAATTGGACGATAGTACTTTGCATTCACCTTGAGCCAAAAAAGCCACTCCCTGGCACACTTTTTGTAATCCGCTTCTTTCATTTGAAAGTTATTTATACAATTGAAGAGATTTTTTTTTTTAAAAAAAACTGGAGATCCATTTAAGTTTTTCGATATAACTTTGGTAAATGTTACTCGATCGGTACGTAATAATTACCAAATTGAAGGCGAGACTTATTCAAGGCTATCACAGAATCTATCGTAGCGTTGATTTTCGTGAAACGTAAACGTAAGTTCGAAATTCGTAGAGAGCATTCATGGAATCCGTTCGTAATGAAGATTCGTACAGAAACACTACGATGAGTTTATGCTGTCGGAACAAACTTTAAAATCACTGAGTCTTAAAAATAACGGAGAAAATCTGCATTATTGTTAATAATAAATATTTATTATACTCCATATTTGTTATAGTTTGATATAATTCCATATATTTGTGTAAACGTAGACGTAAAATATATATGGCATCATTAGCGCACACAAGGGGTGGGTTTTGGGGTTCAAACCCCCCCTAAAGCTAATAACCTCAAATACAAACTGTATCTTAAAGCTAAGAATCCAGCTCTCAAGGAAATTATAAGAAATATTTATTATACTTTCTGTTGCTTGTAAAGCGCTTTGCTTTTGCTGTAAATTTTCATGAGGAAATGAATATACGAGCATTTTTTTCTTGAGAGCTGCAAACTGATTTAAGAAATTTTGGTAGAAGAAAATATCTTTTCATTTCTCGTCCGTCGTTTTATATGAATTTTTGGTTTTTCTTAAGAGTTCAGTTAATTTTTTCGGTATTTGTAATATTAAAAAAATTTAGCAATCGTGAAAAATCACCATCTCTATCGAAAACCAGAAATCGAAAAAATGAACATGGAAGTGCAAAAATTCATGGAATCAATAAATTTATTTTTACTGACTCTTTTTTTTTAATTTTTTATTAGGTACTTTTGAAAGTTGAGCGCATCTTGGGTTTATAGAACTTTTTATTAAGCAAGTTGTTTTTAAGGAAAGAACACAACCGACTTCAATTCTCATATTCAAATTTAGGGGTACCGTTAATTTCTTCATGATCCAATCATCGGATCTCTAAACCGAATTACGGGACGAACCTTGAGGTACCATCTTTCTACAAAAAAATGATTATTGAAATCGGTGAAAACAACAGTGAAAATAAATTGAATTGAAATAAATGACAATTTTTTGTATGAATATCCAAAAATATTTTTTCTATGAACATATGTACAAACAAACAATGTATGTATGCATGTATTTGCTGCGCTCCTATTACATACGAAAAAACTTGTTTGTAGAAAAAAACTTTTACCGAAATGAGTTTGAATGATTTGAATGTTTTCCATTCATTCATTCAATATGTAGGTATGTATTAGAGGGCTGCATGAATTCATTCAAACTTCTAGCCAAACAGAGTACAGTAGATTTGAATATTTTACTTCACATATAAAACACTCAGCGTTTGGAATTTTGTAAGTTATGAATATACATTTTGTTTTATATTTTCTACCTTCAAATGGAAGAATGTCAATGAATGAATAGAAAACCTTCAAATCATTCAAACTCATTTCGGTAAAAGTTTTTTTCTATAAGCAAATTTTTTCGTATATAATAGGAACGCAGCAATTATAAACAAATTATTTAAAAAAAAATTAACAAAATTGTTTGTCATTTTCCTATATTTGCAATTTTTATATTGTATGCATAAACATAAGTAAAATAATTAGTCTTTCAAGAAGTTGTGCCTGTCCTGTGTTTCCATACTCCCTTTCGTAAACAAAATTTTTCTGAAGCTTTTTAAAAAGAATTCTTCATTCTTATTCCTTAGGCAGTTTCAGAATTTGGGGAACTTGTAACGTCATCAGCGTTTTTCGATTTTAGTGTCTGTAATTAATTTTTAATGGTTTCTTCTGCAACTGGTTTGAAGAATTTGTGCATATAGAGAGCTGGATAGGTGGATATGGAAAACAAATTATTATTTTCCAGGAATGAAAATTTTGAAAAAAATGTGGCTTTTAAAGTCGTGCCTGCCAGCCGAATCGGATCAGAGTATTGTTATTTTTTTAAAAAAGCACCCGTTTTTTATAAGCATTTGAATTATTGGAATCACGAATGATGAGAGTTAAAGATAATTACGTAATTCTTACCTAATTAAAGGTCAGACCTATAGCTTTTTAATTATTTCAGCATCGATTCTCTTTATAGCTATATTTTGAAGGTTTCTGCTGGTAAGCCCTTTTGTAGGAGCTTAATCTTTGACTTTAAATAGCAAAGAAGGGAGACGTAGGGGGAGAGTTTTACCACAGAGGCCTTTAGGCAGAGATCCAATGTACATATTCATCTATGAAAAAAATATTGCCCGACAAGTAAACAAAATTACTGCTTTTAAAATTTTTACTTAAAATAAATTCCCCAAAGAGCCCCATTTGAAATGATTGAAACGAATATATCGTCACCTGAAATGTAAAAAGACGTAAAAACACCATAACCGATGTGGGAGGTAAAATTCGATGAAATCCATCAATCAATCAAAAACTTAATTTTGATTTTTTTATAAGTTACGACTTTTTGTATTTCAGCGACGATGTTTGTATCGTCTTTTTGCATTTGAGGTGATGATATGTAACATCAAGAGCAAATCACGACAATTTAGATTTTATGTCTAGTAGTTTTTTTTTAAGATTGGTCCAAAAAAAATCGTTATAAAAAAAGAAATGCAGGTATTTAAATAAGAGAAAATAAAAAATATATATTATTAAAAGGACTATGTTCTCTTTGACGTACGTCAAAGGTCAAGTAGAAGTGGGAACTTGTAGAACTACTCGGTTATATACCTTAAGAAATATTAAGTTTAAAGACATTTTTATCAAAGTTGATAAATATGACATTTGACCAGTTTTGTTACACAAATACTCCAACGACCACAGGCAAAAAATATTGGCTACAATTTGTCATTTTGTTTGCCAGATATACGTTTTATCGGTGCACTTGCACAACATTTGCATTCGCAAAAGCTCCGCATTGATTATTGCGAAGGCGAAAGCGAATGCGAATGTTAAAATTAATGCGGAAGCTCCGCGGTTGCGAATGCGAATGCGAATATTCGCAACAACCCTGGTACATATGTTTGAAATTAATGTGGATCTGCTTCTCTATGGCTAATTATAATTATTAATATTTTGCAATTCATATTGATTTATTAAATACAATTCAATAAAATCAAAACGAATATTTCCGTTTTTAACTTGAATGTGATCTTAATAATATCACGTATTCTACGTTTAAGCTTAGCGGCTGTGGCTCCGACACAGCCCGCAGTTCAAGACGAAGGCGCTGAACTGATCCTTTTTTTTGTTGGTATTGTTCTGACTTATGTTTTCTGCCGCTTATTTTGTGTGCAATCCTGCTTCTGCTTGATATGAGTATGGGGCAAGGTTTATACAGGGTGTCCCAGAAGTAACGTGCCAAACTTTAGGGGAAGGTAGGTGGGAGGGTGACCTCACTGATAAACAAAAAATTTTCTGGTAAAAGTATCACCGTTTTTGAAATATTTACATTTTTCCGAATTAAAAAAAAATCTTGCCTTTTCATGTGTTTTCTTAAACTGCAACTACAAACCGGGCAATACTTAGTAAATTTTTTATGTAAAATACTTCTAGATAGTTGCCTCTCCATACTCAAATGCAATGTAGTTAAAATATATTAAGGAACCATCATAAAATTAGGACTTGTCAATGTTATTGTGGCTTGTTAACATTTTATTTTTAATATTTTTATTGAGCTTTGTACCACGATTGTTTATTAGGAAAAATTGAAAAAGCAACAAAGTCTAAGCGGTAGAAGTTATAGCACTATTTCGGAGATCACCACATCTCCTCATCAGACTTCTTTTTCTAGACTTCAGCAGGGATCGAACCTGCGAATTCGATGTTCAAAGTCAGAAGCGTTAACCACTGAGCTATGTACATCCCGTAAACTCTTGTTGCTAATTCATTTTCCTTATTCAACCAACTACTATCAAGTGCAGCTGATTTGCCGCTATTTAAACTCGACAGTGTGGTTGTTGTTGTCAATTCTATACATCCATTTGCTTATTTGCTTTTTTGTATAGTTTCAGGCAGGCTCTTCCTAAACTATGTATTTGTCAATGTTATTGTGGCTTGTTA
>NW_023458555.1:114170575-114176901 GCF_013731165.1 Rhagoletis pomonella
CTGACATTATTTTATGTTACTTACCGGAATTAGTGAAAGTGGATTTTGTGAAATTGGACCCTTCGAACATTGTGTTATTAATACTATGACAGAGAACACGCAGTATACGTCGTATGAATATGCGGATATTCACCTAATTTACGGTGAAGCTTACTGTAATGCCAGAGCTGCTCAAAGACTCTATGCAGAGCGATACCCCAATCGTCGACATCCGGGTCGTGAAGTATTCGCCCGGACCCATAGAGAAATATATGAAGGTAAGTGATTTTTACACCTTTCTTGTTTGTTTGCTTGTTAACTATCATTTTTCACTTTTTTAAGGTCGCATACCTGGAAAGCGTGGCGGCGAAACAGGACGTCCTGCAACGGTAGATGTTGAAGCTGTGTTAGAGGAAGTGGAACTAGGTCCATCGACTTCAATGAGAATGATGGAAAGACGGAAGGGAATACCAAAAACTACAGTTCACAAAGCTTTAAAAGGCCATCGATTTCATCCCTACCACATTCAACGTGTTCAGGCTCTACAGGAAATAGATTACCTGTCGAGGGTTAGATTTTGCCGTGAAATGTTGCGAATGCATGCATCAGACCCCACCTTTTTTAATAAAATAATTTGGAGCGATGAATCATCATGCAAACGTGATGGTTATTTTAATTTACATAACCTTCACAGTTGGCAGATAGACAATCCTCACGAAATGAGAGAAGATCGTTCGCAGTACCGGTACAAAATAAATTTATGGTGCGGTATTTTTAATTTTCAGATATTGGGGCCTGTGGAACTGCCGCCAACTATCACATTTATTTAGAGTTCCTTCAGGAACGGCTTCCAACTCTTTTGGAAGATGTACCCTTAAACCTGCGGCGAAGACTATGGATGCAAAATGACGGGTGCCCTGCTCACTACGGGCGTGAAGTAAGAGCTCATTTAGACGAAACTTATCCTCGCCGATGGATTGGACGATACGGGCCAATCACGTGGCCCGCTCGATCGCCAGACCTGAATCCATTAGATTTTTTCTACTGGGGCTGACTTAAGGACAAAATTTATTCAAAAACAATTCAAAACGAAGAGCATTTGCGGGAACAAATAAATGGAGCTGCTGCTGAGATAGCCCAATTGAGTTTAAGATCTCTAAAAGCGTCTTTTCTTAAAAGGTGCCGAGCTTGTATTAGAGTAGAAGGTCGCCAATTTGAGCATATTTTATCAATAAATTAATAAATTTTCTTCAAACAACTCATGTATATCTCATTTCACGTGAACCCATCCTTCACACAAAATATTGATAGGTATAGCCCTTGTTATAGACTCTAGTCCGAATTCCGGTAAGTAACATAAAATAATGTCAGAAGCAAGTAATTATGTACCTTTGTACTATTTAGCTTGTCATTTGACGGTAATAAGAGCAAATTCAATTTAAATCTATTAAATACATTCTAGCGTGTCTCAGTCCTTTACCCACAAAAGCGGCTATAACTTTTTTTCTCTATTCAAAACAGTAAGTGTGGCACCTTTCTGAAATCTTTATTAAATGAGCAATTTTATAATGTAATGTAAAGTTATAGCTCAGTACATTTTTTTTTCACCCGAAATAGTCAAAGTTGGGGAAGAAAATATCAAAAAGTTAAAAATCCAGAAATAGTCCTAATTTTATGATGGTTCCTTAATATATTTTAACTACATTGCATTTGAGTATGGAGGGGCAACTATCTGGAAGTATTTTACATAAAAAATTTACTAATTATTGCCCGGTTTGTAGTTGCAGTTAAAGAAAACACATGAAAAGGCAAGATTTTTTTTTAATTCGAAAAAATGTAAATATTTCAAAAACGGTGACACTTTTAACTGAAAATTTTTTGTTTATCAGGGAGCTCACCCCCTACCTACCTTCCCCTAAAGTTTGGCACGTTACTTCTGGGACACCCTGTATATAAGAGGTTGCGCAATGCGCAGGTCCGTAATTATTCTCGCAAAGTTTGCGCGACAACAACAGCGAAAACAACAAGCAGCGAAAACAACAGGCAGCGTAAAAAACATAAAATTGAAGTGAAGAGAAGCGATTTCAAACAAATTGTAATCGATAGTACATTCAAGAATACATTTAAAGTTAATTTTAACCAAGTTTTTACTCATACCTTTATGTCGGAAAAGCCACAAAACCTGATTCTTCACAGCGACCAGTTTTTGCGAAATTTTCAATTAAACTCGCCATATCTCAGGCGTTTATGTATCGATTGATTTGAAATTTGTAAACAATAAACAAGAAACCATTCGTAAGAAGATAGGTTTTACAACACTTCATAATACTTCTTGAAAACAAAATGGCGGATATTTGAACTTTTTTATAAAAATTACCGAGGTGGTTTTTACAAATGCAAAAGTTGTGTTATGAAGTTTAAAATTTTTGTTTTATTTTAATGCAGGATTATAGACAAATATATCCTAAAATTTTTGGGAACGTTTCATGTTGAGACAACAAGTAGTTCTAAAGTTATAACAATATTATGGTGACATCCACGAGCGGCCGCTCGCCTCTAAATAACAAATATTTTTACATAGCACTTGCACAAATAATTTTGTAAGTAATATTAAGTGCAATGTTGAAATTCATAAATTTATCACTGAAATATAACTTAATAAAGCTGTTATAAATTTAATGTACATACTTACATACCTATTAGAGGGCTGCATGAATTCATTCAAAACAGCTTATGAATTTTTCATATACAAAACGAATGATTGATTTTGTCTTAAAATTTTTTTTGAGTTTGAATGAATACCTGTTGTGATATATGTGTCGACATAATAGTATTCAAACAAAGTGAAAATAAATTGAATAAAAAATAAATGACAATTTTTTTTATGAATATCCAAAAATATTGTTTCTGTACACATATGTACAAAAACATACATATGTATTAGAGGGCTGCATGAATTCATTCAAACTTCTAGCCAAACAGAGTACAGTAGATTTGAATATTTTACTTCACATACAAAACACTCAGCGTTTGGAATTTTGTAAGTTATGAATATACATTTTGTTTTATATTTTCTACCTTTAAATGGAAGAATGTGAATGAATGAATAGAAAACATTCAAATCATTCATTTTTTTCTAAAAACAGGTTTTTTCGTATATAATAGGAACGCAGCAATACATACATACATACATATGTACGTTTGTACATATGTGCATAGAAAAAATATTTTTGGATATTCATACAAAAAATTGTCATTTATTTAAATTTAATTTATTTTCACTTTGTTTGAATAACATTACAATATTCAAACAAACATACATATATAGGTATTAGAGGGCTTCATGAATTCATTCAAACTTCTAGCCAAACAGAGTAGAGTAAATTTGAATATTTTACTTCACATACAAAACACTCAGCGTTTGGAATTTTGTAAGTTATGAATATACCTTTTGTTTAAAATTTTCTACTTTCAAATGGAAGAATGTGAATGAATGAATAGAAAACATTCAAATCATTCACACTCATTTCGGTAAAAGTTTTTTTCTACAAACAAGTTTTTCCGTATGTAATAGGAGCGTAACAACACATACATACATATATACATATATGCATAAAAAAAACATTTTTGGATGTTCATACAAAAAATTGTCATTTATTTCAATTCAATTTAGTTTCACTTTGTTTGAATATTGTAATGTCAACACAATTATCAGAACAGCTATTCACTCAAATTCAAAAAAATTTGAAGCCAAAATGATTCATTCGTTTTGTATATGAATAATTGAAAAGCCGTAATAAATGCATTCATGCAGCCCTCTAATACATACATAAATTGTATGATTGTACATATGTGCATAGAAAAAATATTTTTGGATATTCATACAAAAAATTGTCATTTATTTCAATTTAATTTATTTTCACTTTGTTTGAATATTGTGATGTCGACACGAATATCAGAACAGCGATTCACTCAAATTCAAAAAAATTTGAAGCCAAAATCAGTCATTCGTGTGCCGCCGGCTGCACGTTATTTTGCAACTGACAACGTAATGTGTCTTCGGAGGTGTTCATTTTGCCCTTTACTAGTAGATGACATTGGCCATGATGACAATTTTGGTACTAAAAACTGAAAGAAAACATGGCTTACCTCGCAAGGTGCTTACCTATTTTCCCAGTGGGTATGTGCATAGAAAAAATATTTTTGGATATTCATACAAAAAATTGTCATTTATTTCAATTTAATTTATTTTCACTTTGTTTGAATATTGTAATGTCGACACAAATATCAGAACAGCTATTCACTCAAATTCAAAATCAATCATTCGTTTTGTATATGAATAATTCATAAGCCGTTTTGAATGCATTCATGCAGCCCTCTAGTATGTATGCATATAATTACACACATAGTGAAAATAGGTATTAGTACAGTGGTTGTTTTTCAAAATTCGCCATGTTTTAAATAATAAATTTTTAGTTAATTTTTCACAAAAATACTTTTCATATTTTAACAAAAACCATATGCATAAAATTTCCTAACTTTTTGCAAAACTTTGAAAAAAAATAATACAAACTTTCATCAAAATTTTGAATAACAGTTTTTAGAAAAAATTTAGTATGCATTGTTTTAGCTAATTCAATTTCAATAAATAAAATTCAAGCTTCAAGTCGCTTCTAATTACCTTTGATTTTTTGGAATTTGTTTCTCAAGGGTGTTACATATTTTCTTCCATGAACAAAATGCAGTTTTGTTGGAAGAAAACCCTCAGCACCATTGAGAAAAAAATATCAAAAATCAACGCAATTTTTAGCGACTTCAAACTTGCACTTTGTAGCACTGAATGAGCTTGAAAACTACATACTCAATTTTTTTCAAAAAATCTGAACCAAATGTTTGAAATATACATAGATAAAAATTTTTAGAATTTTTTAAGTTTTGCAAAAAGTTTGAAAATTTAATACATATGGTTTTTGTTAAAGTATGAACTATATTTTCGTGAAAAATTACCGAAAAACAATCACTTTACGAATAACTATTATGACTATGTATGCAGTTCCATGCATACATATGTAGGTTTTTTATCCATAGGCATCGAAAGCCTGTACCCCGTAGTGTGGAACTTTAATCCGAACTAAAACTCTATGTATGTCCGCTGTACCGTATCTTCCCGGTACCACCGTAAAGTATTTCGTCGGAGGGCGATTGAGCCTAAGCTCGATCGTAAGGTCCTGTTCTGATGCATAGGTATATAAGTACATATGTAATAAGTTATATAACACTGATAAATTTATGAATTTAAACATTTCACTTACTATTTCTTACAAAATTATTTGTGCAAGTGCTATATAAAAATATTCGTTATCTAATGGCGAACGCCCGCTCGTGGATGTCACCATAATACATGATGCAATAATACAAGGTGGTATCAGTTGTGACAGCTCGATTTGACACTGCCTTAGCTCAGTAGAATGAGAAGAAAAACGGGAAGAAATGAATCCCCAATGGGGGAAAAATATAAAATTTCAAATTTTCTCCTAAACAAAATTTGCTTTTTTAGAGTATATTCGTTATGAAATGAAAAAAATAAGGTAAAATACCATTTTAAGAAAACAAAGTGTGTATACTGAGAAAAAATAAAAACCATTCAACTATTTTAATGGGCAAAGAATAGTTAAAGAAGTAACATTGTTTCACGTAAGGCAGTCAATATGGCGAAATTAGAGCGAGAAGTTGCCAACTGATAACACCTTGTATTATTGCATCATGACCATAACCTATATCTATACTAATTATATAAAGAGAAGTCCCTTTTTTTTTGTAACAGGTAATCTCGCGAACGGCTGGTCCGATTTTCATGAAATTTTTTATACAAATAGCTTTCGAAAACCACCATGTTTTAGGCTAAACAAATTTTACTTTTTTTCGGGTAGGTGGACCAGGGGACCAGTCTATTCGAAAAAATCTTATTATAGTCCGATTTGCTTAAAATTTAGTACGTAAGTAGCTTTTTACCATATATTAGCATATATGACCCATTTTTTCCGGGAAGTGGTCCAGGGACCGATCTATTCCAAATTTATGGTCCGATTTGCTTAAAATTCGGTACGTAAGTAGTTTTTTAGCATATATTAGGATATATAGTCCACTTTTTCCGAGACGTGGACCAGGGACTGATCTATTCGAAAAAATCGTATTTACGGCCCGATTTGCTTAAAATTCGGTACGTAGGTAGCCTTTCAGCATATATTAGCATATATGATCATTTTGTCCGAGAAGTTGACCAGGGACCGATCTGTTCGAAGAAATCGTATTTATGGTCCGATTTGCTTAAAATTCGGTACGTAGGT
>NW_023458555.1:114176911-114177540 GCF_013731165.1 Rhagoletis pomonella
AGAAATCGTATTTATGGTCCGATTTGCTTAAAATTCGGTACGTAGGTAACTTTTTGCCTGGATAAGCTTATAGATTCCTGTTTTCCAATTTTCATGCAATTTCGAATATAAATAGCTTTAAGTAATGACCATATCAAGGGGCGAATTCGTCACTAGTGGACCAGGGACCAGTCTATTCGAAAAAATCTTATTATAGTCCGATTTGCTTAAAATTAGTACGTAAGTAGCTTTTTAGCATATATTAGCACATATGACCCATTTTTTCCGGGAAGTGGTCCAGGGAACGATCTATTCCAAATGTATGGTCCGATTTGCTTAAAATTCGGTACGTAAGTAGTTTTTTAGCATATATTAGAATATATGGTCCATTTTTTCCGAGAAGTGGACCAGGGACTGATCTATTCGAAAAAATCGTATTTACGGTCCGATTTGCTTAAAATTCGGTACGTAGGTAGCTTTTCAGCATATAACGGGTGATTTTTTTGAGGTTAGGATTTTCATGCATTAGTATTTGACAGATCACGTGGGATTTCAGACATGGTGTCAAAGAGAAAGATGCTCAGTATGCTTTGAAATTTCATCATGAATAGACTTACTAACGAGCAACGCTTGCAAATCATTGAATTTTA
>NW_023458555.1:114177640-114186701 GCF_013731165.1 Rhagoletis pomonella
GGAACTATTGGAAAAGGGGGCGTGGCATCTTCCATACAAACCGAATTTTTCATACTGCCTATTTTGGAAGTGTTCATGGTAGAGTTCTGGAACTTGGTATAGAGATATACGAAATCAATCGCATACTCATGAAGAAAGAGGGCATCTCTTGGAAAGGGGGGCGTGGCACCTTCCATATAAATCGAATTTTTATACTGCATATCTCTGAAAGTATTCATGGTACAGTACTGGAACTTCGTATGGAGATATGTATATAGTTGAAATCAAGCCCATACTCATGGAGAAAATTTGGGCTATTTGAAAAGGGGTGGGAGGCCTACAAACGTACCGACCTTTAGCTATCTTTGAATTAATATTTTTAATCATCTGTAGGTGTGTTTGTGAGTGATCTCCTCCTAAATGGTTGTACGGATTTTGACGAAACTTTTTGTGTATTTGAGTGGGTCTCTGGATGGTTTAGTTTCACAATTTAATCCAACAGTTGGCGCTGTAGTTGAGTTATTACTAAAAATCTTATTTATGATCCGATTTGGCCAATGTTTTAAATATGTATGCAATACTATTGCAAAAACGTGCTGCCAAGTGGTGCTGAAGTCGAGCTATTACTAAAAATAGCCAAGTGAGAAAAGGCAGTGAAGGTCAGATTAAATCGACCTGTTGCACCATTGAGTATATAGAACGCTCCTGCGTTGCAATTGGCCCAATGGATGTGATTTTCCAATATTATTATGCGTTCAAACTTTTAAGGTATTTCGTCTGAAATAAGTATATGTATATTGCATTTCTGTAGAACAATGATTCGCACCCATTTTGAAATTGCCACCTACTATACTGTAAAGCTTCTAGGACATTCACTATAGAACCGCGTCATTGTTGCCGCCAGGGAGTGAAGAGGAAAAAATTTATATCGCTTTGCGAATAACCGTGCTATGAAATGCCGCACAACTGGAGAATTTCAAGAACGGATATAAGACTTTCCTTAGGTTATTTAAAGCGGCAAATGACCACCAAACCTTAATCTTAGCAGACAAATGTGCCAATGAAAATCGTAAACGTGAATTGTTGGTGAAAATGTTGGACCAAAAAGATTCAATAAAATATATAAAAATTTTGGGCGGGACGAAGTTCGCCGGGTCTGCTAGTATTGTTATAACTTTAGAACTACTTGCTGTCTAAACATGAAACTTTCCCAAAAATTTCCGTATATATTTGTCTATAATGCTGCATTAGAACAAAACAAAAATTTTAAACTTCATAATACGACTTTTGCATTTGTAGAAACCACCTCGTTAACTTTTACAAAAAAGTTAAAATATCCGCCATTTTGATTTAGGAAGTATTAAGAAGTGTAGTAAAACCCGTATTCTTTAGAATAGTTTTTGTTTATTGTGTACAAATTTCAAATCAATCGATTTGAAACTTCTTTTTTTTAATTTGTTTAATTGCGCATTAATGAATGGGCATTTTGTACACCAAAAAACAGCATTGCTTGCTGCGACGTCGGCACATGTTGCCACACGATAAAAAATTGTCTGACCAGAATTTACAAGAAAAGTTACCAGGTAAAAAACAACGTGTTATTATACAATAAACTGTTAAAACAAACCTCGTGTGTTTGCCATGAAAAAGACACGGGTACAATAAATAGTTTTATCAAAAGAAATCTAAGCCTTTCTACAAAAACATTTTTAGTAATATGAGAAAGAAGGATTTATAAAAAATAAATGCGGTGTTTTACTAAACAATTCATTGCACCTATATGATTCTACATATTATAGTAAAAGAAAACTTTAAGGGTTGGCCTCGAGCTATTACAGTTTCGATTCTGGTAATGCATTTTAAGGTGCACCTCAACTTTTTTTGAAATATCAGTTAAGCTACTCAAGGCCTCATATAATAGATACATTTACATACGTATATAAATACATTTTTATTAAATCTCTGTATACGTACGTGTATAAAGAAGAATATAACAAAAACTTGTGAAACAAAAAACAACGCATAATTATTTTTGCAGCGCACGCGTTTAAAAATATACTTTTCGTAAAAACGCGCTTTAAGCTCTTGCATTTTGAAAGGGATCTTGGCCTCAGAATAAAAAAATTATTTACAAAAATCTACTTAAGTGCATATACTGAAGCGCTAAAGAGCCCAAATACTCCGCAAAAACTGCTGTTCTAACCTCGTATTTCATTTCCTCTATATATGGATCAAAGATCTGTCAATAAATATTGAACGTGTGGCATATTTAGTGATATCAATTCACGGCTCGGCATTTCCCGTTGCATTTGGAACAGATTGGATGTGGTATCACCATGCATATAATAAAAAGTATAGATGATTTTCAATAAAATAACGTTAAGATAAGATTTCCATCTATTGGACTTTAAACCTCTCAACACAAAATGTAAATACTGACGCGATAAATATTGAACATGTAGCATTCCCGCGCGATCCATCACTATTTTGAAATCCATCTATGGATCACGATCTAAATATCACAATAAATATTGAACTTGTGACAGGCGCCCCACACTGTGATGAATAAACGAGTAGACTGCCCAGCGATAATTTTCTTCGATATGTTGTTAGTTATTTTTGCTGAGCGCTGTGCTGCCTGATCAATGCAATTGTTTCTAGTAGTGTTGTCACCAGGGATTGAAAAGTAGGTACAATTGTACCTTTTTCCGACTTTACTGAACCAACAGGTACATTCGGTACACTGAGCTAAATTTAGGTACAATTAGACGATAGACAAGTAAATGTCCACATTTGAGACTATGTTGCTCGCGAAAAAAATTTTAGAAAATTTTTGTAAACAAGGAGATATGGCAACTCATATATCATTGTGAACATGTCATTGCGGCAACCAGAAATATTTTCAAAGTCACCAAGTTTCTTTATGAAATTCTTTGAGAACAGTGAAAAACTCCTCACCTTTTGAGGGATTTATAGCAAAGTGGCTACACTGCATGTATGTCCATTTCAATTGGGAAAGGCGGAAGTATCTGTAATCTAAATGTCCTCTGGCGGGAATCTGTTCTTGCAACGGTGGATAAGTAAGTCAAATTTTGAGTAAAATTTTAGCTCGAGTTTGGCTGCCCACGAAGTACTAAATAAGGTTTTGTATCAAAGGCCTGGTTTACAAAATAGACCCAAATGCTTTATGTACGCAGTGCAATCTAGGCGATTAAATTTACAGTCAGCATAGTGTACCACTATGTTGTTAACTGTTTGCGATTCAGAGCCAACATATTAAATGAATAAATTGTGTAAACTAATGCCATTTTCCCAAATACTTTTTTAAGTACTCTCACCTTTAGTATATTTTTTAATAAGTATGTAATTCTCAAAAATGTAAACTCAAAGGTAACTATTAGAAAGCCTGCTAAACAGTTTATAAGCAGGGTTGAATAAAATGAATGAATGAATGATACCGAAAAAATTATACCCCTTTTTATATAAAAAAAATATTTAGAGGTCACTCAAAGCGCTTAAAGTTTTTCGTGTATTTTATATGGGGTGAAAACAGGTTTTCGTAAAAATATGGTATAGAATTCTTAAATCAATATTTGTTGATAAGAAAGCGTTGCTTCTCTTTGAGATACTGCCAATAAAAATACCCAACTGTTCATTTTACGATTTCTAATAACAGCGATTTTTTATGGGTCCCCCATTGCATTGTTTTGAGGGTTTTAGAGGTCCTATAAGAAATAGTTAGTAATATAAAGTAGTTAAGTAAACAATTGAGTAATATTATTAAAAATTTCCAAAAGAGGAACCAAGTTTTCTGATCGAAAAGTATTGACTTTCAAAAATGCCATACCGTTTCTACGAAAACATTTTTTTCACCATATAAAATACATGGAAAACTTTGAGCGCTTTGAGCGACCCCTAAATATTTTTTGATTTCCATATAAAAAGAATTTATTCGGTAAAGTACAAACCTAGACGGTGAGAGCATTAAAATTCTGACTTTACTTTTATTTGGACTATTTCAATGTACATACATATATCTTTATTGCATTTTTACGAATATTAATTCAACTATTTTGATATATTAATCAATTTCTTGTTATTGTGAATAACGTTTAAATTTATTAAATTGTTAGCAATTGTCTAAAAAGAATAAAAAAGTTGAAAAAGCGTGAGCTACTTTTTAAGTGCATTTGAAAGCAAAAAGGTACATTTCTATTGTGAAATTAGGTACAATTTGAAATTTCGGTTTTCCATCCCTGGTTGTCACCGCTACAAACAACCACAGTACAATTTATCAAATTAATCCAACCTTTTTAGTCTGATATACGAAAAACTTACCAAAAGTTACCAAAATAAAAAAAAAGTTGCCAAGATAATTGACAATGGACTGATGCTTTGCTAGCACTCACGGTTGCCACTTACTAATTTTTTTGTGTACCAAAACGTGTACCAAAATACAAAAAATTTACCAAAATAGGTTTAAGCTAAATATTTAATTATTCAAATATTTTAAAAATACACATTGCCCATACATATATGTAGCTGGCGTACTTCTACCCTGTCGGAAACACCAACAATGAAAATGAGTTACCCTTTAGAAATTATTACCTTGTAGGGCTACTGGAAGGATACTTTCGGTAACATTTTGTCTGTGAGTTTAACGAGGGATCCTCACAGATTGGTTTAAAACTATCAAGAGCCCTTGAAGGTCCGGCTTCTTATGCTCACCAAATTGCTGAGACACAAATCGCTTCAGCAAGCCTCATTGTCAATTAGTATGGTATGTGACGATTAGAGTGCTTTCGTAGGGCGGATGCGCATGGCTCCTATAATGGCTACACAGACAGATCGGTGCTTGACTTTTGGCCTCCTGGACGGTGCTTACTTAGTACGTAATAATCGGTTTTGTCACTGTATTGAATGCCCAAAGCGTCAGTGCCTCTGGCAGCCTAGTTGTTAACAGCTATGAAAAGAAACTTTAAGTTGGCCCCTGAATGCTTCGCCTCTTGTTATAGAAATTACGGAGATTTCTCAGTCAGTTTAAAGTCTCCCTGCAATCTAGAGGCAATATTGTCTTCATTGTAGCCCACCACGATGATGAGTAGCTTATTCTTTTTATATACTTTATTGCTTTTCCAGGATCTCATGCCTAACGCTTCTTTGTTCTGATATTATAGTCCTTAATTCTACATGCTTATGTTACATGTAGTTATTACATTGGGAATATCTTCATGGCATGTCATGGCCTTGGATTTTGCTTGAATGTCAAGAAACTCATAAAGGACTATATGCTTATAGCAATGCCTTTTCAATTACCTGAGTTAGACAATGGCGCGTATTCATAGTCCAGCAACTAAGTCGAAACTAACAAAGTTGCAGCTTAAATTTAAGTACCAACTTAAAATTTACCTCTATTCATAGTCGCATTTCAGACTTCTACTAAGTAGTTTCGACTTAGTTTACGATATAGCAAAACGAGTGTGAAAATGTATCGATTTTTCTTTACGATATTTTGGAAAAATTACATTTTTATTAAATAATAGCAAGTTTAATCAACCGTTTATTTAATTTTTATTTTCATTGCATGATTATGCAAAAGAATAAGGTTAATTTTCTTGTTAATTGTGTGAAATAGCCAGAACAACCGCAATGATGTGAAGTCGATGTTTATCGAAAGCATGCTGTGAAACATACAAATAGTAGATATCTAAATGTTATGCACAAATTTACTTTAAAAGAACTAGTGTGAAACTGACTTATTATTTGAAAATTTATCTAAATTATTCCTATTATAGAATTGGGATGTAGCTTTATTCGAATTGTTATACGCATTTAATTTCATCTTCCAATTAAAATGGATCGATCTTTGTAAATTTTAATTGGAGATTATTCAATATTATCAAAATCACCCCCTACCAACTTAATTTTTACATATTTCACCTGTTTTCCCTTAATTTGATAAAATACTTCTTCCTAGTTCCGACTTAGCTGCAGCTGCAGCCGAAACTAAATTTTAAGTTGGTACTTAGCCAGAAAAGTCGAAACTAAGGCGACTATGAATAGCTTTAGTTGTGACTTAGAGTAGTTTCGACTTAGTTGAGTACTAAATATGACTATGAATATGCGCCAATGTGTTGCCGTAATAGCAGATCTCCCTGATTGATATGGTCATTGGCTTCACACAAAGGCTTGAAATCTTTAAGTAGGTATATGATGTAAGTAATAATTTTCTCATTTTGTCAGATTAAAAAATGTACCGATTCTGAAAGTTACGTACCTGTGTACCAAACTGGAAAATATGTACCAAAAATGGTACATTTCGGCCAAAACGGCAACCGTGCTAGCACTTCGCCAAAGCAAATCAAATCAGTTGCTGCTGAGACTTCACTCCGCAACTATTCGAATAATACACACATAAAATGTTTCGGGAGGAATGGGAAATACATTTTTTTTGCATAGAAAACATGGATGGGTGTGCGCAATGCGTGATCTTATGAGTCGCAATGTTCATAATGGGACTAGTATTTTTCTGTCTACTTTGAACTAGTATGAGGCTAGGGATGCAAACGATGCATCGATGTTTTGGAAACATCGATAATATCGGTTAAATTTTTGATGTTTGCCATCGATGTTCACAATTTACTCACATCGCGAAATTGACGATACATCGATGGAAGTTTTACAGATGTTTTAACCATCGACGTTAAGGCGACTCTCCGACTTTCTTTCGGTATGTTTGACTGACCTTAAATTTATTATTCATTCAGAATTTTTTTGATTATTTATGGCCTTATAACAATTATATTCAACAATTTTATTGGGCATGAGGCCGTTTCTTATAAAAAATGTTACTAAAAATCAACAATAATTTACAAAAGTTAGAAGTTATAGCTGCTATTTCGGAGATCCCCACATCTCCTCAGTGACCGCGGTTGACGAAGTCTGATTAGTAGATATAGTGATCTCCAAAATAGCAGCTATAACTTCTTACCTTTGTAAATTATTGTTGCTTTTCCACAACATTTTTCATAAAAACGGCCCCAAGTTCAATAAAATAGTTGGATTCAAACACCCCTTAGAATTTCAACATGATCAGGCCTAGGATCTTTAGGCCCGAACGACCTTACGATGGTATGCATTTTGATTCTAATAATAGAAAGGATAATAAAATACAGGAAAATACATTCATAATTATTAAAGTGTTCAATATTGCTTTAAATTTAACTAGAAATTAACAAATTGCAAAAAATCGATGTTACTACTCAAAATTTGCATCCCTATATGAGACTGGTATATTTCTGATCGAAATCTGACAATTGCCATCTCGTAGGACATCCCCATGTTAAAAATACCAGTTGATTGCATGAAAAAAAGATATGTAGTTGGCTGACTAGTTGGGCATGCGGTTATACTAGTTGTGAGGTAGTTTACAACTAGTACATTTGACTACAGGTTTGTTTGTGGTCGTGCCCACCTCTGGTTATGAAACACGAAAAATAAGCCGAAGCAGAAATTTAACCCAAATTGACCCCGTGTTGCCATATGACAACGCAAAATAAATCATGTATAAGAGGGTGTAAAACAAAAATCGCTTACTTCAATATGCTTATAGGTACGTTAACTAATTCCCAAAAGGTGTATCTTTCGAAACGCTTACGCCTCCGTCAGAGCCTTGCTGTCTATCGAGTGTAATGCAAGTGTGTTCTTTAAACAAAATTAGAAGTGACAAAAAACCATCAAAATGTCATATATGAAGAAGTAAGCATGCATTTATAGAAAGCGTTTTTTTTTACAAAATATGATAGTGACAAAATATTAGTTAAAATATTAGTGACTCTATTGGTAACAAGAAAGAATAAAAAACAATCGTGCATGCTATATAATCTAAGTGTTTTTAAGTCAGTTGCCATATGGCAACACGGGGCGTAATGTGAACTGTTCCTCTTTTTTACCAAATATTGATATGTTCGCTAGCCCAAATTGACCCCGTGTTGCCATATGGCAACGCAAAATACCATTATGTATGAGACGGTGTAAACAAAAATCGTTTGTATGTATTTTTGCAGTTTTGCAGGTGGTTAACTCATTCCATCTAGCTCTGAACTGCTTAATCATATAATCGTGTATATCATTGTACAAGGGTTGAAGTGGTATACAAATGTAGTTTTTCTGTTCCAGGGAAAACTGGTGGCGTTTTTTGCATTCTCATATGCTACTTCATTATCGTAGATTCCCTTGTGACCGGGCAACCCATAGATATGTAGCCTTTTATCAGCGTCTAGCTTGTCAATGGCTTCCCGGCTGCGAGGGACGTTTATGGATGAAATACTATATCAGGAAACTGCCTTGATTGCCGCCTGGAATAGGTTTAAGTTTGAATTGATTGTCGTTTCGGTGAGGGCTAGCTCTGTAGTTATCCTCATTGCGAAAACCTCTGCTTGAAATATGCTGCAGTGGTCAGGTAGCCTTATTGTCCGCCTGACGTTCAGTTCCCGGCAGTAAATCCCGCCACCCACTCCCGTTACTATTTTAGAGCCTTCCGTGAAAATGTTTAGGGATCTATGGCTAGGTTTCATTTCCATCCCTCTTCCTCAATCGTTGTGCAAAAAGTTCGTTTCCACTAAAAGCTAGGTGCCATGAAGCCTGTGCTGCTTGCGCTTCCCGCCCCAATTAAGTGGTGCCCAAAGGTTCTGAAATTTAATTTCCCTATGACCGTCAATCTACGTGCGGATTTCGCAGCTGGGTTTTTAAAGAGCAGCCGTCGAAGTGGACCTCAGCGCTCCCGCCATGCACAGTGCCGCTAGGCGCTGCACCTTCTCCATTGGCCCGAGGCATAAGGACTTTTGTGCGGCATTCCAGCACACCAAAGTACCATAGAGCAGTATTGGGCTGACTATTGCTATGTAGCACCAATGCATCAGAGCAGGTGACAAATCCCAAGTGACTCCCAGCATGCTTTTACATGCATAAAGGGCGTTACTGGCCTTCTTCTCTCTTTTTCAACATTGCGCATCCACAGCCGCTTACTCTCCAAAACTACTCCCAAATACTTTCTGTGGTCTTTAATTGACAGCTCGATGCT
>NW_023458555.1:114186801-114194548 GCF_013731165.1 Rhagoletis pomonella
CCCACACCAACCGACGTCCACCTTGGTGAACGTAATTTCCGCAGGGCTGTCACCGCTGCTGCAGCCCGCTTCGTACCGGCAGTATGCATCACCGACCCACGCCCAAATTTCCCTGCTGAAGCGCCTGTTCTAGCCGATGAGCGTGACAGCCTTCATCAGGCCGATCCCGGAGATCCCCGTATCAGGGATCTCAACGCGGAGATTCGGCAACTAGTAAACGTACATAAGCGGAGGAAGTGGGAAGAGCATCTGAAGAACTGCAACTTCACCTCTGGTGTGAGTAAGCTTTGGTCAACCGTGAGGTCACTGTCCAATCCGACGAAGTACGACGACAGAGTCGAAATTTCTTTCGGCGACCATGCTTCGTCGGACCCGTAGCGATCTGCGAGCTATTTTAGCCGGCAGTTCATACTGCATCCTCCGGTGGACAAAGCCAAGCGTCGATTGACCAGAAGGCTGCACAAACTGCCAACAACCTGTGCCCCCCTTGCTTTCACTTGCGGTGAAGTTCAGGTGGCCATCGGGAAGGCGAAAGCCTCCAAAGCCATGGGTCCCGACGGAATATGCATGCTGGTGCTGAAAAATTTGGGTCCTGCGGAGGCAGCGTACCTAACGGAGGTCCTCAATTTGTCCATGGCCACTCTCATCATCCCAGACATCTGGAAGGTGGGGAGAGTGGTCCCACTGCTCAAACCGGGAAAACCCGCCAACATAGGAGGTTCTTGTCGTCCGATAACACTCCTTTCCCCGGTAGCGAAGACACTAGAGGCCTTGCTACTCCCGTATTTCACAAACCACTTGACCCCAACGAAGCATCAGCATGGTTTCCGTAAAGTGCACAGTACAACAACAGCACTTAACGCCATAAACACTCAAATAACTCGTGGCCTTAACCGTAAACGTCCCTGTGAGAGAACGATTCTACTAGCGTTGGACCTGTCAAAGGCTTTTGACACTGTCAGCCATTCCACGCTACTAGAAGATATAGAGGCTTCCTCTCTCCCACAGAGGCTCAAACGGTGGTCGGCAAATTATCTAAGTGGTGGACACTCGTCGGTAATGTTTAGAGACAAATCGAGCAAACTTAGGTAAATAAAACAGGGGGTTCCACAGGGTGGTGTCCTTTCCCCACTACTGTTTAACTTTTACATTTCAAAGCTGCCTCAACCACCAGAGGGAGTCTCGAATTTCTCTTACGCCAACGATTGCTCGATCATGGCGACTGGGAATGGAATTGATGACCTGTGTTCGAAAGTAAACGGATATCTCTCCGAACTTTCTCGCTTCTTCGCTGCAAAGTGTTCAGCCCTCTCCCCTACGAAATCCTCTGCGACCCTTTTCACAACCTGGGCGAAGGAGGTCAGGCTACCGCTAGGAATTCACGTCGATGACACACCAATTCCGACGGTGAATAATCCTTAAATTCTCGGAGTAACATTCGACAGCCTGCTCTCCTCTCTGCGCACGCAACCGCTATTGTCAATAAAGCACAGAGCCGCAACAAAGTCCTCAAGTCGCTAGCCGGCAGTACTTGGGGCAAAGACAAAGAAACGTTGCTGGCAACATACAAGGCAATAGGCCGGCCGGTTTTAAACTACGCAGCACCAGTGTGGTCGCCGGGGACTAGTAGGACGCAGTGGACGAAGCTACAGACGGTACAAAATACAGCACTTAGGACAGCGGCTGGATGCCTCCTGATGTCACCAGAACACCACCTCCACGACGAGGCGAAAATGCTCCCAATTAGGGAGCACAACAGGATGCTCTGCAAGAAGTTTCTTGCTGGGAGCCACAGATGTGGCCACCCAAATAGACAGCTGCTTGCAGAGGAGCCCTCGCCGAGGCACGTCAGGAGACATCTATATGAACTGACGGACGAAGTCCAGAGGTTCATTAAGCAACCTCTGGACCCGTCAGCTCACAGACAGGCCCTGAACGGCATTCACAGGGACGCAGTTTCGAGTTATGTAGACTCAAGACCTGTGAATGCCGTTCTAGGCACACAAACACGGACATTGACGCGACAGAGCTCCATCTGCCTCGGGAGACCAGGACAACAATAGCCCAACTTTGCTCTGGCTACTGCAGCAGGCTAAATTCCTACCTGAGTAGGTTAAATGCGAATGTGCCGAACGAATGTCCGGCATGCGGAGAGACCCCTCACAACTCGAAACATCTCTTCGCATGCCCGGAAAACCCCACAACCGCTACAACAACAACAACAACAATGTTGTTAACTATTTGCGATTCAGAGCCAACATATTAAATGTATAAATTGTGTAAACTAATGTCATTTTCTCAAATACTTTTTTAAGTACTCCCACCTTTAGTATATTTTTTAATAAGTATGTAATTCTCAAAAATGTAAACTCAAAGGTAACTATTAGAAAGCCTGCTAAACAGTTTATAAGCAGGGTTGAATAAAATGAATGAATGAATGATACCGAAAAAATTATACCCTTTTTTACATAAAAAAATATGTAGAGGTCGCTCAAAGCGCTCAAGGTTTTCATGTATTTTATATGGGGTGAAGACAAGTTTTCGTAAAAATATTAAATCAATATTTGTTGATAAGAAAGCGTTGCTTGTCTTTGAGATACTGCCAATAAAAATACCCAACTGTGATTTCTAATAACAGCGATTTTTTATGGGTCCCCCATTGCATTGTTTTGAGGGTTTTAGAGGTCCTATAAGAAATAGTTAGTAATATAAAGTAGTTAAATAAACAATTGGGTAATATTATTGAAAATTTCCAAAAGAGAAACCAAGTTTTCCGATCGAGAAGTATTGACTTTCAAAAATGCCATACCGTTTCTACGAAAACATTTTTTTTCACCATATAAAATACATGGAAAACTTTGAGCGCTTTGAGCGACCCCTAAATATTTTTTGATTTCCATATAAAAAGAATTTATTCGGTAAAGAACAAACGGTACAAACCTAGAGGGTGAGAGCATTAAAATTCTGACTTTACTTTTATTTGGACTATTTCAATGTACATACATATATCTTTATTGCATTTTTACGAATATTAATTCAACTATTTTGATATATTAATCAATTTCTTGTTATTGTGAATAACGTTTAAATTTATTAAATTGTTAGCAATTGTCTAAAGAGAATAAAAAAGTTGAAAAAACGTGAGCTACTTTTTAAGTGCATTTGAAAGCAAAAAGGTACATTTCTATTGTGAAATTAGGTACAATTTGAAATTTCGGTTTTCCATCCCTGGTTATCACCGCTACAAACAACCACAGTACAATTTATCAAATTAATCCAACCTTTTTAGTCTGATATACGAAAAACTTACCAAAAGTTACCAAAATAAAATAAAGTTGCCAAGATAATTGACAATTGACTGATGCTTTGCTAGCACTCACGGTTGCCACTTACTAATTTTTTTGTGTACCAAAACGTGTACCAAAATACAAAAAATTTACCAAAATAGGTTTAAGCTAAATATTTAATTATTCAAATATTTTAAAAATACACATTGCCCATACATATATGTAGCTGGCGTACTCCTACCCTGTCGGAAACACCAACAACGAAAATGAGTTACCCTTTAGAAATTATTACCTTGTAGGGCTACTAGAAGGATACTTTCGGTAACATTTTGTCTGTGAGTTTAACGAGGGATCCTCACAGATTGGTTTAAAACTATCAAGAGCCCTTGAAGGTCCGGCTTCTTATGCTCACCAAATTGCTGAGACACAAATCGCTTCAGCAAGCCTCATTGTCAATTAGTATGGTATGTGACGATTAGAGTGCTTTCGTAGGGCGGATGCGCATGGCTCCTATAATGGCTACACAGACAGATCGGTGCTTGACTTTTGGCCTCCTGGACGGTGCTTACTTAGTACGTAATAATCGGTTTTGTCACTGTATTGAATGCCCAAAGCGTCAGTGCCTCTGGCAGCCTAGTTGTTAACAGCTATGAAAAGAAACTTTAAGTTGGCCCCTGAATGCTTCGCCTCTTGTTATAGAAATTACGGAGATTTCTCAGTCAGTTTAAAGTCTCCCTGCAATCTAGAGGCAATATTGTCTTCATTGTAGCCCACCACGATGATGAGTAGCTTATTCTTTTTATATACTTTATTGCTTTTCGAGGATCTCATGCCTAACGCTTCTTTGTTTTGATATTATAGTCCTGGATTCAACATGCTTATGTTACATGTAGTTATTACATTGGGAGTATTTTCATGGCATGTCATGGCCTTGGATTTTGCTTGAATGTCAAGAAACCCATAAAGGACTATATGCTTATAGCAAGCCTTTTCAATTACCTGAGTTAGACAATGTGTTGCCGTAATAGCAGATCTCCCTGATTGATATGGTCATTGGCCTTCACACAAAGGCTTGAAATCTTTAAGTAGGTATATGATGTAAGTAATAATTTTCTCATTTTTTTCTCATTTTGTCAGATTAAAAAATGTACCAATTCTGAAAGTTATGTACCTGTGTACCAAACTGGAAAATATGTACCAAAAATGGTACATTTCGGCCAAAACGGCAACCGGCACTTCGGCAAAGCAAATCAAATCAGTTGCTGCTGAGACTTCACTCCGCAACTATTCGAATAATACACACATAAAATGTTTCGGGAGGAATGGGAAATACATTTTTTTTGCATAGAAAACAATGCGTGATCAGCTATCGCGTTATGAGTCGCAATGTTATGTCTTGTTTAAAGAGGCATTACAAACTGCGTCATAGTCATTTTGAACAGGTGAAAAAGGGTGATCGAGCACTGAAACTTTTATAATTAAAAGCCGCGTTCTTACTCTCATGAGATGCATCCTCTGAGGATCGTTGAACCAGAACTCCGCTGTAATAATTTTTACCACGTTTTTATATATTCGCTTTGAGTTTTATTTCATTTTATTTTGCACAAATTTACATATGTTCATATGTATAAGCACACTATTTGGTTTGCTCGATTTGTAAACAAAGCTTCTCAGCGGTGAAAATATACTATTGTGAACAACCTAAGCGAGCGAAATTCACAATAGTGCAATTCTTCATCGAATGAGCGCCATAATACCAAATGAAAATTCGTTCGATCAGCACTTTCGACTACAGTCGAGGATCGAATGCAACTCATAATAGGGGCCTAACACATTCTTACTTTTAGCTCACGCTTCCCTGCAGTGAAACCCCAAACTAGTCAGGAAAAATACTAGTTTACAACTACAATTTGCTGACTGAAGCCGAACTAGTTCGAAAATGACCAGACTTGTACCAAGTACAAAACGATTTATTCATGTCCTGTTTTATTTGACTGCGACAGCTTAATACAATAAAGTACACAAAATATTATAACTTTTATTTGGGTATATTGTAAACTATTAAAGCGAGTACATATTCAATTATATCAGACCTGATAAATAATGATTGATATTCATAAAAGTTATTAAATAAAGAATTTTTTTTGGATATCCGTTTAATGATTAAATACCGATATTGCCACCTTTTTAATGATTAATAATCAATTACTTAAAAAAATTTTTTCACTAATTCACTAATTATAATTACATTATTATCTTGCCTTTTTTGATCATTTTCAATTACTTTTGACTTTTTTTAATTAAACGATTATAATTATTTGATTATTTTCTATTATCAATCATCAAGGCAAACTAAAGATAACAAGTAAGAAAGTGTAAGTTCGGGCGGGGTCGAACATTAAATACCCGGCGCAAGTATTACATATATGCCTTTTCACCTTTCCGAAAGCTACCGCTACATGGTAAGCCGGGGTGTATCAATTTTGAATAAATTAGCGTCCTTAAATTTCGAAATATTGACGTTTCGAGCATTTCTAAAATTTACCGTTATATGAAAAGCCGTGATTTTAGTCCGATTTCGATAATTTTGAACGTTTTGCTTTTATGTGGCAAGCACAATAACCATACCGAGTTTGGTACAAATTGGTAGAACGGTTGCCGAGATACATATATGTGATCATAAGTGGGCGGTGCCACGCCCATTTTCCAAAATTTTATGATAAGCGTATTTCCTGATAAAGAATTGTTGCAAGCGTCAATTTTGAATAAATTAGCTTCAATATTTACGGATTTATCGAAGATTTCGTATTTCTCCAAATTACCATTATATGGGATGTGGGCGTGTTTATTGTCCGATTTTTTAAATTTTCGGCCATTTGGTATCCTGTACCAAGGCCAATAACTGTGCCAAGTTTGGAAGAAATCGGTGCAGCGGTTGCCAAGATATACACATGTAACCATAAGTGGGCGTGGCTACGCTCATTTTCAAAAAAATGTTAATAGTCTTATTTTTCGTCTAAAAGTTATTGCAAATATCAATTTTGAGTGAATAATCTTCAGTAGTTACTAAAATATCGCAGTTTTCGTATTTCTGAAAATTACCGTTATATGGGAGGTAGGCGTGGTTATTGTCCGATTTTGCCCATTTTCAATACCATCCGTCCCACGCCCGAAAGAAGTACACGTACCAAGTTTCGTTAAGATATCTTAACTTTTACTCGAGTTATCGTGTGCACAGACGGACGGACGGACGGGCGGACGGACAGACAGTCACCGCTTAATCGATTTCTCTTTTCATCCTGATCATTTATGTATACATTTGTCTATATCTATCTCGATTCGTTTTGCCTGTTACAAACAACCGTTATGTGAACAAAGTTATAATACCCTTGTGCACAAGTGCGCTCGGGTATAAAAATTATGAATATTTAATAACTGATTGAATTATTTATTTATTGTGTTCTTATCCAAATCTCAAATTTTAAACATTAATCATTACTTTTATAAAATTTTAAAAAGACTAGACTCAAATGTGAAAAGTTAATGAATTTACTTTATACTAGCAGACCCGGCGAACTTCGTCCCGCCCAAAATTTTTATATATTTTATTGAATCTTTTTGGTCCAACATTTTCACCAACAATTCACGTTTACGATTTTCATTGGCACATTTGTCTGCTAAGATTAAGGTTTGGTGGTCATTTGCCGCTTTAAATAACCTAAGGAAAGTGTTATATCCGTTCTTGAAATTCTCCACTTGTGCGGCATTTCATAGCACGGTTATTCGCAAAGCGATATAAATTTTTTCCTCTTCACTCCCTGGCGGCAACAATGACCCGGTTCTATAGTGAATGTCCGAGAAGCTTTACAGTATAGTAGGTGGCAATTTCAAAATGGGTGCGAATCATTGTTCTACAGAAATGCAATATACATATACTTATTTCAGACGAAATACCTTAAAAGTTTGCACGCATAATAATATTGGAAAATCACATCCATTGGGCCAATTGCAACGCAGGAGCGTTCGATATACTCAATGGTGCAACAGGTCGATTTAATCTGACCTTCACTGCCCCTTTTCTCACTTGGCTATTTTACAACGCTTTTATCAACTTGCAATGTTGTGTTCCAGAAACTTTCAATGTTGTGTGTCCGACACCATAAAGCTTTGCTTTGAAAAGTTCCTATAAAAAAGCATAGTGCATAGGGCGACATCTGTAGTGAAGTAGTGCATAGGGCGACAGCTGTAGTGAATAGGGCGAGGTAGATGACATCTAGAAGTCGCCCTATGTACTACGTTTACTACAGCGGAAATATACGACACGTCATTTCTTTAAATAAAATTAATTGGTGCTCGTTTGTATGTACATACATGTAAATGCATGTGTGTGCACCTTTCTATTAATATCGTTGAATTATTTTAATATCTATTGCAAAATTTTATTCAGACAGGACTAAAAA
>NW_023458555.1:114194648-114200233 GCF_013731165.1 Rhagoletis pomonella
CGAATAATTATCTAAATAACAATTTATTCGAATAATGCCCAACTCTGGAAATAACCACACTTTTCGTTTTGTGAACAACGTCAGCAATAAAAATGGAATTTTTTCGTTTAACTACTTAGGAGTTGATAGTTATTTCGTATTTTTGCAGTCCAACACATACTAAATCTTTAGAAAAAGTGACAATTTGAAAGCTTACAAATTTCCCCTACCAAATAATGACTGCAAATAATCCGGAATAATTACGTTTCAAGACATATTCTTGCTAAATTACGAAAGACAAAATCTTTAATTGGTTCTACTGAAATATATGAAATTTTGAGTTGTGTCGTTATTGCAGAGGACCATCGATATATGTAAACGCGTGAAAAAAGTCCTAAATTTCTGCTTCGGCTTATTTTTCGTGTTTCATAACCAGAGGTGGGCACGACCACAAACAAACCTGCAGTCAAATGTACTAGTTGTAAACTACCTCACAACTAGTATGAACCGCATGCCCTGTGAAGTGGACGCGTTCCACTTCCATAATTGCGGGGGCATACCTGCAACCTCCGCGCTGTGTGGAGCCCTAGCGCTCCGCTGCCGTGTTGCTTGCTGCGGGACCTTTGTAGGTTGCGAGAACTCGTCTCGCACACTCCCAAGCTGCTGCTGGTACCTTCGATGGTGTCTGGACGGGAGTCGGGAAGCCCTGCTAATTCCCAAAAAAGATATTCCCGGATATTTTCACAAACACGACTGGTCGCTTTTAGGGTACGCGGAATAATGCCGCCCATTTTATTTTTCATTTTATGTTTGACTTAGTTGCTTACATATGTACACAGGGTTGCATTCTTGATATCGTAAATTCTTAATTATTAATTGTGCTAGATTAGCTTTAAGGTGTGTTCATACAAGGTGATTTATAGGGTTGCAAATTGTATGCTTTTATCGCATTACAGCCCAACTATTCAGCCAACTACATATCTTTTTTTCATGCAATCAACTGGTATTTTTAACATGGGGATGTCCTACGAGATGGCAATTGTCAGATTTCGGTCAGAAATATACCAGTCACGCGAGCACTGCAACACTTATATTTAATTAACTCAATTTGTAGCTAGCTTACTAGTGTGCATTTCATTTTGAATTTTGTATCTCTTGAATTTTGTATCATTAGAATTTGTACTTTGAACTACCTTTGGTGTGCACCCTTTGTAAGCTTATCTTAGGAGTGGTTGGCAACGCATGCCCAACTCGCTCGCTACCAAATTGCTGTATACACATTTATATGTATATATATGCTTTGCATTTTTTGACAGCTGTTATTACATTAGGTTTATTCCTTATCTTTTTGGACTAAAATCTGAAAAGTGTCAAAATGCCAGAGCGTAAGCAAAATGCGCTCACTAAAAGAGAATAACAGAAAAAGTAAAGGAACGCAAAAAACCAAATTTTTAGTCCAAAGAATTCCAACAACAAAACTAACGTCAAATAAGAATGGAAATGTATGTACAAAATACATTCACACAAGCACAACCACAATAAACACTTAAGAGCGTGTCAGACGTGGCAATATATTTCGATGCAATAAATTTCGGAAAGGCTGTCAAATTGAGAAATCAGTTGCATGAGCAGTCACACCTTGCATGGAAAGTGTCTTTCGAAAGAGGTTTTTATTTCCGAACGGCGAATTGCAGGAAAAATTTCTGAAATCGCTTTTTGGCTGTTCACACAGCGAATGAGTTTCTGGCAATCTTTCTCGATACTAAAATGCAACCATGGGCGGTGGGGTTGTCGTTTGTTTGCTATTTCTCTTGTAAAAGCGAGAAAATATAGGTTATAATTAAGATATTTGTCGTGTAAACAATAATTTAACGATTAAGTATATTAAACAAAATAATATATTTCAAGCATTTTTGATATTTAATTCAACAATATTTTTTATCATTTTACACAAACTCACGATCAGGGCCACACGGCAACACTCGATTAGTTTGACAGCACTTGCAGAAGAAATGAAAATTGCTAGTGCAGCACGAGCAAGTTGAAATATATTTCCGAAATCGATTTTCGCTCTTGCTGTTGCAGTCCCACCTTGCAACTTTCATTTCTGAAACTGATTTCCGAAAGGTGACAGAAAGATCTTTTTGGCTGTTCACACATCGAAATAAAATTTCTCTTTCTCAATTTGACAGCGAATTGCGTGCGAAAGACGGAAATATTGCCACGTCTGACAGGCTCTTTACTATATCAATTATTTTTTACCTCCTTCCAAATTCAATTCACTTTTTTTACTTTTTGGATTATTCTCACTTTTTGCGTATTCTTTAATTTCCGTTAAGTTAAATTTAGGTGAGTTTGACACTTTTCAGGATTTTGCCAGAAAAAAATCTTCTGACTAAATCTGACTACTTTGGACTGATGAGAGTCACTCTCACTGAGTGTTGCTCTCTCATTTTTGCTGTCATTTCCGAGTTAAGGAACGCTTTTTGGACTAAATCTGACTACTTCGGACTTTTTCTGACTATTTCTGGGAGATAAGGAACGCTCCTATTTTATATACTCGTTTTGTAAGCCTCATAAAAGTTGCAGTGCTCGTGCGCGAATAAATTAAACTTAATCTTATATTGAATTAAAAATTCTCACGCGCTTTAGAAACACCACATATTTTTCTCGTTTAATCCAAAAAAGATTTTAATCCAAAAAAGATTGCAGATTTGCTCGGGCACGAAGTATCTACGCAAAACCTTACGTATAAGTTGCAACTTGCGCTCGAATTGTTCGGAATAACTAAATTTTTCATTGGCAAAATCGTACCAATAAAGTATAATAAAAACATTAATAAACTGTTTGATTTCCGCCAATAAACTCCGTTTGTGTTGTGCAAGAGTGTTCCGGCGAACTACAGCCGCCAGTATCACAGATTTGAGGACACCAGGTCACCATCCGCTATATCGCCACCACAAAAACAGTGTCGCCAGTGCACCCGTCGTTCACCGCCGCCAAAGGCAGTTCACCCACCGACCACCGTCAAAGACAAGGTGCCATCTCTCCAACTGCCGCCGCTGGCTAAAATTTGGAGACAGAATCCCACGAAGCGCTGCCATACACCAATTAGAGAAGCCCCACCGCCCTCAGCTAACAAGGAAGTCGAGTGCACCTCCATATAGGGATGCAAATTTTGAGTAGTAACATCGATACATCGATGTTTCGACGCATCGGAGAAAAGAACATCCAGGCTAAAATACATCACCAGAGAAACATCGATATATCGATGGTTTCCGATGTTTTCCAATTTGTTAATTTCTAGATAAATTTAAAGAAATATTGCATTTTTCATTAAATGTTATTAAAAGTAAAAGGTTTCAGGTACAATAAATACTATGTATATACCTTTTTTTTTAATAATATAATAAGCAAATATATAGAAAACATTTTAGTTAAAAATAAAATGAATACTTTAGTTCATTTTTGAGTGAACTAAAGTAAAAATAAAAGTTATTAATCTATACTAATTATTTAAAGAGAAGTCACTTTTTTTTGTAACAGGTAATCTCGCGAACGGCTGGTCCGATTTTCATGAAATTTTGTATACAAATAGCTTTCGGTAACCACCATCTTTTAGGCTAAAAAAATTTTACTTTTTTTCGGGTAGGTGGACCAGGGACCAGTCTATTGGAAAAATCTTATTATAGTCCGATTTGCTTAAAATTTAGCACGTAAGTAGCTTTTTAGCATATATTAGCATATATGACCCATTTTTTCCGGGAAGTGGTCCAGGGACCGATCTATTCCAAATTTATGGTCCGATATGCTTAAAATTCGGTACGTAGCTAGCTTTTTAGCATATATTAGCATATGTGATCCATTTTGTCCGAGAAGTGGACCAGGGACCGATCTGTTCGAAGAAATCGTATTTATGGTCCGATTTGCTTAAAATTCGGTACGTAGGTAGCTTTTTAGCATATATTAGCATATATGATCCATTTTGTCCGAGAAGTGGACCAGGGACCGATCTGTTCGAAGAAATCGTATTTATGGTCCGATTTGCTTAAAATTCGGTACGTAGGTAGCTTTTTGCCTGGATAAGCTTATAGATTCCTGTTTTCCAATTTTCATGCAATTTCGAATATAAATAGCTTTAAGTAACGACCATATCAAGGGGCGAATTCGTCACTAGGCAAGATTTTTTTGCGCCAATCAGAAACAACGGATACTGTCAAAATATAATTATAATATATCTCAACTAATATATATTTAGAAAGCCGTTTGTTAGTTTTCGCAAGGCTCGAGAGCGGCTGAACCGATTTTTTTGAAACTGCCACCTGCCGGACGTGTCCCAAGGATGGTTTTAGGCTGAAAAAAATCTATAAGTAAAGGGGGCGTGGCACTTCCCATACAAACCGAATTTCTCATGCTACATATCTCTGAAAGTGTGCATGGTAGAGTTTTGGAAATTGGTATGGAGATATACGAAATCAATCGCATACCCTTGGAGAAAAATTTTAGCTATTGTAAATAGGGGTGTGCCATCTCCCATACAAACCGAATTTTTCATACTGCTTATCTCTGGAAATTTTTTGGTAGAGTTCTAGAGTTTTGTATGGAGATGTACGAAATTAATCGCATACTCTTGGAGAAAAATTGGAACTATTGGAAAAGGGGGCGTGGCATCTTCCATACAAACCGAATTTTTCATACTGCCTATTTTGGAAGTGTTCATGGTAGAGTTCTGGAACTTGGTATGGAGATATATGAAATCAATCGCATACTCATGAAGAAAGAGGGCATCTCTTGGAAAGGGGGGCGTGGCACCTTCCATATAAATCGAATTTTTATACTGCATATCTCTGAAAGTATTCATGGCACAGTACTGGAACTTCGTATGGAGATATGTATATAGTTGAAATCAAGCCCATACTCATGGAGAAAATTTGGGCTATTTGAAAAGGGGTGTGAGGCCTACAAACGTACCGACCTTTAGCTATCTTTGAATTAATTTTTTTATTCTTCTGTAGGTGTGTTTGTGAGTGTTCTCCTCCTAAATGGTTGTACGGATTTTAACGAAACTTTTTGTGTATTTGAGTGGGTCTCTGGATGGTTTAGTTTCACAATTTAATCCGACAGTTGTCGCTGTAGTTGAGTTATTACTAAAAATCTTATTTATGATCCGATTTGGCCAATGTTTTAAATATGTATGCAATACTATTGCAAAAACGTGCTGCCAAGTGGTGCTGAAGTCGAGCTATTACTAAATAAATAATATAAAAAAAACTTTTTAATATACCACGCTTTTATAAATGGACTAAAAAGTAGAAAATAATACTTCTCAGTCCCATAGAATTTGTTTTGATAACTTTTGATTTTGAAATTTTAGCAAAAGTCATTATAAACAATCTATGAAATTGAAAATGAAAAGCGTGGAGCGCATGCAATACAAAGCATTCGATTTAATTGACAATAGTCAAACTACATAACGTAGACCTAAAATTTCTACAGCGAAAGTAGAACTTTGAAATCGATTTTAAGCGGTCGTTATTCATATACCCACATACATACATTCATATATTACTTTTCATATCAATTCAAGTGTATTACATGCGCCCCAC
>NW_023458555.1:114200243-114201648 GCF_013731165.1 Rhagoletis pomonella
ATAATTCAACGATATTAATAGAAAGGTGCACACACATGCATTTACATGTATGTACATACAAACGAGCACCAATTAATTTTATTTAAAGAAATGACGTGTCGTATATTTCCGCTGTAGTAAACGTAGTACATAGGGCGACTTCTAGATGTCATCTACCTCGCCCTATTCACTACAGCTGTCGCCCTATGCACTACTTCACTACAGATGTCGCCCTATGCACTATGCTTTTTTATAGGAACTTTTCAAAGCAAAGCTTTATGGTGTCGGACACACAACATTGAAAGTTTCTGGAACACAACATTGCAAGTTGATAAAAGCGTTGTAAAATAGCCAAGTGAGAAAAGGGGCAGTGAAGGTCAGATTAAATCGACCTGTTGCACCATTGAGTATATCGAACGCTCCTGCGTTGCAATTGGCCCAATGGATGTGATTTTCCAATATTATTATGCGTGCAAACTTTTAAGGTATTTCGTCTGAAATAAGTATATGTATATTGCATTTCTGTAGAACAATGATTCGCACCCATTTTGAAATTGCCACCTACTATACTGTAAAGCTTCTCGGACATTCACTATAGAACCGGGTCATTGTTGCCGCCAGGGAGTGAAGAGGAAAAAATTTATATCGCTTTGCGAATAACCGTGCTATGAAATGCCGCACAAGTGGAGAATTTCAAGAACGGATATAACACTTTCCTTAGGTTATTTAAAGCGGCAAATGACCACCAAACCTTAATCTTAGCAGACAAATGTGCCAATGAAAATCGTAAACGTGAGTTGTTGGTGAAAATGTTGGACCAAAAAGATTCAATAAAATATATAAAAATTTTGGGCGGGACGAAGTTCGCCGGGTCTGCTAGTATAAAGTAAATTCATTAACTTTTCACATTTGAGTCTAGTCTTTTTAAAATTTTATAAAAGTAATGATTAATGTTTAAAATTTGAGATTTGGATAAGAACACAATAAATAAATAATTCAATCAGTTATTAAATATTCATAACTTTTATACCCGAGCGCACTTGTGCACAAGGGTATTATAACTTTGTTCACATAACGGTTGTTTGTAACAGGCAAAACGAATCGAGATAGATATAGACAAATGTATACATAAATGATCAGGATGAAAAGAGAAATCGATTAAGCGGTGACTGTCTGTCCGTCCGCCCGTCCGTCCGTCCGTCTGTGCACACGATAACTCGAGTAAAAGTTAAGATATCTTAACGAAACTTGGTACGTGTACTTCTTTCGGGCGTGGGACGGATGGTATTGAAAATGGGCAAAATCGGACAATAACCACGCCTACCTCCCATATAACGGTAATTTTCAGAAATACGAAAACTGCGATATTTTAGTAACTACTGAAGATTATTCACTCAAAATTGATATTTGCAATAACTTTTAGACG
>NW_023458555.1:114201748-114232680 GCF_013731165.1 Rhagoletis pomonella
TTGAAAAAACCATTTAATTTGGTTGTTTTGTATTCAGCGGTTTTATGTTCCAGTCTTACGTAACCAATCAATTCAGAATTGGTTCTCTCAAAATAACAAGATGAGGTTCTTTTACCATCCTAGTATGATACTTCTCATCAATTTTATCTATCGTTAAAGTATCATCTTTTCTGCCATCGAATGAAAACGCCAACAAATTGGTATCATCTAACCGTTTGCGAAGCACTTCTTGTCTGCATTTCTCTTTTTCTCTGCGAACTTTCGATTTATCCATGATGAGAGGTTTCCCATGCTTATCTTTAATTTTAAAATCTTGCAAAAGAGCGGTTCCCAATGCTGATGCTACTCTGTCAGGCACACCATATCTGTCACATACCAAGGCAAAGTTAAAACAATCGTATCTCTCTGTGTATTGTGAACTTGTGCTTCTATCCATATCTTCTTGAACCGGTGGCGGTGCGTATGTTGAATCATCGGGATCTTGGTATGTTGGCATTGATGACATAGACGTTGCTCCTTGCTCTTCAGTTTCCATCACAAATGCATCCATTGTTAGTCTTCTCTGATTATGTTGATCGTGCATGAACTCTTTGAGGCGTTCGGGAACCCAGCCGCATGCTCATGGAGCTGCCTTCAAATCGCATTTACAAGTTCCAATGTAAAAAATTGTTTCCAGAGATTTTACATACTCTGTAAATTGTTGGGTGTTGTTTCTTCTCTTGATTTGCTCTTGATACTTGTCAAGCAATTTATTCAATTTATTAAATACACTTTTTTTCAGCATTATTTCCATACCAAGTTTTTCCCGAATTCCAGTTGCTTCATCTTGCGGTGTAGAGGATGGTGGATTCATTGTAAACTTTTTGATTTGGAATGGTCACTTCACTTATTATTTTTTTTGAAATATTTTTTTATCTGAAATTAGCACTTCACACTTTGAGTCCTTCACAACGACTTAATGCATTCACAAAAACTGTTGCGTTATATATGGTCTACGAGACGAGGTAATAAGAATGAAATGGTAATTTCAATTCTACCTGCTGTGTCTAGTGGTGGCTTAAAAAAAACAACACAAGCAATTTTACGATCTGCAATTGTGGCACAGTGATACCTTCATTGTTTAAAAGGGTTGCGGTGCATTCCAGTGATACCTTAATTGTTAAAATGGTTGCAAAAAACGCGCATTTCTTAAGAAGGTGCCTTAAAATACCCACAAAAAGGGTTGTAAAAACAACCTTCATTTCTTAAGTAGGTGCTATAAAAAAACTACACAAGTAAGTTTACGACATGCAGCTGTGTCTTAAAAAACGCACACAAGCAATTTTCCGATTTGCAATTGTGTCACAGTGATATCTTCATTTTTTAAAACGGTTGAATAAAAAACCCACACAACTATGTTTACGACATGCAAATGCATCACAGTGATGCCTTAGTTTTAAAAGGGTTGTAAAAACGCTAATTTCTAATATCTTTTTTTAATTTCTTTTCTATTACTAAGTTAAATTTATTTTTTCATTTACATATGTTCTGACTAAATAAATTTCTAAAGAGAAAAATAAACTCCAAAAAGAAAAAACATAGGCATTTCGCTGACTTTTTCATGTAAAGTGCAAAACCGGCGATTTTTTGAAATGTTTGTATGGTGAACCCCCACGGGGGTTCCAGGGGGTGTGCCACTGGCATCGGTGGGTCGGGCCTCCAAAGTTAGTGGGGGTCGGTCATACATTTGGACTCGATTGGAGCACTCTAAATGGGTCAAAGTGGGATTTTTCAAAATTTGCCCCTACCCAAAAGTTCGACCCAAATTGGGGGACATCAGAATTCGTTTTAGAGGTATGGTTCCTTCGGCAAAGTTTCTTATTTTGATCCCTAGAATATGATTTTCACAGAGCAATGGGCGATTTTTTTGCCTCCACACAAATCGACCCGGCCTAATAAGCATGTATAGCCTGTGGGAAATTTCGTAGTCAACAATACAATAGCCAACTTTTGGTGCACTTATAACGGCCTACTTTTATCTGGCTCCAAAAAAATTAACTATAAATACTTATTATTTTTTAGGTGTTCTTTTATTAGTTAGTTTTTTTCACTTCATAATATAAACCCTATACCAAGTATTTTCATGGAGAATGTCTTTTTTTTATAGAAAAACTTCGTCTAAAGGCAGAATTTGTTTTGCTATACTGTTGTACGGATCAAGTTAATGCGTAAAATAGTTTTTACTGTATTAGTCAAATGCGTTCCTTTAAACTCAGATGGACTGTATGCAAGAAACTCGTCTTCTATTGATTTCTGAATATCCCCTGTTGTAAATAACCTCGAATCTCTATGAAGGTCGCTCTACAATTTCGAGCTCAAAATATTTGGTGAACCATGGGAAAATCATTACGATGACAACATTTAGAAAACACGTGTTGACTTCGGAACCGTTCTATGTTTCACATTAGGCCAGATTGGCGGTTGTTTTGACTTGCACGGAAATGACCTTACCACACTTGCATGTGTATCTAGGCATGCGCTTTGGCATTTATTGGATATTATAAAAGCTATGTGACTATTAAATAATCAAATTTAACAAAATTTTATAACTTTTATCGAACTAAATTTAAGGAAAAATCCGGACCCGTTGGGAAACAGCCCCACCCTATAGTCGGGCCTGCACATATATGTATAAATATGTATACAATCGACTTGTATATATGTAAATATATATACTTATTCATCGAGAACCTTATCGAAAAACCTACCTGAAAATCGAAAAAGTTGCCGTTTTTGAAATCGGCACTTGCCATGATTTTGAACTTCACGTAGTCTAACACTGGAACACCCCCCTAAAATAGTCTAATCGGAAATTCCATCGTTCCAGACCGATTCAGTTGAATCTGGTTAAAGGACACCGTGGCTTAGTTGTTACCAATGTCGATTTGCCACAGAAATATATGGTTATTTATAAACCTAATCCGTATAACTCAAAAACATGGAATTTTGAATTGTGCCGTTATTGCAAAGGACCAGCGATATGTACATACGGATTAATTATTTTTTGTTCCACCAGTTCACAAGAGTTGTAAATTTTTTACCGATATGTGTATTTATGAATGTATATTTATGTACATATATGGGCAAATCTAAAAAACAGGAAACCTTGCTGTTGTTTAGCTTTATTTTCACTGTTGGAAACTATATCAAGCTGTTTGCTTTTGAATATAATTCATTGACGAATACTTGAAGCCTCAAAAAAAAAATTGGATCAATTTGCTGCATAACTTTTGAGTTATAGATGTTTAAATAAAAAAATAATAATGAAAACAAGTGAATTTTTTATGTAAATTTCAAGAGGTGAAAAATTAATTATACTTATTACTTATTTATAACTTTTGAAGCACGCCATATACTGATTTGAAATTATATTTGCAATTAGTACTTATGTGTACACTTCATATGTAGTAGGTAAGAAAAGTGTGCATTAACAAATCGTCGCTGGAATAATGAAATAGTGTAACATGAAAAGTATAGTTTTGAGAAAAACGAATTGGAAGTTTTTAT
Organism: Rhagoletis pomonella; assembly: GCF_013731165.1. Classification (NCBI taxonomy): domain Eukaryota; kingdom Metazoa; phylum Arthropoda; class Insecta; order Diptera; family Tephritidae; genus Rhagoletis; species Rhagoletis pomonella. Next base: position 114,205,295 of record NW_023458555.1, read on the forward strand.
AAACCATTACAAACCATACAAATACAATTTCGTTTTTCGGGAATAAATTAGTGAGCCAAAGAGATATTTAAGAAAACTAAAGATTTTTCTAATAGAATAAAGGATTATCTATCCAGTGGTGGAATTATCGAATAATAGTGTATGTGGCATTTACACTGTTTATTTATTCGAGCGACGAAATAACGAAATGGCAAGTAACTCAAAGTCTGCAATTCCACATTTCACAATTTTCAAAATTTTCGCGTATAGGTTTTGAAGCATTTAAGTTTAAGAACTTTTTAAGTATGTATTGTATACTACAAATGATAAAATATTCTGCGATCTTGAGCGTAATTTTTTTCCCAAAAACACCTCAATTAAAGGCACATTTGGAAAATATGTCGAAACGATCTAAATCTTTCTATAACTGCTAGTCCTTATAAAATTACATATACCTGAAAAATGCTTCAAAAAATGTGTCTCTAGAAGCGTGTAAAACCCTGATTTTCTACTTTTAATGATGCTCCTTCTTTTAGTCAGAATATTTCGAGAATGGTATCAAAGCAACTTTTTTTCGACAAATGTTCTGATAGTTGCTCTTACTTAATTGGAGTCTTCTAAATTCAATGGCGTCCTCAGTTTTACCCTATTGGCTCCACTTTTCGAGATAGCAGTACTTGAAACTTTGCTTAAATTTTAACTATTTTATAAAAAAGTGCCTGAGTTTTGAAGATATTTTACTAAAATTTTGGACATAACCGTTTTTTAATATTACCTTAACTATTCCATAAAATAATCGAAATCGGTTTATTAAAACATATAGCTCCCATACAACTGATTGATCAGAGACGTGGTTTTGCATTATAACTCCTTCAATTAAATTTGTTAAAATTTAGTATAGGTTCAATTTAACATATAGTACGCATACAATTTATTATTCAGATATGAAGTTAGAGTTATTGCGCAAAAACACATATCTGAGTAATCAGTTGTATTGGAGCTATATGTTAATGTGAACCTATTTCGATAATTTTAAGGAATAATTAAGGTAATATTAAAAAACTGTTATGTGCAAAATTTTAGTAAAATAAATTCTAAACTGAGGGAGTTATTTATAAAATAGTTACAATTTAATCAAATCTTCAAGTACCGTTATCTCGAAAACCGAAGCCAATCTGGTAAAACAGGGCATGCCATTGAATTTCGAACATCCCAATTAAGTGCGTTCAACTTTCAAAATCTTTCTTCAAAGTTTACAACTTGAACAGCCTATGTTCAACCCAGCTTATTTGTTTGATTTCTATTTCATGTTTATTCCTCGTCTAACTTTTGAAGCACTTGATGAAAATGAATTACACTTCCATAAATCGATTTATTAAGAGATTACGAATAAAATGATATATAAAACATAGGTGTGCTCACAAATTTAAAAATAATTTTTCTTTTTTGAAAGTGTACCTATTTTTTAGATTTGCCCAGATATTTTTTCAAAATTTCAGCAAATATCGGTATGTCTTTACGTATGTATAAATCAATTTAATAGTTCGATACAATTTACTTTGGCGGTAGCGGTATGTGGGTTTAATTATGGGCGATTATTTGCGGATATAGTTTCCAAGCTTCTGACACTGCTACTTCCTCTTCGTTGCGTGTTTCCCTCTCCCTGCGATCCAAAGCTTCCTTCTATAGTGTTGTTGTTGGTGATTAGTTTTGTTAATTTATTGGTTTGAGTTCGCGCCCGAAATATATGTATATTTATTTGCTCTGTTTAATTATGTCTTTAATGTTTGTTTTAGTTTGATTTGTATATTGTAGGTCACCCGACGCGACCGAATTATTTGTAACCACGCATTTTCGTCTTCTTCTTTTGATTAATTTTTTCGTATACTAATCATTACTTTTGTCTCTTTTTAAATTCAGGTTTCACTATAAAAACATGTGAATATGTTTGTCACTTAATTTTAATTTATTAAAATTTTTTTTATTATACCCGAGCGCACTTGTCACAAGCGTATTATAACTTTGTTCACATAACGTTTGTTTGTAGCAGGCAAAACGAATCGAGATAGATATAGACAAATGTATACATAAATGATCAGAATGAAAAGAGAAATCGATTAAGCGAGCAAAAATTGATATATCTTAACGAAACTTGGTACGTGTACTTCTTTCGGGCGTAGGACGGATGGTATTAAAAATGGGCGAAAGCGGACAATAACCACGCCTACCTCCCATATAACTGTAGTTTTCAGAATACTTAAGATTATTCACTCAGAATTGAAATTTACAATATTTATTAGACGAGAAATAAGAATATTATAAATTTTTGGAAAATGGGCGTAGCCACGCCCACTTATGGTTATATGTGTATATCTTGGTAACCGCTCCACCAATTTATCCCAAGCTTTCCACAGTTGTTGGCCTTGGAGCATACCAAATGGCCGAAATTTTTTTAAATCGGATAATAACCACGCCCACATCCCATATAACGGTAATTTAGAGAAATACGAAATCTTCGATAAATCAGTAAATGCAACAATTCTTTACCAAGAAATACGTTTATGGTAAAATTTTGGAAAATGGGCGTGGCACTGCCCACTTATGATCACATATATGTATCTCGGTAACCGTTCTACCAATTTGTACCAAACTCGGTATGGTTTTTCTGCTTTCCACATAAAAGCAAAGTACTGAAAATTATTGAAATCGGACTAAAATTATGGCCGCTTTTCATACAACGGTAAATTTCAGAAATGCTTTAAACTTCAATATTTCGAAATTTAAGGACGGCCACCATATAGCGGTAGCTTTCGGTAAGGTGAAAAACATATATTTAATACTTGCGCCGGGTATTTAATGTTCGGCTCCGCCCGAACTTAGACTTTCTTACTTGTTTTTTATCATTTTTGTGCTTTTTTACCACAGGTGCTGTTCTTAATGGTGAAGAAGGACCATGAACACTTTAGGGGGCTAGGATTCTGTAAATTCGCTTAAGCTTACCACTTACGATCACTTGACCTTCCACTGTGATATTAACAAAAAGTTGAACTTGTCATTACGATTGGATCGGTATACAGGTGCGGGTTTTTCTGGAGTGACGCCCGTGAAGGAAGAAAGTCTCATGAGTGCTACTATACCGACATAGAAGCATGCACGACTTGCAGCGTCGCGGCTGCATATACGTACTAAAACCTCTCACAAACCACTCTCCCCGTGGGATTGCCATTCAAGGTATTACTTCAAGGGGTTGGTTGGCTCAAAGGCTCCTTACGTATTAAGATGCTCAGCTCGTGTTAAGTCAACATGGATTCGTGTGACAGAAGCACATATTTTCTGACAGTTCTCGGTTGATGATAACTTATGGTCTTGTATGCCGTTGTCCTGTAGTATGTATCGTGTCTCAGGGGCGTAGCGGAGGCCCGAGGACATTATGTGTTCCGTATTTTCTCTTATTCCTACGCATCTAGAACAGAACGGGGAGTCGTTATGCCCAAGTCTATTCAGATACTCACGATAAGGACCGTGGCCCGAGGGGAACTGGGTTAGATGAAAACTACATTCTTCGTGAGACCTGTTCAGCCATTTTTCAACGTTAGGAATGAGCTTGTGGGTCCCCCTGCCTTTTTCTGAGTCGTCCCATCGTTTCTGCCAGATTACCATAAAGCGTCACCATTCCTCTCTAGCTATTGTCTTTCGCGTTAGACCATCGCAGATGGATAGCAGATCCAGCTGGACGACCGTCAAAATTTTTTTGTTTTTAAAATACTTAATGGCACTTGGAATACATTCCTGACAATACATTAAAATAGAAATTGCATTTATTAAAGCATTAACATATGAAAACAAACAAAAAAAAGGTAAGTTAACGCCGCCTATTTGAGAACTATATTTTAATAGCTGAAATTTAACTCAAAAGACTGCTAATTGCACTCACAAATATTTACATAATTGCAAATTGACTTTATAAACAAAAAATTACACTTATTCCGCCTTAGATTCAGGGGTCATAACGCAATTTATGTCCACATTGGTATAAGCAAATTTATTCCGAAAAATCGTCGTTTTGATTACTTAAATAAATAAAACCACTTGCATATTATTCTTTACACCTTCGCAAATGCAGAGGGTAAGTTCGATAACCAAGTCTAACCAATTGGCTTAGATATTTACATTTTAGTGACGGTATGTCAAATCTCAATATTCAAAAGTAATTATTAACAGGAATGTATCTGAATATAAATATAAGATCAGTGGCGGATCCACGGGGGAGAGGGGGGAGGGGTTGTGTGTTAAAACAGAAAAATACTTGGAGTTATAAAACCTTAGGTTATGTAAGAGTTAAAAAATATAGTATCTCGCGAATTTTCTACTTTCTGAAATTAAAAAATTATACAATAGGCATGCAAATCTGTAAGCGCTGTTATAAAATTTTTTCTGAAATTTATTTGTGTTTCTTGCTGTGATCTTAAATTTTAGTCATGGTAAATAAAATCTTAAGAAGTGAGTTGTTTGACATTTGGTGTTGCTGAAACTTCTAAAAGACAACAAGGTGTCCGTGATTATGTGATTAGTAAATTGAAAGAAATATCTGATGAAAATGCTCGTTCCGAAGTAAATAAAGTAAATGACTTTAGATTCGTAATCAGCAACCCAGAAAATCCCCAAATAACCAGTTACATAGAAATCTACCGATTTTTTTAAATTTTCGTCCGCCATATTGGATCCGCCATTTTGAGTTTTTGGTAAATGACTTTAGATATGTAATCAGCGACCCAGAAAACCCCCAAATACCCAGTTTCATAGAAATCTACCGATTTTTTTAAATTTTCGTCCGCCATATTGGATCCGCCATTTTGAATTTTGGATAAGTGACTTCAGATTCGTAATCAGCGACTCAAACATCCCCTAGGTAAGAAGTGGTGTAAAGATTCATCAACGAGTATTTGTTTAAATAGTTTCGTCCAGCTAGATTTGCGATCCGAACCACTGTGCATCGCTGTTCTCAGACAGGCGATTATATATTCTTTTCATCTCTTGTGCGAGAATGTATACGGGGACCAGTCCAGCGATTACAAAGGATGCTTCGTCAGAAATTGTGCGGAATCTGCAAACAGCTCTCAGTGTACTTAAGCTACACACCGCTGTTAGTTTCTGTGCGTAACATTTTACCTTCATTCCTTCGGCCCAAGTCGGAGCAGCATAAAGTAAAACTGAGCTGACCACCCTACTGTAAAGAATTATTCTACTATGTCTAGGGCCACGATTATTAGGTGTTTAGGCCTCCACGCTAAATCAAGTACTTAAAGTAAATTATCGGGTGTACCACCCTAATGTTAATTTAACAGATGCACACATGTATGTATGTATGTGTGTGAAACAAGACAAAAAGAAAAAACTGCACTTTTCCTGTCAGTGCACCTTCGTTAAATTTCCCCTGAAAACGGAACTCTTCAAACCGTTTAGAGGGTTCGACTTCAGTTTCTAACTTTTTAAACGCTCTATTGGATTTCAATCACCAGCGATTACGGACGTTCCGCCACCACACCACTTCATAATCAAGGTAATATTGTAAGCCCCCTTGAATTTTAATATACCTATTAAATAAACCGTCAAACTTAATTGTATTTCAAACTAAAACCTGGTGCTTTTGTTTTCTTATTTTTCCAATAAAAAACACTGGTGCACTTATCGAGTCTATACTCATTAAGTCGCCAGGGTTTTTCATTAGGCATAATTCTTGGCAGATATGCTTGAACATTCGAAGCCTTTTTGGACTTTTTTGGAAGCATACTCGAGTTGGGTCCTGAAATTTAGTCGATCATCAATCATAATTCCCAGGTATTTAATTGCAGGCTTGGAAGTGATGGATTCGGACGCCACGCTAAATCTTATCGTTTCTACGGCTTTCCTGCTACTTATTAGGACTGCCTATGTTTGGTGGTCCGCGAGGCTTAAATCCCTAAATGTTAGCCACTGTTTTATACTCCCTATTGTCTCGCTAGCTCTCCTCTCGATCTCCTGGTTTCGCTACAACCACCACTACGATATCATCTGCGAATCCAATTATATTTGTACGAGGGGCCATATCGATACGCAGGATGTCGTCATACATTAGATTCCAAAGCAGAGATCCGAGAACAGATCCCTAAGGCACCCTCACCGTAACGCTGTATTCTACAGAGCCTCTATCACTCCAGTGCCCTAGCTTGCGGTCTGATAGATAGCTCCTAATTATTTTTATGACATGTGTTGGAGCTTCCATTTTAATGAGCGTTTCCATTATGCGCTGCCAGCTTGCGGTATTAGGCATTCCTGACGTCCAGCGTTATTACCGCGCAATACTTTTTTCCCTTCGCGTCACCTTTTGCCTTCGATGGCCTATTAGGCAATGTCGACCATGGACTTAATTGCATCTATGGTCGACCGGGATTTTCTGAAGCCAAACTGGTAGGCGGATAGAAAACCTTTATCTTCTGCAATGGTCGTGAGCCTGTTGCATATAATTTTCTCATGAACTTTCCCTAGTGTGTCCAGTAGGCATATATGACGGTAAGACGAGGACTCTCCAGGCGGTCTATTTCCCTTGGGTAACAATACTAGGTTTTGGACTTTCCAAGTACTGGGAAATATGCCTTCTTTCAAGCATGTATGAAACGTTTTTTAAATAAGTCCGGCCAGGAGTGTATCGCGACCTTCAAGGCCTTATTAGGTATTCCGCAGGCCCAGGAACTTTCCCATCTTGAATTTTTGTGCAGACACTCAGTAGTTCCTCATACGTTATAAGTGGAACTCCACCAATCTCATTATTCATACAGTTTGGCACGGTTTCTGTTCTTTGAGGAAATAATGTCGTGATTATACAACGCAGTATTTCTGGGCACGTGATATTTGGTGATTTTCCGCATTTCGTTTTTCATCACTATTCCATACGCGGTGCCCCAGGGGTTGATGTCGGCCTCTTCACACACTTTCCTAAAACTACAGCGCTTGCTGTTGTTTATAGCAGCTTTGACAGACTTCCTTGCCATTCTAAGTCCCTGTAGATTTTCATTGAACTCAGGCCTGCCTCTACTACGCTGCATTTTTCGCCTTGCCTAGGGATAAAACGATACCATGGAAGTATCGATACCTCTACTTGGAAGTAGCACCGAAAGAAAGTATCGATACCTACTAAGTATCGATACCTACTTATATCGATATTTGTATCTATATAAGATTTGTGCTATAACATATCTATGAGTTTTTGTCAAGATAACTCATGTGACTAACATTTTTTATTTTAGGCGAATGGCGAATCTATTTAAGAAAATGTTTAAGTTGTAAAACATGTTTTAATAGGATCGCCCCCAAAAATACAGGAAAAAGTGCAAAGTCTAGTAAGTTGTTTTTTAAAAAGTCCACAGAATTTTGCTAACATAATTTTCTTCTTTTTTATGTACTTATTTGATTTGTTATGCATAAATATTTATTTTTTAAAATTAGCGATTGAAACCAATAACATTTATTTATTTCATATAAATTAGTTAATTAATAAAAGTTATCTTTATTAGAACACTGTTCAACAGCATATTTGCGGAGTAACAATGGTTTTTATCTGAAAGATGTAATTATGTTGATAATTTTTGGAGAACAAAGTTATAGTCTAGTGTAGGTATTAGGGTGGTCCAAAAATGCATGCGGGAAAAAGTAAAGTCGGAATTTTTATGCTCTCACCACCTTGGATTTTTCCATATCGAAAAGATTATACCCTTTTTTTGTTTTGAAATCAAAAAGTATTTAGAGGTCCCTCACAGCGCTCAAAGTTTTCCATGCATTTTACATATATGGGAAAAAACAATTTTTCCTAGAAATGGTATAGAATTCTTGAAAATCAATATTTTTCGACAGGAAATATCTGTTTCTTTTTGGGAGATTCCCAATAATAATACCCAATTGTTTTTAACCCACACATTCATATCGCCAGCTTAGAGTGAAAAGTTGTTTAGTCTATTTCTATAAAATTTTCAGAAGGTTCCGTTGCAAATTAAAAGGTTTAAAATTTTTTGTGAGCTTATAGATTTTTCTGTGCCTCTTTTGGACTTAGTAAATTTACCTTTAATTGAATATAACCGGGAGGAAATAAAACAAACCCGTTAGTTAGTCTGCTAAGACTTTGCGTTTTTAATTTACCTTGTCCTTTATATCCAAATATGAGCTTTCACAAAACGTGAACTTAGCACCTTTTCACTTTAAGCTAGCGATGTGTTAATGAGACGGTAATTGGTCTTTCTTTGTAGGACTTTATTTTCATTGGCAACTAAACTGCCAAGAATTTTTAGCTATTCACAATAATAATAATAATTAGATTAAAAAATAAAAGTCCGCTAAAAAAATTGTCACCGAAACGGGTTTCGATACAATTACTTTCTTCCAATATCTACTCAGTACTAGTTTCAAAAGTGTCGATACCAAAATAACTTGGTATCGGACGAAAATTATCGAGTATGTACTTGTATTTACTAGTATCGGTTTGTCGCTAGCCTTGCACTCAAGCACTGTCATCTCAGTGTCTTAATATTTTCATTCCACCAGTAGCATGGAGAGATGTTTTTCTTTAGAATTCGCCGAGGTATGGCTGCGTACAGGCAATTTTCATATTTTTAATCAAATGTTCAGCCTCGCTCTCTGTGGTACCCAATTTGTATTGGGCCTCGTTCATCATAAAGGTCATAACTTCTTTATCGAGCATGCTGTCTTTCCATTTTGGGCCAGTCAGCTTTGGAGCTTGCTTGGGTCGGTTATGCTCTATGCCAACGGTGGGCAATCGCGGCTCATTTTACTTTCTCTTTGCTTAGAACATTTTGGCTCTTTTTCTTTTTACTTTTCAAAATAATCGCTACGTCGGCTTTAAGGTCCCTTACCGTCTGCGTAAGCAGGTCCTGAGCTGTTTCACAGTGGTTAAAGTTTATTTGGACTACTCTCATTTCTTCCTGTTTGTGAGAGCCTTCTTGAAGACCAGGTACTTGTAACTGCCCGAAACGTGGTCTATATTGCTACTTTTGTCCGCTTTACATAGCATGCATTGTGGGTTGTTCGTGCTATCTTTAGCGAAGTGGCCGCACTTTCTGCACTGCTTTGTCCGGTCGACCGTACTGGTGCATTTAAAACATGTCTGCAGTTGAACTCGTTAACGAATACGACATATAACCCAACCTATTCTTACTTTCCTAATCCCTAACAGTTTCTTAGCTTTTGGGGCTGGAAGATTAATAACGGCGGTCTGGGTACCTGCGTAAGTTTTGCGGGGTGAGGCTATGTCCGACAGCTCAGAGTATTCGAAGCCAGGTAGCGCTTTAATAGCGATGTGTACCCCTTCCTTGGTAGTCACCTCATCGATATCCTTAAATTCTACCTATACTCTATGTGTGAAAGCTGATGCCTCGTTTCCTAAGATGGCACTCACAACTGCCTTCAAGTCAGCGTAATTCCGGCTTCTATTTCATCAGTAATTCTCACTTTTTCGCCAAATTTCACCTTTTTATCCAATAGCGTTGAGTTCGTGGAAGTTCCAGAAGGCACCTTTTATTTCGATTATGGGCGTCCCTGTTTGTTCTCTCCGCCATTTTTATCGGGGTTAGGCCAAGGCCATGGCGACGTTTGTGTGCTCTCGTCTGCGTACGCTGCTGCACTTGGATTACATTTGCATTCCTTATCAGCTTCTTCATATAGGGACGTTAAACTTCCTTTGACTTCTCGCATTGGCTGGTGGATATTACGCCGTTTTCCCTTGTTCTCCCTAAGCATCGTGAAAAGGGATCTAATTTGTATACTAGTCTATGGAATGCACTCTATGTAGCTGCGTCTGCCATGTTATCTGACTGGTAGGCGGGAGAACTCACGTTGTTATCGTTTTCAAGCCTATCTAGCCGAATATTGGCGTTGCCGCAGGTGAATGAGCTAACCTCGAGCTCCTCTTGAAAGGATTGACATCACTTCCTGTACCGGTATTTTTTGGTGTACCGTATTTATCGTTGTTTTTTTCATGTTTATTTTAATGTGTCTCCACTCAGGGTCGTTTCTCTATTAGTATGCGTAGTTACCTATTTGATCCCATGGTTATCTATATAAATAGTGAGGCCATGGCGAGGGTTAAACAACCCTTATGGGGTTTGAATCAGAGCCAGATCGGTATTAGTCAGGGTCGCTTCAACTGAGCCTACAAATACGACTGAACAGTGACGAATAGAGAGCGTCCCTGAATCTTGCCAAAGTTTTAACGGGATGGGGGCGACACTAGCATTAGCCCGAAAGCCATTTTTGCTTCATGTCACTCAAACATACTCAGGTAACGAAACACTAGTATTACTGGGCTCGGCTTTAACTCGAAAAACTGTTTTTTATTGAGGGTACACAAAGAGTAAAGAGCTTGTACTTCATCGCCGTGGTCTGATGTGTACTACACTCAGCACGTGGGAAAGCTGCCTTAAGTTTAGGCGGTTGAAAAGTTTGCATTTCATATCCATTTTACTCGTGTTGAGAAGGCGGTTGGGACGCCGGGCGGAAAGCAGTAATTTCTGCTTCAGATTCTGGCACTTCCTCTTCTAGGTCTGGCGGAAATTAGTAGTTTCCACGCCAGCTTCTGGCACTTCCCACTCCTTTAGGTCTCGGCGGAATGCACTGATTCCGCTGCGCCTCAGAGGCGTCGTTTCCCGTACTTCATCGCCGTGGTCTGATGTGCTATTCACTGAAATGTTTAATCATACATACGTGCGCAGGTATGGGTGGATTTCCACGAAAGCGGTTACCACCTGAAGTATTGAAATCCCTACGATGCGCCTCCTCCATAATGTCCTTTTTGTCCCAAACTGCCAGGATTGGTGGGTATTTCAGAAGGAATTTTTCCCGTCATCCTCTTACTTCCCGAGACGCACGAGTGCCAAAAGGATTTTAGTCGCCTTTTACGACTAGCATGCCTTATTGCGGGTATATTATCGCACCTAGCCCGCAGGCATACATGTGTGTGTGTGTGTGTAGACAGAATGGCGTATAAAGTGAATTTAAATGTCGAAGAGTTATGTTTACAATCCCAGTAGAAATCTGTTGTATGCATTCATGAATTATGCATGCTGTTTGAGTGAAATAGTGTGAACAATTCATGCAAAGTCACGAGTTTCCACAAATAAATTCAAATTCTAGCGAACTGTAAGCGAACGTACGTTGTTTTTGTTTTAAGTACATTTCTTGATAAATTTGAATGGAATTTTTGTCATGTTTTCAGTCATGTACAAAAATTTTAGTGAACGAACGTGTTGCGCGATAATATTTTCAGCAGTAACGAGCTTTTACAAGATATGCATTTGCATATGTAAATGCTACTTTTTTGTATGTACCCGTATTTACCATTTCGAGCCCTAACCGTCAAAAGGGCGTAAGCGACAACCTGTTCGAATTTATGTTTTTTACGGAAATCGATTACCTCACCATACGCACCAGCCGTCAAAATTTCAAAGTCCTACGAAGTACCGTTACAAAGTTATAGTGAAAGCAATTTTGGCTTAAGTGCTTAATTGTACTCTGATTACATTTTTTTATGCCCGCAATGTCGGTTAAGCCTTTTTCTCCGTGAACAATTTTTCATTGCAGAGGGGAATTGTTACATTTTTGTGTGAAAGTTTTGAAGTGCCTCTATTTTACAAGCTTTTATTTCATTTGCTCTGTATGTCTTTTTTTTTATATATACAAGGAGAACGGGGTTACCCCGTAGAGCGGAACTTCAATCCGAACTAAAACTCCTTGTCCTGCTCTGTATGTATGTGTGTATGTATGTATGTTTGTTAGGTGCAAATATTGCAATCAATTTTTGACCAATCCGATAGGTGGCGCAGGAGTCGAGATATTTGAAAATCTCGTATTTATAGTCCGATTTGGTTCATATTTAGAAAGTATATTAACTACATGAAAAGGAATAACTGCACTAAAAATTTGGCTGATAGGTGGAGCACGGGTCTGGTAAACCAATAGTTACTGTCCGATTTCGTTCATATTTAGAAAGCTTTCTTTAAATATTATTGATTTTACAATTACCTTTTTTCTTCCAAATATGGACTATTTACAAACAAAAGTGAATGCATATATTTCTGGTAGATAAAGATTTTTAATCAAAAGTATACAAATATATTACATGTATATGGTGTTAAAATACTTGGTTGTTGCAGCGCTTAACTAAAGAGCACTCATCCCATACAGCGACACCGATTCTTCTGAAGAGTTAGTAGAAGGGGAAAATTCTGTGTTCGTTTCTTAAAATAATGCACTCCAATAAGGCAAAAAAGGCTCATCCTCTACCCTTTGATGCTTTGTCAGCGGAGATGGTTGTCATGTAAAGCAGAAAGTTCCTTAAAGTGACGATATTATGAAATGCGTGAGCCCGATAAGGATAAGTAGGTAAAACATGCACTTTTACAGGGTTGAGTGTAACGTCAAACACATTTTGCACACGAAAGAACAACATTTTTTGGGACAAACGAAATCAGCATTAGTTTTTATAGAGAAATAGTATCTTATCCAATAATGTATGTATGTATATTTTCTTAATAAGAAGAATACAAGAAATCATCAAGAAGGCATATAAAATGGTTTTTGTTAATGTAGAAACATGTTTTTTTTTGGCCTAACCGCCGCAATTGCGTTCTGCAGCCTTTTTTTGTGACGGTAAAAAGGGCGTAAGCGACAAAATCACCTGTTTCATTAAAGATAGAAAAATAACACCACCAGTATTATATACCTTACCTCAAATGTAACTTGTTCATTGACCTTCACGTTAATATCTACAGTAATTTGCGTGTTAATGACAAAAAAAAACACCTACTGTAAAATTTACTTTTTGTCGCTTACGCCCTTTTGGCGGTTAGGGCTCGATTTATTAAAATGTATCAGAAAAGTAGCATTTACATATGGGGATACATATCTTGTAAGAATGCTTCAATACTATTCCATTAATGCATTTTTGTATGTTTGAAATATTAATACTGCCATATGCATACAGCAGTAATACAAGTGAGAAACCACACATGTTAAATGGAAATGAAGATTCATTTATACTGGCATGTATACAAAGCAGCAAGTTCATGCCACCAACAGCGATGTCGTATGCATAAAATTTCTACTGGGATGTTGCGGAAGCGTGTGTGTGAATATGTGGTGGATGTGTGGCAACATCTGCTGGCGTCGGCCGGTAATGCAGCGCACGAGCGGAAGTCCGGTGAAGCCTTAGCCAAGCCTTTTTTTGTAGAGTCGAAGTTAGCTAAGAAATTTTTTTTTTAGTACTTGAACTTTGATGGACTTGGGCGAGCCTAAGATATTGACCAAAAATTGTCATATTTCACTCAGATTACTTTTAGAGCATAGTGAACCATATTTTTGCTATTACCAATCAAAATTCTAAAAAAGTGGATTTTCGGCCCACGATAATACATATACTTACTTCAGGCGAAATACCTTAAAAGCTGAAACGCATAATAAATAATCTTGGAAAACCACATCCATTGGGCCAATTGTAACACGGGTGAGTTCGATATACTCAATGGTGCAGCAGGTCGATTTGGGTTGCGGATGGGCAATGCCACTAAAATTAAAATGTATATTATGAATAGCAACTACAGTCAAGGCCTGTAAAGTTGAAGGAAAAACAATTTTGAAGGACCAGCAGCTAAGACTTGAGTGCAAATAAGCTGAGGGAATATTTGAAAAAATAAATAAATTATCTCAATCAAAGTTTTCGTGACAACCACAAAAAGCAGTTGCCAGTATAGCAACTCAGTGGCATTTGTAATAACTTCTCCGATACTGGCCACCCAACTTAAGTTCGGTTGCCATCCGCAATCGAACAACTAATCTGACATTCACGGCAGCATTTCTCAATTGGCAATTTTTAGTAATAACTCGACTCCAACGCCACCTGGCAGCAATTTTTTACAATTGCATTGATCTTACATTTACCAATACATATTCCAAATATAAGCTAAATCGGATATAAAATAAGATTTTTAGTAATAACTCAACTAAAGAGCCAAATGGCGGGTTAAATTGTGAAACTAAACCATCCAGAGACCCACTCAAACACACAAACAATTTCGTTAAAATCCGGACACCCATTTAGGAGGGTTTCACTCACAAACACACCAACCGAAGAATTATAAATACATTCAAAGATAACTAAAAGTCGGTACGTTTGTAGGCCCAACGCTCCCCTTTTCAAATAGGCCCATTTTTCTCCATGAGTATGCGCTTGATTTCATATACATAAATATGTCCATGAACACTTCCAGAGATATGCAGTATAAAAATTCGGATTGTATGGGAGGTGCCACGCCCCCTTTTCAAATAGCTCAAATTGTTCTCCTAGAGTATGCGATTTATTTCAAATATCTCCACACCTAGCTCCAGTACTCTGTCATGAACACCTGCAGAGATACGTAGTATGAAAAATTTTGTTTGTATGGAAGTTGTCACGACCCTTTTTCCCAGAGTCTGAAATTTTCTTCAAGATTGATTACATATAACGCCATACCAAGATCCGGTATTCTACCATTAAGAGATATGTAATATGAAACATTCGGTTTGTGTGGGAGGTGCCACGCCCCCTTTTCCAATAACACCAATTTTCCTCCAAAAGTGTGCGATTGATTTCATATATGTACCTCAATACCAAGTTACAGTACTCTACCAAGAACACTTACAGAGATATACAGTATGAAATGTTCGGTTTGTATGGGAGGTGCCACGCCCCCTTTGCAAATAGCTCCAATTTTCCTCCAATAGTGTGCCATTGATTTCATATACCTCAATACCAAGTGCCAGTACTCTACCGTGCACAGTTTCAAAGATATGCAGTATGAAAAATTCAGTTTGTATGGAAGGTGGGGTTCAACGCGCCCTTTTCCAATAGCTCATATTTTTCTCCAATGGTATGCTATTTATTTCATATATCTCCATGGTAAGATCCAGGGCATGAATCACGTAACTTTAAAACGATAGTCGTTCAAACGATACTGATAAAACGACCTCGAAAAAACACTGATTTATGCTTTGTGTTGCTGTTACGTATTACTGTTACTGTTACGTGAAGCAAAACTAGAATCGAGTTGACAATATCGCACAAACGATCCAACAATTTTTGGTTTTCATGAAGCAACACAATCTCGACACGATATCGTTCAGACGATTGTCGTCATACGTGATTCATGCCCAGTACTCTACCATGAACATTTCCAGAGATATGCACTAGGAAAAATTGGGTTTGGATGGGAGGTGCCATGCCTCCTTTTCCAATAGCTCAAATTTTTCTCCAAGAGTATGCGATTGATTTCGTATATCTCCATACCAAGTTCTAAACCTCTACCAGGAACATTTCCAGAGATATTCAGTATTAAAAATTCAATTTATAGGAATTGCCTCGCCCCTTTCCGAATACGTCAAATCTTTCTCAAACAGTATGCGATTGATTTCGTATATCTCCATACCAAATTTCAGAACTGTCGGTTCTTACGAACACAAAAAAAAAACGGCTTTCAAAATATTTATTAGTTTAGATAAATCGAACACGAAAATGGAAAGGGGCAATCAAGCGTCGACACTTTTTGGTAGAAACGAAAACACAATTAGTTAGATAAGTTATCGTTCGAAAAATTAAGGATAATCGAGATAACTTTCGAATCCTTTCATAGAAGTATTTCGTTTTCAGCTCAAGTCATTCGGTTATCATGGCATGTGGTATTTCGAAAATGTTTTTACGGATAAATATAAAAAATAAGCAGATAGTATTTTCCAATTATCAACTTCGGCAGCATAGAGATGTGAGAAAAAAGGTCCAGTACATCTTCTTTAGCGTCGTTTTAGTATACCTTTTTCGAAACCCGCTGACCGTGTTCAGTACAACTTAAGAGAATGTTTTTTGCCTTTATTTTCAAGCAACATATTAAAAATTTTTCAATTATTATTTTTTTTTCAATTTACTCATCGCCCGGCCCCTGACATTCAGCGGGGGCCGGCACAATTGAAGCCGGTGTAAACTAGCTTAGGTAAAATTACTTACGCATAATTTTGATTGAACCGCCTATTTCCCACATCTTTATTTATTTGCTCCTTGTTATTATTTTGGGAATGAATCCAGTTAGTTTCTTTTCGTTTGACACTTTTATGCAGATTACTGGGCGATTGGTGGTATTTAACATCTGGTTTATTAGACTTATATCTTGCAACATGTTCTGAGATGTCGTTTTTCAGTTCCTGAATAGCAAAGAGTTCATAAAGCTTATAAGTTAAAAAGCAAAGTATATGTATATCAAACCTGTTGGAATGTGTTTCTAAGGGAATGACTTTGATTTGCATCAGTATGCTTGAGAGAACAACAGCGTGTACATAATTTTTGAAACCCATCGTCATTTGCCTGAAATATTTGCCTCCGTTGAATATCATATTCATTTTTATTTACTCCATTGCATAGTCTAAGTGATTTCGCATTTTGAGCTTCTTTACTTATGGTCCCATAAATATCAGGCCTGCGTCTGTCTTCAAACTAAAAGCAACCATAAAAAAGACACATAAACTATGAAAAAAGTAACATCTATACAGGGTGTCCCAGAAGTAACCTGCCAAACTTGAGGAAGAGGCAGGTGGGGTGGTGAGCTCCCTGATAAGCAAAAATTTTTCAGGTAAGTGTCACCGTTTTTGAAATATTTAAATTTTTTTTTAAATTAAAGAAAAATCGTGCCTTTTCGTGTATTTTCTTTAACTGCATCTACAAACAAGGCTATACTTAGTAAATTTTTTATGTCAAATACTTCCAGTAGTTGTTTCTCCATACTCAAATGCAATGTAGTTAAAATATATTAAAAAACCATTATAAAATTAGGACTATATTGCGATTTTTAACTTTCTGATATTTCCTTCCCCAACTTTGACTATCTCTGGTGGAAAAAAATGTTCTGAGTTATAACTTTATATTACATAGAAATATTGCTCATTTAATAAAGATTTCAGAAAAGTGCCACTCTTACTGTTTCGAATAGAAGAAAAAAAGTTATAGCCGTTTTTGTGGGCAAAGGACTGAGACACGCTAGAATGTATTTACTAGATTTAAATTTAAGTTGCACTTGTTACCGACCAATGACATGCTGAATAGTACAAAGATACATTATTACCTGCTCCTGACATTATTTTATGTTACTTACCGAAATTAGTGAAAGTGGATTTTGTGAAATTGGACCCTTCGGACATTGTGTTATTAATACTATGACAGAGAACACGCAGTATACGTCACATGAATATGCGGATATTCACCTAATTCACGGTGAAGCTTGCTGTAATGTCAGATCTGCTCAAAGACTATGCAGAGCGATACCCCAATCATCGGCATCCGATTCGTGAAGTATTCGCCCGGACCCATAGAGAAATATATGAAGGTAAGTGATTCTTACCGGCCGCTGTGGTGTAGTGGTAAGCAGTGCGCGCTTTCACTCATCAGCACCTGGGTTCAAGCCCTGGTTAAAGCAACATCGCAAAAAAATATAGAAAAAAGGTTTTCTCTTAACAGCGGTCGTCCCTCGGCAGGCAATGGTAAACCTCTGAGTGTATTTCTGCCATGAAAAACAGCTTCTCATAAAAATACAATCGCCGTTCGGAGTCGGCGTAAAACTGTAGGTCCCTTCGCTTTGTGTGACAACATCAAGGCGCACGCCACAAATCGGAGGAGAAGCTCGGCCAAACCCTAACATATGTGTAAACGCCAATCTATTATTATTATTATTATTAAGTGATTCTTACACCTTTCTTGTTTGCTTGCTTGTTAACTATCATTTTTCACTTTATATAATACGCGAAGGGATTTTTCGTCCAAGATAAAAGATCTACACCGTTCGCCCGGTTTTCAAAAATAAGATGTCAAATTAAAGCGCTAGGTCTGTAGATGTGCACACTGGTTTTGGTTTTTCGAAAAGAGCTGCCACCTTCGAAATAATGAAACTCAAATTATTTAATAATGTATGCCATCATGTCCGTACCGTTCGTTCGATCGTCCGAAATGTGGTGTCAAATTAAAAGGTTTAGACTGTAGATGTGCAATAAGGTGTTAGTTTTGTAAAAGAGTTGCCACCTTTTAAAAAATAATATTCAAAATAGATAGAAAATAAATCAATTATTGCAAAATGGGTAACAATCGAAATGGTTTTAAAAAGCTTTGTTTCCTAGCTGAACGATAGAAGGGTTCCCACCTGTCTAAAAATTATATTAGGTAAGAGAAATACATATGTATCAGAAAGTAAAAATCTGAAAATATTTTTAAGGGGAAGTTTACTTATACACAAGTTATATGAAATATCAAAATATGGTATCAAACGAAGGCGTGTTAAAAAAAACTTTAGATTGATTGGCAAGAGGGTTGCCACCTGTTTAAAAAGTTAGATTCAAATTATTTAATAAGTTAAATGAATTATAAAAAAATGGGTATCAATCGAAGTAGTTAAATTTTTTTTCTGAACTCTAGTTAGCGGTGTTGCCACATGGGTATCGCTGACGCGCTCGTCGCTTCCCCGCTGCCTTTTTTCTAGATTGGGGCTGTCGGCGAACGGTGACCAAGAACTGTCACCTCCTAATCCAAGGAGTGACGCGACACCGTGCCCATTGGATGGTTTACAGTCAGGAGGGAATAAACCGGCTGTGTTATAACGGCGACACCGGGCCGGATCGAGGAGTAACAGTGGCCGCGACATGTGGCGCTGGCGCGGCGGACCAGATGAGATCACCTACCACTATTTTGACTGCTGAGCTCGCCTCGTCGAGCCATCAATCGTACGAACAAGAGGAAATCGTACAAACAAGATTATCACAACTAAACAAAAAACTATAAAAAAAACAACAACAAGAAAACCAAAAGGAAGCGCGAAAACTAACGCGAGATTAGCAACAGCAACAGCTACAACATTAGCAACAGCTACAACTGCAACAATCATTACAACAGTATCAATGGCGACAACAGCAACAACAGCCACAACAGCTGCAAAAACAGCAACAACAGAGGCACAAAAAGCAGCAACGGCCATGCTCAGCAGTAACATGCTGGGCGGTGGTAAGGGCACCAGGCGCAGGGGTAGCTTCCTTGAGAGCCTAACCGAAGAGGAGGCTACCACCTTCAATGAACACGCCAGAAAAGAACAGAAGCCAAGTACCAGCAGTGGCGGCGTGGATCGGGCGCAGCAGCGATCGGAAGGCCTCAAGAGAGCAGAAGAAGTAACCCGCAGGCACCGCTGCGCAAGTAGGCAGCGAGAGAGTCGGGGATGGTCCAAGGGTCAGCGGCGCTCGGAGAGCAGGCATCGCTCCAGTAGTAGACACCGAAGGTTTCCCAGTCAGACCTCAGCAGCGTCGCATGAGTCAGGGTGGCAGGTTCAGCAGGAAAAGAAGTCGCAGGTGCAGACCGCCTCCATTGCCCCTCTCCGGGAGCCCTTGATGACCACCATCGAACTGGTCATGGAGGATCGGGAGTCAAGTGGTATCTTCGGTACTTTGGGCTGGGGAAGACGCCGAATGAAGCCCGCGCTATGGCGGACGTAAAGCAAGAGGTGAAGCGGGAGGAACGTGAGCGCGAAGAACGCAGACGCAGAGGTAACAGAGCTGCAACCGCTGGTAAGCAGCAGAGAAGCAGCACACTACCCGCGTTTGCTGAAAAGCAGAGAAGCGGGCAACAGCAAAAAAAACCCGCGCCTGCTGAAAAGCAGAGAAGCGAGGAACAGCAACAGAGACGCGTGCCCGCTAAGTTTCGGAGAAGCGGGGAACCCACAGTTACCATAACAGAAACTTCCACAGCTTCAGCAAAAGGAACCAGTTTTCAGGTTACACCACCTGATCTGGTTCCTTTTGCTGAAGCTGTGGAAGTTTCTGTTATGGTACCTGTGGGTACCCCGTTTCTCCGACACTTGGCCGGCGAGGGTCTCTGCAGGGAGCGGCGCCTGGAGTAGGGCAGCTCGAACACAAACCATAGGGGTGCATTCCTTTTAGAATATATAATTAGCGAAGACCTGAGCAATCATACTGTTGGTAATGAACCAACGTTCATCACTAGGGTCAGAGAAGAAGTACTCGACATCACTCTGAACCACAGACTGGCCAGTCCTCGGATCGCTCAGTGGCGGGTCTCATCTGAGCCTTCACTGCCGGATCACAGGATTATCCGATTTGCACTGCGAGCTGAAGTTCAGACAGGTTACCCCAAGAGAATCCCCAGGAAAACAGACTGCGCCAAATACGAACTTAACCAGGACAGAGGCACAACACAGAAAGATAAATTGTATTGAGTTAGAGGACAGGGTCAACAGACTGTCTAAGCCTAAGGGAAAGGCTCAGCCTCCCTGGTGGTCACGGGAACTCTCGGTTCTTAAAAAAGAGGCGCGCAGACTTTTCAATAGGGCACAACCCACCGGGAACTGGGAGGAACACTCAGTCAGTCTGACAAAATACAATAAGGATATTAGAAAGGCCAAGCGTAGCAGCTTCAGGCCCTTTTGTGAGAACATCGTAACCACTCCTGCAGCTGCTAGGCTTCATAAAGCTTTGACGAGGACTGGCACCAGGCTTTCTCGGGTACTGAACAGGAAAAGGCTATCGCCCTTCTGTCAGCCCACTATCCGGACGCCATTCCTACCTCCGGGGAAACGTTGCGCTGTGTTCTGTTTTGGGAAAAATGTACAAAATCATATATCTGCCGATCCAAACCAGATAGAGACATAAACCAAACGAATTATAAAGGCTAAATATTTATGAATATGAGAAAAATATTCAGATTCTTTATAAACAGTTTCTTGACATTGAATTCTAAGGTCAAAGTTCAACTATAAAAAATATATATATATAAGCAAATATCCAACGATCGAAAATTAATAGAGACCTAACTGAAATAGTGAAATAAAAGATTTACGGACCTTTACGCGTTGGTGATGGCGAATGTCGCAGACGATTTAACGATGAGCTGTATGAGCTTTACAACGATATAGACATAGTGCAGCGAATTAAAATTCAGCGGTTCCGCTGG
This sequence comes from Rhagoletis pomonella, assembly GCF_013731165.1. NCBI lineage: Eukaryota > Metazoa > Arthropoda > Insecta > Diptera > Tephritidae > Rhagoletis > Rhagoletis pomonella. Next base: position 114,226,332 of record NW_023458555.1, read on the forward strand.
CTTGGCCATGTCATTCGAATGGTCAGAAACGCTCCTGCTCTGAAAATATTCAACGCGGGCCGCGATGCTGGTAACAGAGGAAGAGGAAGGCCTCCTCTGCATTGAAAAGACCAGGTGGAGAAGGACTTGGCTTCACTTGGTATTTCCAATTGGCGTCAGTTAGCACAGAAGAGAAATGACTGGCGTGGTGTTTTGGACTCGGCCAAAATCGCTTAGGCGGTTACAGCACCAATAAAGAAGAAGAAGAAGAAGAACTGAAATAGTATTTTTAACTTCAGATATTGCCGAAATGAACCAATTGTTTTGATTCGTCAAAAATACATTCCCTATCGTGAATTCCGAGGTCAATGGTCAACTAAGAAAAAAAAAATTCTGATTAAAACATTGCTAAATGATTATTCAAACCGTATATATGTATAATAAAAATTCGTGCTACACTATGAGCTACCTTGTACATATGTATAGACATATATATATAAATATGTGGCAACTCGGCTTCTGAATGTCACAAGAAGTGCAACCCTGTAGGAAGTTGCTAAGAACCCAATCGATGGTAATCACCGCCATTTTGATATTCTTTTCTGTCTTCCTTTTTTTGGGACGTGTTCGGAGCAGCAGTTTCATCTTTATATTTATCCATCAGCATCAGTGAATCCACGTAATTCCAGCATTTGAATTTGTTATTCGAGTTTGTAATATATTGTAAATAAACATCTTGCAAGATTATTAGTAAATTCATATATGGCTTCTAAATATATATGTGTGTGAGTGTGTGTATGTGTGTGTAGTAACTGAGTCACTACCCTGCAGCAAATCAAACTGGTTCAGAACTTGCGCTGAGCTAGCCTGAAAAGGGGCGGTACTGGTTCTTCATCTATCACAAATCAATGCTTTCAACTGTCTTTTTTACCGACTTCCAAAAAAGGAGGAGGTTATCAGTGCGTCGGAATATTTTTATTTATTTTTTTTTTCATGTATGCTACCGCATAACTTTGGACCACGTCAACCGATTTCAATAATTCTTTTTGTATCGGAAAGGTAGTGCCTCAGGGTTGGTCCCATACAAATCTGGTTTAGATCCGATTAGTGGATCATGAAATATATATATATATATATATTTTTTTTAAGTCGATTTTTTTTTGCTAAAAATTACTTGTTTAACTTGCAGAACTTGTTCTGAGCTAACTCAGCTTTGATGGTTCTGAGACAGTTCATATAACAACAGTTCCTAGATAGTTCAAAAACGGTCACCTCCGAGCCAGAAAAAATTTGATTAGTTTTGAGCTGCTTCTAAGAAGCATATTTTAGAGCTTTTTCTTTAAACAAGCACGCATACAAGTTTGTAAATAAAAAATACTTCATTTTATGTTTAAATAGCTATTTGTTTTGCGCTAATTTACTTTTTGAGGCAAATTGTGCTTTAACATTAGGAACATAAAGTGTCAGTTATTCGTTCATTTTCTAAAACCGTTATTCTTAAAAATTATTTATATTTGTTACGTATAACGTGTATTTCCGTGTTACTTACAATTAAAAATCTAAACTAAGTCGTGTGAAAAATGAGAAAAACGGTGATATATTGAATGGTTTTTTGTGATGACTCAGCGTTAAATTGTATTAAATGTATTGAAAGGTAATACATATACTACGTTTATACGCACAGAATAATCGACTTAATTGAAAGCGTATTGACACCGTACATATTTCGCTCTAGTGTTAATACTTACGGCTTTATATCGGCATCAAAGTAACCGTCTTCAAAAGCAAATAAAATCAGCTGTTTTCATTTGACATTTTATAAGTTAACATAATGGAAAGTGATAAAAATCTAGTTTTATTCTTCATTGTAAAATGGTGGCAAAGAAAAAGAACAATTATTATTAATCAGCTTTTATATACTGATGCGATTATTTGAGCGGAACAGCTGATCTCCAATTCGCTTTGAGTGAGAACGGTGTTTATACACTCTATCTAACTGTCTGGAGAAATAAACTACCGATTTGAAATGGAGTGTGAGCCAAAACACTTCGCTCTTTCAAAGCTAATTGAAATTCAGTTTATACATATGTTTTGAATGAATTAAAGCGACTTATGCATGCGTATATACGTAGTAATAGGCTCCTGGCATCGAATTAAGAATATATAGAATTTTAAATATTCACAATGGTTTTCATGCTAAATATTTTTCGTAAATTTTTTATTTAAGGATGGCTGATAAGTATTATAACCATATATGTAATACTTCTATATTGGCAGTAAGCTAACTTCTCAATGTGTAAGCATTCCGAAATCAAAGCGAGACAGTCTAGTACCGTTTTTGCCAATGTATTGTGTACTTGAGTGCCGTTTTTGTATATGTGTTGTGTACATGTTTATTTATAAACGTATGTGCTCCTTTTCTTTCGTACGTGTTTATTGATATATCTGTACTGTAGTGTGTTCGGACGGTACTAGCTCTTACTGCCAATATAGGAGTATTACATATATGATTATAACATAAACATATAAATTCGCGTTTCTAATGCCGAATTTCCACTAGGCATTGAAATGACAACAAATTTATGCCATTTAAAAAAATGCCATGTGGAAATAATCTTAATGACTATTTTTTTAATGTAATGACACGATAATTTTTTAATGCCCGACTTTGTCATTTGTCATTTTAGCCATTTAATGCCTAGTGGAAATCCAGCATAACTGTGTTGGGAATTTTGTAGAATTCTAGAAACTGTTATAAAAACTTCAATATTTTTAGACTTCTATCAAGTTTGCATCACAGTTCGGAATTTGAGTTGAAATGGTTTATGGAATATGGGACATAGTACTTAAATAAAATCTTAACGGTAAATATTTGAAATGAAAAACATTGGAAATTAAAAAAAAGTCACTACATAACCACACATTTCGAGTGCTCAGAGATATATTTAGGTATGTACAGTATTGGTAAAATCAATAGCACCCTCATTTTAAAGTGAGATTTTTTACCACTTTCGGTTACTTTTTTTAAATCTGATTTAAAGGTAAAAAATTTAGATGAAAAACACGGTTTACATGATTTTGTTTTAAGCACGATCATTTTCTTTAAGAAATGATGATGAAGATGAAGATGAAGATGAAAATGAAGATACAAATACGGATAGAGTGAAATATTGATATGAAGAGGGGAAATCTATAAAGTGATAGCGATGATGATAAAATTTGAGGTTTAGTCTATGTCATGTTGCGTTGCTCACCTGACCTCACCTCCATATCAGTAGTTTAATTTTAATTGAGAAAGCATTAAACTTTTGGAATCTGAAAATTCTACACAATTCGCAATTATTCGTAAATTAGAGCCAATCTGAAAAAACGGAGGGCATGTCCGGACTCGCCGATCTAAATATTCCACAGAAGTATTAATGCCGTTTTTGAATATTTCTGAAGTAGATTTTTGTGGACCTATCCCAGCAAAAAATTGGTAATCGCTTTTAGTGGTAACGTGTTCTAGAAGGCATAGCGTTATAATGCCTTCGAATTTTTTCAATTTTTTTAGGCATTACCGGTAATGAAAAAATTACATTACCTACAATCTTTTACTTACTTTGCTTCTTTGTTTCATTTCGGGGAATGCAAAGTAGAATGGCCTATAATATTTTATTTGCTCCCTTGTTTGCTTCATTTCAGGGAATGCAAAGTAGAATGTCCTACAGTATTTTATTTGCTTCGCTTCTTTGCTTCACTTCGGGGAATGCAAAGTAGAATGTCCGACAAAATTTTATTTGCTTCGCTTCTTTGCTTCATTTCAGGGAATGCAATGTAGAATGTCCTACAATCTTTTATTTGCTTCGCTTCTTTGCTTCATTTCAGGGAATGCAAAGTAGAATATCCTACAATATTTTTTTATTTAGCTTATTTGCTTCATTTCGGGGAATGCAATGTCGGCTGCTGTGGTGTAGTGGTAAGCAGTGCGTGCTTCCACTCCGCAGCACCCGGGGTAGAAAAAAGGTTTTTTCCTAACAGCGGTCGTCCGTCGGCAGGCAATGGCAAACCTCCGAGTGTATTTCTGCCATCAAAAAACAGCTTCTCATAAAAATACAATCGCCGTTCGGAGTCGGCGTAAAACTGTAGGTCCCTCCGCTTTGTGTGACAATATCAAGGCGCACGCCACAAGTCGGAGGAGAAGCTCGGCCAAACACTAACATATGCGCCAATCTATTATTATTATTAATGTAGAATGCTGCATCATAGTCAGCCGAAAAATATAATGAATATCCAAAAATTTCTTTTTCTTCCGTTACTTTCTGTGGAAATTTGTCTCGCTTTAAAATCGTGTTTTGCTTTGTTCAATTTGCTGCGAAGTTGAAGTCAGTCAATGAAGTGAAGTACAAGAGTGAGGAGGTACAATTTTAAGCTTAATTAAATATGCATGTATGCACAAAGCGATTTTTAAGTAAAATCTAAATACCTAAATACATTCATAAATACCCGTATGTATAAAAACTGATTTATAAAAATTGTAATTAATTTTAATTTTTTAAGACATTTTCTGATTTCAATTTAATATAAATAAGTATGTACTTATCTAGGCATTCTACATTAGTGTCTCTGTAAAGCATTCTTTGTTCGCTTCTCGGGATTCTGTTTATCCATGCGTTCTCCCTTCATTTCAAGGTAATGCTGCGGGTAAGGGCTTACCGCCAATGAGATGCCCATTTTAAAATAAGGCCTTCTTAAAGCGAGAGGGTAAGCGATTCCCATCGCCTGGCTCGTTTCCACTTTCGTTTCTGTGGTAATCGTGTTTTTTGCTGGGAAGTAGCACAAACTATTTTGGGGGTGTTAAAAAGTGCTTAGTTGTTTTTTGTTTCTGCGGCACAAACGATTATACCATTCTCGTTACTTATTTTTCTCTGTAAAGACAAATTACATGCATATGTACGTCAGGGTTACCGTTTGGGTTTTTCCTACCATAGTTGGTAGGTTTTTTCTCTCTTGGATGGGAAAAACTGTTTGTCATCACATACCTTTTACAAAACTCATTGCTTACTGGTACAGGCAGAATTTTACCAATTATTTTATCCACCGCGTATCTAAAGGTATATAAAGTGATTATTGATGGATGTAAAGGCAGTTTATAAATCAGATATTTTTCATTGAAATGCAGTTGTGAATCACTAATAGTTTCAACAATGACAAGGTTGTTAAACTATTTTAAATGTCACTAGAAGAGCGATTCAAGAAAAGCACTTATTGGTGGTCATATTTCCAGTAAATCGAAGAATCTTAAAGTTGTTACCCGCATCTCGAAGAAATTAATGTCAAACCCGCGGCGCGCAGATTTTGTTGCAAGCTCGGAGGCTCATAGACCTGGACATTTGGCAATTATTTGGCATTTATTTTTACTTTACTAATCTATATATCGTTAAAAGGTGAAAATGTGCCAATTCAATTTTTTGAAATTGCTCAGGAGAGACGAAAAATTGATGTAGTTTCGCATTATGGGTCATTCTGCATCAAAAGCTAAATTTAAAAAAAAGTGGAGTTGGTAGTTTTCCACCTTTACAGGCTAACCTAATATTCATGCACGCCGCCAATTGGCTGTAAAAAGTTTCTCATGCACAAACAACTTGTATGGGACCAACCGAAATTGAACGGCGTGCGTATGAAGCTAACTCAATTTCCCATTTTGATTTTACGATTCGCTCAATCAAATCAAATGCAAACGCACGCTAGCCAATTTCGGGTGACGCAAAAAAACAAATTCGACGGCGTGCGTACCTAAACGCAAGCCGCGAATATTAGATTAGCCTGTTAGATAGCGATATGTATATCGCTAGCTTAGAGTGAAAAGTTGCTAAGTCCACTTTTTATGAAAACTCATATTTTGATATGGGAGGCTAGAGAAATTGAATACGCATCGTTTCGAAAATTATAATGGTACTTGTTATATTTTTTCCTCTTCATAAGCAATAAAAGGAAAATTTGCTAAGTCCAAAAGAAGCACCACAAATCCGATAAGGCCAAAATAATATGACATCTTTTAATAAATATCGAATCCTTATGATTCTTATGGAGTTTTGCTTTGCTTTAAACGCGCAAAATGTTTGATTCAAAGTCTTGCGAAATAGTTAAAGAAAATGGCTATAGAAAGATTTTTTCCTCTCCTGTAAAATTTTTAAAATGGGACTTGTGTAAATGGCCCTTAAGGGTGATAATAAAAGCTTGTAAAAAACGTATCTCCCATATACATGTATGGGCTGTCTAATTTATTTTTCTTCTGTAAAACTCTCAAATTCAAAGGACGTCTCGTTTTCTCGTTTACATACATGTAATCTGGCATCCTAGTTCATGCATCGCAAGGCGGCAACCCTAT
>NW_023458555.1:114232780-114235244 GCF_013731165.1 Rhagoletis pomonella
GACATCTTTTAATAAATATCGAATCCTTCTGATTCTTATGGAGTTTTGCTTTGCTTTAAACGCGCAAAATGTTTGATTCAAAGTCTTGCGAAATAGTTAAAGAAAATTGCTATAGAAAGATTTTTTCCTCTCCTGTAAAATTTTTAAAATGGGACTTAGCAACTTTTCTTTCTAAGCTAGCGATATGTACTTCATAATATATGTAAGCAAATGAGCAAAATTAAAAAAATCTACGACAGAATTTTATTTTCCGCTACGATTTTTCACGTCATTTACTCCGAAGGCTTTATTAAAACTATAAGCTATGTGAATTTTTCGCCGTTTAATCGGTTTTTCGCAATTTACTCGAAATTTTGAGGGTTTAGAGACCAAACAGACCTCAGATTCAGATTCAGCGGGTCCAAATACATGCCATTAGGTGGGTCTGGTTAAACGCACACACCACTTTTTGTTGTGCTTTATGTATTTATATATGTAGTAGCTATTATTCTGATCTTTTTGTTTACTGGAAATCTTATTTTAAGTATAAAAACCAGCAAACATAAATGTATTTAATGCTGTCAAACACCGTTTCCTTGATTTAAAAAAATGGTATAAAAGACGCAATTTTGGTAGGTTTTTGCACCAGAGAGTTTTTCAGTGGTAACCATGATGTACATAAATACACACATATGAGTAGTCCACTTGCAAAGTGCGTTATGTAAATTTTTTTCGATTTTTAGTTTTTTGGTGGATTACGTACCAGTATTTAAAGTAGTTTCATGCCCACTAACAACACAGTGCAAAATCTTTTTATATTCTGAAAAAATAGCATAAAATGTTAACTCTTCTTCCAAAAGTCGCTATCATACTTATTTATAAACTTTCAAATGTATCCATCTTCTGATGGACCTAGAAAACTGCCTTAGGTCGTGTAGACTGTTGATGTTATCTTATGTCATGGTATGTTATGTTATAATTCTATAAGGCTCTTATTTATCCAAATTTTCAGGTAATAATAAAAAAGATTCAATTTAAATGTTACTTGTTGTCGTAGTCGTTTTTTGAATTTTATGGCTTTCTATTATTAAATCACATAACGCTGTTTGCAAGTGTAACCCTTACTAAGTAGAATTATCCTTTCTGTGTTGCCGGAAAAGAAGGGCGGAAGTATTTTTGCGCAGAACTTCTTTCTGCGTAGGCGGTCTTCGGCCGCGCTTAGGGATTATAACCCTTACTAAGTAGAACTCTCCTTTCTGTGTTGCCGGAAAAGAAGGGCGGAATTATTTTTGCGCAGAACTTCTTTCTGCGTAGACGGCCTTCGGCCGCGCTTAGTGATTATAACCCTTACTAAGTAGAATTCTCCTTTCTGTGTCGCCGGAAAAGGGGACCGGAAGTATTTTTGCGCAGAACTTCTTTCAGCAGGTTACATACTCATATGTATGTACATACATATCGTCGTTTAAAGTACAAAACCGCGTATCGTCATTCTGTAAAACCGCGTAACTGACATTGGCTGCCAAAAATTGGATTTGCTCACACAAGCTCTCCTGAAATATACTATCCAGAAATGCGATTGCTTTATAAAAGAGAACTAATTTCAAATATAACTGTTTTTACGCTCTAGAAAATAATTTCTACAACTTCACATACGGTTTTGCATTTTGCTGATACGCGGTTTTGCATTTTGTTGATACGCGGTTTTGAACTTTAAACCAGGGCTGCAAACCACCCCAAAAATCGGTTTGGTTCGGTTCAGTGGTTCGAACCACTTAGAAAAAGCTTGTACCGGTTCAAGAACCGGTTCACGAGTATCTCTGAACCATGGTTCGGTTCGGTTCAAATGGTTCAATTTAAGCTAAAGGGTACAAATATTGCAAAAATATGACAAATCCATAATATGAATATTAAAGGCTTTGTTACTGAGATCAATTTCAAATACCCAAATATATAGTGTAGGGATGGGTAAAATCGATATTCGAAGCTTCGAGATTCGAATTTAATCGAATTTTAGTTCCAAAATGACGAATTTTCGAAATCGAACTTTGGGGTGCTAAAATTCGGACGGATAAAATCGAATTCGAATTCGCGTTTATTTTCAAAAATAGCTAAACTAAATTTGGCATAACCAGCAAAATATCGAATTTTAACCCCTCCCCTACCTATCCCTAGTATAGTGGTGGAAAAATAAATAGGGACACGACATTTTATCAAGTTTTGGCTGGGGCACCGAAATTGCGCATATGGAAACTGTGCATTTAGACATTATTTCGGTTTCAACCGAAACTGTGCATGTATGCTTTATTTCGGTTTTTACCATATGCATTATTTCGGTTTTAAACCGAAACTGTGCATGTATGCATTACTTCGTTTTTTTTCATGTGCATTATTTCGCTTTTAAAACGAAAGTATGCATATGCATAATTTCGGTATTTTCTCATATGCATTATTTCGGTTTTCAACCGAAACTGTGCATGTATGCATT
>NW_023458555.1:114235344-114236076 GCF_013731165.1 Rhagoletis pomonella
TAATTAACCGGCTTGTCAAGTTTTCCATCTCCCTCAGAGTTTTGGCAAATTGTCGGAGGTTGATAACATGGATTAGCTTGAATGATACGCCAATGATCCACCTGTTTCCGCTTTGGATAGTTACGATCGGAGCCTTATAATGAAAGATATGGAGACCGCTGATGGCTGATGCCAGCAGTGGGAGTTTGCAACACAAAATGTTATTCCTAAATTTATTGGTGTTAGTGGGTTAGTAATTATTAAATTCTATTCTATTCTATGAAATTAATAGTATTGCTACAAACTATACAGTATGCGGGATTGTTGAGGTATTTATTAACTCGTTACTGTTAGCGTGATAGTACTAAGCTTGTAAAAAGGGTTACTGCTATTACATTTTATCAATATGGACAATTTTCAAATTTTGGTTTTTTGTTGTATTGGTTAGTTTTATTTTTGTTAGTGTGTTAGTATTGTGTTAAGTCTCTAGGCATTGCTTGTTATAATAATCTTAAGCAAAAAGTTTTTTACTTTGTTTCCTCTTGCGAGATAGGCGCAAGGATATAAAATTAAAAAAATTTTTTGTAGAAAAGGTTACTACTATTACATTTGATAATGTGGACACATTTAAAGATTTTGGTGTTTTGTTGAATTGGTTAATTTTATTGTTGTTAGTGGATTAATATTGTGTTAAATTTGTAGGAATTACTTGTTGTAATCTTTTGTGGTAAAAAAAAAGGTATTTTTATTTTT
>NW_023458555.1:114236176-114241880 GCF_013731165.1 Rhagoletis pomonella
TAAAAAAAAAGGTATTTTTATTTTTGTTTTTTTGTTTTTTTTTTTGTTTCTTTGATTCTTTGCGGATTAGGCGCAAGGTTAAAGGCAATTTTCTTTTTTTGTTTTACGGATTAGGCGCAAAACTGATATTCTTTTATTTTTTCGACTTGCGGATTAGGCGCAAGGATAAAGTTAATTTTCTTTTTTTGTTTTACGGATTAGGCGCAAAACTGATATTCTTTTATTCTTTCGACTTGCGGATTAGGCGTAAGGATAAAGTTAATTTTCCTTTTTTTGTTTTACGGATTAGGCGCAAAACTGATATGTTTTTATTTTTTCGACTTGCGGATTAGGCGCAAGGATAAAGATAGTTTCCTATTTTATACCCGAGCGCACTTGTGCACAAGGGTATTATAACTTTGTTCACATAACGGTTGTTTGTAACAGGCAAAACGAATCGAGATAGATATAGACAAATGTATACATAAATGATCAGAATGAAAAGAGAAATCAATTAAGCGGTGACTGTCTGTCCGTCCGTCCGTCCGTCCGCCTGTGCACACGATAACTCGAGTAAAAATTGAGATATCTTAACGAAACTTGGTACGTGAACTTCTTTTTGTCGTAGGACGGATGGTATTGAAAATGGGCGAAATCGGACAATAACCACGCCTACCTCCCATATAACGGTAATTTTAGGAAATACGAAAACTGCGATATTTTAGTAACTGCTGAAGATAATTCACTCAAAATTGATACTTGCAATGAGTTTCAGGCGGAAAACATGAATTTTATAAATTTTTGGAAAATGGGCGTAGCCACGCCCACTTATGGTTACATGTGTATATCTTGGTAACTGCTACACCAATTTCTTCCAAACTTGGCACAGTTGTTGGCCTTAGTACAGCATACTAAATGGCTGAAAATTTAAAAAATCGGAAAATAACCACGCCTACCTCCCATATAACGGTAATTTTCAGAAAAACGAAAACTGCGATATTTTAGTAACTGCTGAAGATAATTCACTCAAAATAAATATTTGCAATGAGTTTTAGACGAAAAATAAGAATATTACAAAATTTTGGCAAATGGGCGTAGCCACGCCCACTTATGGTTACATGTGTATATCTTGGTAACCGCTACACCAATTTCTTCCAAACTTGGCACAGTTGTTGATCCTGGTACAGCATACCAAATGGCCGAAAATTTCTAAAATCGGACAATAACCACGCCCACATCCCATATAACGGTAATTTCGAGAAATACAAAATCTTCGATAAATCAGTGCATATTGAAGCTAATTTATTCAAAATTGATGGTTGCAACAATTCTTTACCAAAAAATACGTTTATGATAAAATTTTGGAAAATGGGCGTAGCACCGCCCACTTGTGATCACATATATGTATCTCGCTAACCGTTCTAGCAATTTGTACCAAGCGCGGTATGGTTATTGTGCTTGCCACATAAAAGCAAACCGTTGAAAATTGTTGAGATCGGACTAAAATTGAGGCCGCTTTTCATATAACGGTAAATTTCAGAAATGCTTGAAATTTCAATATTTCGAAATTTAAGGACGCTAATTTACTTAAAATGTATACAGCCCGGCTTATCATGTAGCGGTAGCTTTCGGAAAGGTGGAAAACATATATTTAAAACTTGCGCCGGGTATTTAATGTTCGGCTCCGCCCGAACTTAGACTTTCTTACTTGTTGTTTTACGGATTAGGCGCAAAACTGATATTCTTTTATTTTTTCGACTTGCGGATTAGGCGCAAGGATAGAGTTAATTTGGATTGCAGATTCATACTTTTCTCGAACCAGCTACGGGGGATCGTGGAATCCTATTTGTGAGTAACGTAGCCATTTGTCATTTTCGATGGCGCCACAACCTATTAACAATTTGTCCCACTAACAAGCCCGCTCTTGTAGTAATGAACCTTAATTTTTTATTTATTTATTTATCTTAAATTTTTTTTAATTTTTTTTTTTTTTATCTATTTATTTATTTTTTATTTTTATTTCATTTTTTATTTTTTACTTTTATTTTTATTTTTTATTTTTATTTTATTTTTTTCTTACGAATTAGGATGTGTATTCCTACGTTTCAAATTCTTTGTATGCAATTTGTGGATTTTCCTGCCACTAGAGGTGGTTACCTTATTGTCTGTGGCCACAACTTCCTTCTTAAAGAGAGGTTTTTGTTTACCTTTTATTTGTTTGTCCTTTACGTATATGACGTCGTTTTCGTCATAACGTTCTGGTAGGGACCTTCTCTTATTATGCCTTCGAATCTGGGCAATCTGTTTCTTTTTCAGTAATGTATTTAAATATTTGTTCATTTTCCTACTTTTATCTAAAAGCTCCTGGTAGTTGGAGGCCCTTGAGCGATTGAAGAATACTTCGCGGGGTTTTCGGTTTGTAACCGAGTGAATTGAGTTGTTGTAGCGGTCTACCGCAATGTTAACTAGCTCCTTCGTCTTGAAATTCGGGTAATCTGATTTTAGACATCTAAGTATTTCGATAAGGGTGGAATGGAGCCTCTCAACTTGACCATTTACCTCGCTTCTTTGTGATGGTGTGCGATACAGTCGGATTCCTAAGGATTCTAATAAGTTTTGTATTATCGGGCTAATTAGCCCCCTTTCGTTGTCGGTCACTAATACTTTTGGGGTGGTAAAATAGTGCAAAAGTGTTACCATTCTTTGTTTTAGGTGCAAACTTGATCTGTTCCTAACGTGGAAAAGTTTTGCAAATTTTTAAAATTTGTCTATACAGCTTAAACATTTTTCTCCTTCTATTTCAAAAATATCTACATGGATGATTTCACAAAGACATGATGGGATTGGTGTGCTTTGTAGCTCTGGCCTGTTTGGGTGCCTATCATACTTGCTAACCCTACACGTTTCACATGACATAATATAATTTCGAATTGTACTGCTCATTTTTGGAAAGTAGTATCGCTATAAAATTTGTTTCCTATTCTCAGTAGCATTTCGATGAGCTCTCCTATGCTCTTCCCATATGACTTCACATATTCTATCAGGGTTTCGCAGATCTTCTACAAGAGTCTGAGCTACCCGGACCTTATAATGTATAAAATGTTCTAAATACACCGTCTGAAGCATCTCTAAGTGAGTTTCTGGCATTTTTATGCCATTGATTACGTCTGGTCTCAGTTTTTCTTTGAGTACATTAACGAGCTGTTGCTCGCTGATTCCCTCAATTGCTAGGTACTGTCGAAGATAACCGAATACCGAACACAATCTGGTTGCTAAACACATTCAGTGGCACTTCAACAAATGGGATTAGATCCGAGTTGTCTTGTTCAGCACTGTGAATGGTGTCGCCGGTTGAACTGCTCTCGCTGGCAGAATCTGCTATTGACCCCATGGTTGCATTTTGGCTGGCGATTTCAGACGAGGATGTCAGGTGGTTTACCTGTGTTTTTAATCGCGAAAGAGCATCAGTGTATATAAGTTCGTAGTTGTATTCCTCTATTCTGGACTTCCAACGCTTCAGCTTGGCGTTGTAATTACGGTTGCTAAGTGAAAAGGTTAGTGGCTGATGGTCTGTAAATTATTCGTATTTTTTTAGCGCCGTACAGGTAATTTCGGAGGTTGTCCAGTGCCCAAACGATAGCAAGCATTTCCTTTTCATTCGTCGCGTACCCTTCCTCTGTGGTGGTTAGACTTCGTGAAATAAACGCAATGGGTTTGTCCTTGCCATCGTAGTCCTGCGAGAGTACCGCACCATTCGCGAAATCGGAGGCATCAGTTTTTAGATTAAAGGCTTTTTCGAAGTTGGGGAAGGTCAGGACTTCGGAGCTCGTCAACACTTCTTTGAGATCTTCAAATGCCCTTAAGGCTTCTTCGTTCAGGGATATTGGAACTTTTTTAGACTGGGTCGCTTTTACCTGTGCGTGTTCACCTCTAGTAAGATTAGTTAGAGGTTATGCGATTTTTGCATAATCGCGTATGAACTTTCTGTAATATGACGTTAGTCCTAGAAAGCTCTTAAGCTCCTTTAAATTGCATGGAGGGAGCATATTTTTTATGGAATCTACTTTTTTTGGATCTGGCAGTATCCCTTCAGAGGTCACAATATATCCAAGGAATTCCACACTTGTTCTTAAGAACTGTGTTTTTTCCAGATTTACTTTGAGACCAGCAGCCAAGAGTCTGGCAAGGATTACTTCAATGTCCATTAAATGGATAACCTCATCTTTGCTAAAGATGATTATATCATCGATATATACAAAGCAAATGCGGCCTATAAATTCTTTGAGCACGTCGTCTATCATACGTTGGAAGCATTTTTTAGGCCGAAAGGGAGTCGCAAAAATTCGTACTTTCCGTTCATGGTGGAAAATGCGGTTTTTGGGATGTCACATTCTTTCATGGGGATTTGGTAGAACCCTGAGGTTAGGTCGAGTGTAGTGAAGTACCTTGCATTTCCAAGGCTAGCGATAGTGCCGTTAATATCTGGTATGGGATACGTATCGGGAATCGTTACGGCATTTAGCCGCTTGAAATCTATGACCATTCGGTATTTTTTTTCGCCGTCGACCTGGGATTTCTTTGGCACAATCCATATGGGTGAATTGTACGGACTTTTTGAGGGACGAATTATGCCTTCCGATAGAAGGTCCTGGATTTGCCATTCAACTTCCCCACGCATGTTAACAGGGTAGGGGTAGCTCTTAGTATAAATGGGGTTTTCTGTTTCTGTTCTTATTTCCGCCTGGACATTAGTTTCGATTTCCATGCTGCGATCAACTGGACCAAACAAACTTTCGTATCTATTGAGTATTTTGTTAAGCTCTTTTCTTATAGAATTGGCAATATTGGGGTCGATGGAAATATTTTCCTCGTTGCTATTGACGTGCTGCGCTCTCTTCCGCTTGAGGGGCAGCAGTATATTTGGTTTTAAAATAAGGTGGTTTAATTCCCTCTCTAGTACGGCCTTAACTTCCGTGAGTGTATCGTCGCCTATTACTCCGTCAAAAGATTCGAGTCCTGGGAGAACAAAAAAGGTAGTGGGTGGGTGCTTGCCTACAAACTTAAAAAAATTTCCACAAACTTTTCTGTCTATCTTTATTTTCCCTCCAGCGGAGATTACGTGGAAAGGGTTCTCTACTGGCATAGTGCATTGTGCTACGCGCTCGCTAATGTAGTTTTTGTTCGCTCCCGTATCTACTAAAAATTCTAAGGTACCCTGGTCCTGCGTAGCATACTCTAAATATGGTAAGCCGGACACGAGGCCCCCATCGTAAAATTTACTTGATCGCCTACGGTTTGTTGCTTGCCAGAGGTATCTTCCCCTTCTTCCTCCTCTACTGGCACTAGATGAAAGAGCTTTTGTTGTTTGCTTGGGGTTTTATTTGCATAACCCGAGAATCCCGTGGAACCTGAATTTCTTTTTATGCTATCATACCTTGGAAGTCTCGAATTGTTTGTTTGTCTGGTTTGGGAAGATGAATCGACATTCTGGTTGTTGTTGAGGAAGGATTGTTGCTGCGCCAGCTTTGGGTAGATTGATTGTTCCGGGATTGCCCTGATCCACAGTATGAAAAATTTGGCCCTACCTGGGTTTGGGATCTACCGGTATAGTTATTATTTTGCTGGGTTGGATAGTTAGATCCCGACCGGTTCTGAGCTGGATAGCTTTGAGCTGTGTCAGTGTAGTCCCTATTGCCCCGCGAAAAATATCGCGGTGCCGAAGATT
>NW_023458555.1:114241980-114245673 GCF_013731165.1 Rhagoletis pomonella
AAAAAAGCGTATAATATTCGTCACGAAATTGATATCATAAATTTTGTGTGTCTAGTTCTGCTTTCGTCACTCGAAAATTTTACCTCAAAGAGGTGTTTTATTTTATTTGACATATCGTCCTGTTTATAACAATTATCGCATTCCATAGATATTACAAGCCAAAGTTTCATTTTCCAAATTCATACACGTTTATTGAATTGCGCGGGCTAAAGATAAATTTTAAATTAATCTTTCGTGGCCAATAACAATTGGCTTAGATATAAGACATCATAATATTACTACATATTACAATACGGTCAAATGCCTTATATTTTCCCCCATACAAAGATGTATGTACGTATGTATGTTATGTATATTTATGCATATAACTTGAAAAAATATTGCATTAAATAACACTGCTCAACAAAATTCTGTGGCGTAAAATATTGTAGCCGATTCTTATAGGATTTTTCCGTAGAATACGAATCTGACGTGCCTTTGAGTCAACTCCACTTTTATAATCAACTCGATTTATTTATAATATTTCATACATTTGTACCTCTGTATTTTGAATTCATTAAATATTTTATCTAAAACCAATCCGACTCTTTTGTCTTCGTTCCGACTTAAATCTCCCTTTAATATAGCGACGCTATATTAAGCATGGTCCTTACGCGGTCAAGTAATAAAAAAGAATCGGCATACAAATCAAAGCGATGTTATAGACTCGATAAGCACAAAACACAGATTTACATAGGGAGCCCGTCGCAAAAAACTAAATAAAAACGCGCTTATTTCATGAAATTACGTATTAAAATCAAGACAATCGAACTGAAAAAGAACAAGAAATGGTGTGAAAGAAGAACTTTTAAATTGTTTGAAGATACACTTCTGCATTTATAAAATCTAAAAAACGAAGTGAAAAACACATGGTCATGTGATAAACTGAAAACTACCACTTTAGGGAAAACGCTTTAACTCAAAAACAAAAGTATTGTTAAAAGTTGAACAAATATTACACACTAAAACTGCAAAAATAAGTAAAAACAAAGTTTATTAAAAGATTCTAAAACCAAAGAATCAAAAACCCAAAACTAAAAAGAAGCGGACTATAAGAGCTCCTGGTCTTCCTAAGGGAGGAAGACATCGACATATTGTTGATACAGTAACCTTGGGTAAGGGACCTCGACGCTCACCGACGCCCGCTATAACTTCTTCTACACTAGTATATCAGGTAAACCCCGCGCGTGTGTATTGGTTAAAAAACATATTGAAGCTTTCTTATGTTCCAATTTCAGCACACCGTATACTACAGTCGTCAACCTGGAGTTGATGAATAAACAAAGCTGTCTTATATCATCAGTATACATGGCGCACGACAGGCAGTGTCCGCCACAGAAAGTCGTCACTTTACAAAGGCTAGCAGGAGCTAGTCCAGTGTTACTCGGCTGCGATGCCAATTCCCGGCATACATTATGGGGCAGCTCGGAAACCAACGAAAGAGTTGAGTCGCTATTTCAATTTATTATTGATTCTATGTTTAGGATTTGTAATAGAGGTAGTACCCCCACTTTCATATTTCCTAGTACCCCTGATTTTTGCGGTTGGGAAGAGGTCCTAGACCTAACTCTGCTGACCGAGGGGAGCTTAAAGCCAATAAATGGAGAGTATCCGACGAAGAGACCCTCTCGGACCACCGTCGAATACTCTTTGAGCTAAATATTGCGGCGGATACGCCTAGTCCCTTTAGAAACCCTCGCAAAAGAGATTGGGACTTATTTCAAAAGGTTATTGGAAAAGAACTGAAGAAACTACCAGTTGAAGACATTCCTACAAGGGGCGAGCTGGACGCCAAAGCGGACAGCCTGAATAAGGCCTTCGGAAAGGCCCTTACAAAGGCTTGTCCGCTTAGGTGTGCCAAGAAAGCGGCACACCTTGGTGGAATGAGAACCTTACAGCGTGCGCAAGCAAGTAAGAAAATCCTTCAACCAATGCTACAGGATTAAGGTATGGGACGTATACAGAGAGAACCTAAAGAAATACAAAAAAGCGATACGGGACGCCAAGGAGGCGTCCTGGAGAGAATTTTGCGAATCTATCGAGGATACCAAGGAATCTGCGAGATTAAGCAAAATCCTTGCCAAAGGGCACTTACAGCCAACATATATAAAAAGGTCAGATGGTTCATGGACCGAGTCGGCTGGGGAGTCGCTGGGTATCCTTCTGAATACACATTTTCCAGGGTGCAAAATCGATTTAGTGGAAACCGATGCCCCATACCATATACCAGCCCCCTCCGAGGACCTCTTAGAGGAGCCACTAGAGAGGGAAAAGACAAAATTTGCTATCTTCAGCTTCTCACCCTATAAATCACCGGGTATGGACAGAATACTACCAGTCATGCTTTACAAAGCTTCTGAGATGGTCATTCCAGTCCTAGAAACAATTTTTAGAGGGTGGCTAATACTGAACCACGTTCCGTTAAGTTGGAGGAAGATTAAGGTAATTTTTATTCCTAAAGCGGGCGAACGGGGCCAAGACAATGCTAAAGATTTCCGACCAATAAGCCTAACGTCCTGCGTGCTCAAGACGTTTTAGAGGCAGTTGGATCTGTATGTTAGGGACAAGACGTCCAATTTATCATGCTCCCAACATGCGTGCTTGAAAAGGAAGTCAACGGAGACTGCCCTACCAGAAGTGGTACGTACAATTGAGAGTTCGCTCCACTATAAACAATTCACAATGGCGTCCTTTATAGACATCGAGGGGGCCGTTAATAATGTCAGTGTAGATTCCATCCATGAGGCACTTATGGAAACGGGGATTGATCACTGTGTCCGGGCTTGGATAGTGTCTCTGCTAAGGAGCAGAGTAATACATGCCAAATTGGGGTACCAAATCAGGGCCGTATATGCAGTGAGAGGCACCCCATAGGGAGGAGTACTATCACCATTACTATGGCTCATTGTCTTAAACAAACAACTGGTAAAACTGGACTCTCAGAGAATCAAAGCGGTGGCTTACGCCGATGATGTAGCAATATTGGTATCGGGTCAGTTTCCTTCGGTCATAAGTTAAATTGTGGAAAGGATTTTAAAGATAGTACATTCCTGGGCCATATGCTGTTCTCTTAGCGTAAACCCGGAGAAAACTGACCGTATGCTTTTCACAAATAAAACAAAATTACCAAATTTTAATAAACCAAGGTTCCGAGGAACGGAACTCGATCTGTCAAAGAAGGTGAAATACCTTGGAGTCATTTTGGATCCAAAACTTAACTGGAAACCAAACATTGACGAGCGTGCTAGGCCACGGTGGCTCTCTATGCAGCCAAGAGAATGTTGGGCAACAGATGGGGTTTGTAACCAAGAATTGTTCACTGGATATACACAGCTATAGTCCGCCTCATAATCTCTTATGGGGCGTTGGTCTGGAGGCTAGCCCTTACTAAGGATTACGTGGTTAAAAAGCTAGGCGGAATTCAAAGGTCAGCAGCCGCTAGTGTAACAGGCGCAATGAGATCCTGTCCGAAGGACGTTTTGAACGTCCTTCTTGACTTATTACCTATAGATATCTTCATCGAGAATTCAGCTGCTAACAGCGCTATCAGACTGCGCGCCCTGGGGCTCTGGAAGAAAGACCGTTTCGGCACGGTTCCATCCTAGACGCAATATCGTCTGAAATTAAAGCGCTGCCAACTGACTATATTCTGTC
>NW_023458555.1:114245683-114248358 GCF_013731165.1 Rhagoletis pomonella
ATGAGGCTAAAGACACTCGGCAAACCATTCCTGCAGAATATTTCAGAGTGCAGCTGCCTCTCGCTGTATGACGTACTGAAATTTATTAAAGCCGCCAAATGGCTGTAGGTTGCAAAATGGCAAACTTGCTAATTGCTTGTCACCTGAGTGGCAATCCACTTAAACCAACCAACCATAAGAGAGAAGACGCGAACGCCGGAGTACATGGAAGTGGAACTTCAGGAACTTTGCAGCCAGCTTAAAGTAAACACATTCTAAACGAAAAGACTCTGCCCAAACACTTACTCGGAAAATAAAATATTTGGTAACTGTAAAGAAAATGGCACAGTAAGTAGCGTTCCAAATTTTCTACAAAGTTAGAGCGAACTTTGTAGAAACCTTTCGCAAAAATTTTCCCGCCCTTTTTGCATATAAATGGGAAACAATTAATTCCATATACATACTATGTGTGTACATATGCATATATGTAGCACCGTAAACGAAAGTAAAAAACTGTATTGGCGAATTTTCGCGAAATTTGGTAATAAACATACATATATCCCATAAAATTGGCGGAAGTTTGCACATTAAAAGAAAGAAATAGCAGTGCTTAAATTTTATATTTATATACATAAAAAGCTAAGAAAATCAGCCGCTACAAAATTCGCTATAACAGAGGAGTACATAAATACACACATATGTAAATACATACATTATAAGTCCATTATATGTAAATTAGCTATTTGCTCAATCTCCCGTGAATACAGGTACGTGTATAAATAGACTCATACATACATATCCATATACGTACATACATATGTCCCACTCAATCTTTATATTACACTCAAGCTATATACCCTGCAAACACATAAAGCGATCTTAGTAATTACAATAGCGCAATTGCTTAAATGAACGATATTTAATCGACTTCAATTTAAGTCACACTTGGCTTTTAAGTTCCAAATTTTGTAATATAATTATTTATAATTATATTTCACGTTAAACAAAAAAAAGTCTCGCACATATGTACAGGTATTACACATCCATACAAACCAAAATTGATTTCCAAATCATAAATGTATATATATATGTGCGTATATATATATACCTACATAAAACCAAACAACCAAAAAACACTTGCAACTACTGTTCACGCAAACGCTAGGACTCTTACACTCGAGGTAGTTAGTTCCACTCATTCCGATTACCCTTAATGCAAATACACACACACATCATCACTCTCGTTCTGATTACCACATAACTCATTTCTTTTTAAGAAAAATTTGAGCAAAACATTAGGGTAGTACTTTTCTCCCGAAAAAAATAAAAATAAAATAAAATAAAAAATTAATAATAATAAATAAGAAATGAAATTTTTAAACAGTATTAATTGAAAGATTAGAATTGCCGCTTCCAAAATGTTTCGGGCACATTCGCACATTCCAAGTCAACGTAAAATCAAAGGTTATTGCATCATAATCATATGTACATATGTACATTCATATGCACATTTATACCCGAGTACACAGATGCATGAAAATTAATTAAGCAAGGCACATTAAGGTAGATAGTCCATTCCAAAAAAAATAATAATAATAATAATAATTAATAAATAAAAAAATAAATAACAATAAAATAATATATAAACATACATATTTCTATATCATTCATCATTTCTCAATCACCCTTAAACCCAAATGAAACCTAAAATTCTCACAACTCTTTGTTCCAACAATAGCTCCTTTCTCTTGTATTATAAACAACCAACTACCCGTTAACTAAAAAAAAAACCCAAAATTTTCAGAACTCTGTGCCTCTGCCAATGCTTTCACCGTTTCACCATGCACGTATTTATCGTATTAATCATTAGCGACAGCTGCTTATTGACACGAGCGTAATATTCGGACACCTTTTGGCGTCCTTGCTTCATTTGGGTTAATTGCTGATCTAATGTCTCAATGTCCCTAGCATCTGCGTAATGCAGCGAAAGAATTTCTTTGATACTTTTCCAATCGGCATCAAGGATGTTGTGAGACACCAGTGCAGCGTCTGTTGCACCCCTAACTTTGTACCTAATGTGCTTTAGAATGGCCCTATAAATCGGCTTGTGCCGCACAACTTGGTAGTCCTTAACAGTCTGTTCCGCGCTATGGATCCAGGAGGAATAGTGCTCCCGAGATCCATCAAATATCTGGAGTTCCTTGACGCAGTCTGGCAGTTTTGAAATTTCCCTTAACTCGTCCTCCGTCTGAGGACTCGTGAGTGGTTCTTCTGCAGGCTGTGGGTCGGTGTCTGCAGATTGTCTGCGCACCTCCTCCACTTGACTTTCTAACCTTTCCAAGTTTTCACTTAGTCCTTGGGATTCTTCACTATTCCTGGTTTCCACGCTTTTTAAGCGCTCTTCGAATCTTCTAAGCTGCGAGAGAATTTTACTCAAAATCTATACACCCCGGCTTACCATCTAGCGGTAGCTTTCGGAAAGGTGAAAAAATATATATGTATTTAATACTTGCGCCGGGTATTTAATGTTCGGCTCCACCCGAGCTTAGACTTTCTTACTTGTTTATTTTATGTTTCTAGCAGTAGACGGAATTTTGCAAAGTTCCGAATAAATAAAAAAAGATTTTCCCTAAATTTCAAAGGCAGTTAAAAAAAGCGTATAATATTCGTCACGAAATTGATATCATAAATTTTGT
>NW_023458555.1:114248458-114267496 GCF_013731165.1 Rhagoletis pomonella
ACAAAATTTATGATATCAATTTCGTGACGAATATTATACGCTTTTTTAACTGCCTTTGAAATTTAGTGAAAATCTTTTTTTATTTATTCGGAACTTTGCAAAATTCCGTCTACTGCTAGAAACATAAAATAAACAAGTAAGAAAGTCTAAGCTCGGGTGGAGCCGAACATTAAATACCCGGCGCAAGTATTAAATACAGTATATTTTGCTTTGCTGCCTCTATGCTTAAGTGCACATTTAAGATACCTACCCCAAAATGCGTATCAGAGGCATTATTTTTAACATTTATAAGGAAACTGCTCCGATAGATGCATTTAGCATACCTGCACATTGGCGATACCTGCCTTAAAAATTGTGCGACTAGTATCCATTATCAAAGAAAGTATTACGTTTACCTGCACTGGCCCTACAATTACCTAATTTTACAACTTTTTATTTATTTTGTTCATCTCGCAGAACAACGAAAATGGCTATAAATTTATGTAGTTATACAGATAATTAGATACTATTCGGTAAAAATTTCGCTTGCAGTAATTTCTACGTGGTAAGTGCTTCTCTATTATTTGGTTTCATTGGAATTTGGATACCTTCCTCATTGAAGTAGTAAAGAAAATTCGCTTAAGTGCCTTTTTCGGTTAAGTGCACAAGTTTTTCGTGCAAAGAGGGATGTGCAGCTAAGCAAAATATACTGTATATGTTTTTTCACCTTTCCGAAAGCTACCGCTAGATGGTAAGCCGGGGTGTATAGATTTTGAGTAAACTAGTGTCCTCAAATTTCGAAATATTGCCGTTTCAAGCATTTCTGAAATTTACCATTATATGAAATGAATAATTTTAGTCCGATTTCAATAATTTTCCACGTTTTTCTTTTATGTGGCAAGCACAATAAAAATACCGAGTTTGGTATAAATTTGTAGAACGTTTACCGAGATACATATAAGTTAACTTAACGCTACCTAATGGATCACCCTTTGCTCACGTTGCCAGACCCGTGACATCATTACTCCACTTAGGGATTACCGCAGAACTTTCGCTGACGCAGCACACGCGCAACAGCGCGATCACGTTGGGCAAACACAACCAGCGAAAGCGTGAGATTTGCAAGGTAGGCAATATCGGCCTACACGCGCAACCGATCGATTGCGAAAGAAGTTAGAAGTTAGTTGGTAGGAATATTGAATTGTTAGAGTCAGTCTATTTTTGGGTGGTGCATTGAGCACACGATAGGTTTACTTTTATGACATAAATTTAGTGGCGCATAAAACACACAATAAGTCTACCTTTGTAACATAATTTAGTGGTGCATAAGCACAGAATAAAAATACCTTTATAACGTTGTGAACGGTTGGTTCAGAGCAACTTTAATTTTTTAATTAACCTCGCTCACTGAGACTTAACTTATATGTGATCATAAGTGGGCGGTGCTACGCCCATTTTCCAAAATTTTACCGTTAACGCATTTCTTGGTAATGAATTGTTGCAAGCATAAATTTTGAATAAATTAGCTTTAATATTTACTGATATAACGAAGATTTTGTTTTTCTCTAAATTACCGTTATATGGGATGTGGGCGTGGTTATTGTCCGATTTCGCCCATTTTTAAAACCAACCTACCTTGGATCAAGGGAAACCTACATACCAAGTTTCGTTAAGATATATCAATTTTTGCTCGTGTTATCGTGTACAAGGACGGACGGACAGACGGGCGGACAGACAGACATAGCTTAATGGACTTCTCTCTTTATTCTGATCATTTATGTATACATTTGTCTATATCTATCTCGATTCGTTTTGGCTGTTACAAACAACCGTTATGTGAACAAAATTAATATACCCTTGTGCACAAGTGCGCTCGATTATAAAAACAGAACTTTTGCAACGGTTTAATTAAAAATTAAAAAAATATGAGAAATGTGAAAAACTTATCAACTTGGTACCAACTTTGGATACAATAAACAACTGTATTCGTCTGATTGTCTCGTAGTTTATTTTTATACAGGGTGTCCCAGAAGTAACGTGCTAAACTTTAGGGGAAGGTAGGTGGGGGGTGATCTCTCTGATAAACAAAAAATTTTCAGGTAAAAGTTTCACCGTTTTTGAAACATTTACATTTTTTTAATCAAAAAAAAACCAAGCTACACTTAGCAAATTTTTTATGTTAAATACTTCGAGATAGTTGCTTCTCCATACTCAAATGCAATGTAGTTAAAATATATTAAGGAACCATCATAAAATTAGGACTATTTTGGGATTTTTAACTTTTTGATATTGTCCTCCCCAACTTTGACTATCCCTGGTGAAAAAAATGTATTAAGCTATAACTTTACATTACATAAAAAAAAATGCTCATTTAATAAAGATTTCAGAAAAGTGCCACTCTTACTGTTTCGAATAGAAGAAAAAAAGTTATAGCCGCTTTTGTGGACAAAGGACTGAGACACGCTAGAATGTATTTACTAGATTTAAATTTAAGTTGCACTTGTTACCGACCAATGACATGCTGAATAGTACAAAGATACATTATTACCTGCTCCTGACATTATTTTATGTTACTTACCGAAATTAGTGAAAGTGGATTTTGTGAAATTGGACCCTTCGGACATTGTGTTATTAATACTATGACAGAGAACACGCAGTATACGTCACATGAATATGCGGTTATTCACCTAATTTACGGTGAAGCTTGCTGTAATGCCAGATCTGCTCAAAGACTATGCAGAGCGATACCCCAATCATCGGCATCCGATTCGTGAAGTATTCGCCCGGACCCATAGAGAAATATATGAAGGTAAGTGATTTTTACACCTTTCTTGTTTGCTTGCTTGCTAACTATCATTTTTCACTTTTTAAGGTCGCATACCTGGAAGGCGTGGCGGCGAAACAGGACGCCCTGCAACGGCAGATGTTGAAGTTGTGTTAGAGGAAGTGGAACTAGGCCCATCGACTCCAGTGAGAATGATGGAAAGACGGACGGGAATACCAAAAACTACAGTTCACAAAGCTTTCAAAGACCAACGATTTCATCCTTACCACATTCAACGTGTTCCGGCTCTACAGGAAAAAGATTACCTGTCGAGGGTTAGATTATGCCGTGAAATGTTGCGAATGCATGAATCAGACCCCAACTTTTTTAATAAAATAATTTGGAGCGATGAATCATCATGCAAACGTGATGGTTATTTTAAGTTACATAACCTTCACAGTTGGTAGATAGACAATCCTCAAGAAATGAGAGAAGATCGTTCGCAGTACCGGTACAAAATAAATTTATGGTGCGGTATTTTTAATTGTCAGATATTATGACCTGTGGAACTGCCGCCAACGCTCCACTCTCACAGTTATTTAGAGTTCCTTCTAACTTTTTTTAGAAGATGTTCCCTTAAACCTGCGGCGAAGACTATGGCTGCAAAATGACGGGTGCCCTGCTCACTACGGGCGTGAAGTAAGAGCTCATTTAGACGGAGTTTATCCTCGCCGATGGATTGGACGATACGGGCCAATCACGTGGCCCGCTCGATCGCCAGAAAAATAATGTCAGGAGCAGGTAAAGTACCTTTATAATATTTAGCATGTCATTGGTCGGTAACAAGAGCAACTTAAATTTAAATCTATTAAATACATTCTAGCGTGTCTCAGTCCTTTACCCACAAAAGCGGCTATAACTTTTGTTTCTATTCGAAACAGTAAGAGTGGTACCTTTCTGAATTCTTTAATAAATGAGCAATTTTTTTATATAATGTAAAGTTATGGCTCAGTACATTTTTTCACCAGTGATAGTCAAAGATGGGGAGGAAAACATCAAAAAGTTAAAAATCCCAAAATAGTCCTAATTTTATGATGGTTCCTTAATATATTTTAACTACATTGCATTTGAGTATGGAGAAGCAACTATCTCGAAGTATTTTACATACAAAATTTACTAAGTATAGCCTGGTTTGTAGATGCAGTTAAAGAAAATATATGAAAAGCATATATGTAATACTTCTATATTGGCAATAAGCTAACTTCTCAATGTGTAAGCATTCCGAAATCAAAGCGAGACAGTCTAGCACCGTTTTTGTCGATGTATTTTGTACTTGAGTGAAGCTTTTGTATATGTGTTGTGTACATGTTTATTTATAAACCTATGTGTTCCTTTTCTTTCGAACGTGTTTATTGATATATCTGTACTGTAGTGTTTTCGGACGGTACTAGCTCTTACTGCCAATATAGGAGTATTACATATATGATGAAAAGGCACGATTTTTTTTTAATTCAAAAAAATTTTAATATTTCAAAAACGGTGACACTTTTACCTGAACAGTTTTTGTTTATCAGGGAGCTCACCCCCACACCTACCGCCCGATTTTTAGTTTTCAGGCGATAACGTTATGACCAGGGAACGGATTTTTAGGACCTAAAACCCTATAAAAAAGGCAAAATAAAATAACGAAATACGCTGGAAATGGCACAATAAAATAGCAAAAAAGGCAGGAAAAGGCACTAGGTATCGCAAAAAAAGCAAAATAAGGCACTAAAAAAAAGAAAGAAAATACGAAGAACAATCAAAAAATACATTTATTTTAGAAATGCTTATATTGCAAGTAAAAAGAGAAAAAACTATGAACTAGTTTCATTATATGAAAATTTTGTACTTTGAATCTTTGACTATTTTGTCCTTCCGAGTTTCTAACTCATAAAACTTTAATCTGTATAGTTGTAGTAACATTGAACCACAAGATCCATTTTGAAGTTTTCTGGCAGCATTTTCATTCGATTTTCGCGAAGAAAAGCCTTGAATCTACTAAATGTGCGCTCGATGTAAGTTGATACAAGTGGAGCCCAATTTAAATATGGAACGTTTGAAACGTTCATATTATCAAGAATAATGGCGTTTTCCTCGCCCTTTACAATTTTATCCACACCCCTTATTGTCTCCAAGCCTACGTTAGCTGAGAAAACGGCTTTGAATTTTTCCAACACCGAGGTCCCTGCGCTTCTATAAGCCGCATGGGCATGTGTATATTTTTATACCCGAGCGCACTTGTGCACAAGGGTTTTATAACTTTGTTCACATAACGGTTGTTTGTAACAGGCAAAACGAATAGAGATAGATATAGACAAATGTATACATAAATGATCAGGATGAAAAGAGAAATCGATTAAGCGGTGACTGTCTGTCCGTCCGTCCGTCCGTCTGTGTACACGATAACTCGAGTAAAAATTGCGATATCTTAACGAAACTTGGTATGTGCACTTCTTTCGGGCGTAGGACGGATGGTATTGCAAATGGGAAAAATCGGACAAAAACCACGCCTACCCCCATATAACAGTAATTTTCAGGAATACGAAAACTGCGATATTTTAGTAACTACTGAAGATAATTCACTCAAAATTGATATTTACAATAAGTTTTAGACGAAAAATAAGAATATTATAAATTTTTGGAAAATGGACGCCCACTTATGGTTACATGTGTATATCTTGGTAACCGCTGCACCAATTTCTTCCAAACTTGGCACAGTTGTTACACTTGGACCAGCATACGAAATGGCTGAAAATTTTTAAAATCGGACAATAACCACGCCCACATCCCATATAACGGTAATTTAGAGATATACGAGATCTTCGATAAATCAGTAATTATTGAAGCTAATTTATTCAAAATTAATGCTTGCAACAATTCTTTACCAAGAAATACATGTAGGATAAAATTTTGAAAAATGGGCGTGGCACCGCCTACTTATGATCATGACATATATATATCTCGGTAACCGTTCTACCAATTTGTACCAAACTCGGTGTGGTTATTGTGCTTGCAACATAGAAGCAAAACGTTGAAAATTATTGAAATCGAACTAAAATTACGGCCGCTTTTCATATAACAGTAAATTTCAGAAATGCTTGAAACTTCAATATTTCGAAACTTGAGGACGCTAATTTACTCAAAAAGGTTTATCATGTAGCGGTAGCTTTCGGAATGGTGAAAAAAATATATATTTAATACTTGCGTCGGGTATTTAAAAAAAAAAAAGACAAATATCTTAAAAAAGGCAACATCAAATGTGAAAAAAGTATAAAGGCAATTTCCATAAAATCCGTTCCCTGGTTATGACATATTTATATTACATATGACATATTTATATTACATACATATATTATATATGACATATTCATAATTAAGTTAAGAACAATTATAAGGCTCAAACTACGAAAAACGCGTTTTTATACCTTAAGTCCAGATTGTGAGTGGGTATTCAAAATTCTAAGTATGCATATTTTTTGTGTTTCAGAAGATCTATAACTTTATCAGTCACACAGTGTTATTATGCCGACGAAATCCTTGACGGTGGTACCGCGTGGTACATGACGGTAGGAGGTTCAGTTTGGGTTAAAGTCTCACACTGACGGGGCTAGGCTTTCAATGCTTCCTCCTCGTAAAAAAAACATGTGCAGTAAAAAGTTAATTATTTAAATCGACGAATAGTTTTATATCAAATTTTGTGAACTTCTATTTATGTGTTTTTGTATAACATATTTACCTCTATGGTTACAATAATTTTAAGTTATAATACACAATTTTTTAGAAATAATTATTGTTTTTGAAAAAAAAAATTGTATAGATCCCCCTAAATTGCATTCTGGTTACGCCCATGCATATATGTACTAAGCTAAACAGTGTGTCTCATTTAATCAAATAAAACACCTCTTTGAGGTAAAATTTTCGAGCGACGAAAGCTGAACTAGAAACACAAAATTTATGATATCAATTTCGTGACGAAAATTATACGCATTTTTTAACTGCCTTTGAAACGTACGGAAAATCTTTTTTAATCATGAGGAAACTAAGAATAAAATCGACTGACCAGTTTTTGAGAAAATGCCTGAAATCTATATTTTTAGAAGCCCGATTTTTAGTTTTCAGGCGATAACGTTATGACATATTTATATCTCATAAACACAAAAGATAGCGTTGGATAGCTTGTTTGAAGAACCTTCTACTGATGTCCGCATCAATGACATGGACTGAGTAGTGCGGCCTCAGTAGTAGTTTAAAAAAATTGCCTTTTTTCGAATTTCAGGCAGCAGCCACGCCCACAAAGGCATACGAATCAAAACATCCTGCGTTTTTTTTGTAGTTTAATTCCTGAAAGCTTGAAAAGAATTAAATGAAGGTACGTACAGACGCCACATACATACCAAAGCATCTCGTAGTGGAGAACCAAAACACATTTACCTCTATATCTTTCCAACTAGTAACCGGAACTTAATATATAAGGTATCGTTTGAAAGGTAGTGGCCTATAGAATAACACTAAATATGTTGGGTGTACCCACATGCCCCCTTAAACCGGCAAAAGCAAAAAAACGTTTTTTGTTTCGTAACACTTTAGGCTTATTTTTAAGTACCCAGTTAATCGCTTATGAAGCTTGACATACATTTTCTGGCCACACTTTGCAAGATCTTTTTAACGATACCTCAAACATGTCGATTGGACGTCTGGATAAAAACTTCCAAATCTTGTGTATAAGCGAGTCATTTCAGCATGCTACTGTGGCTGCTTTCGTCACTCGCGCGCACTGCCTTGCGCTGTGATTAAGAGTTATTAAATTTAGTACCTCACGTTCATTTACCATAAAAACTATAATTTTCCCTTATGTATTTTCAATTCTTCATTACTTCAGCAACCAAGCGAAAAATACAAAAAAGTGAGACGAGATTTATTTCAAACGTTTTAATGTTTTCGGGTGTTTATATAATATTAAAAGGACCATGGACTTGGTCACGCCGATTTGGTCAGTTTTCAAGATCATGGTGAATGAAGTCAAATTGGTATTGTCAAAGAGTAGGAATCGTTTGATAAGTTAAAAGTAGTTTCAAGCATATAAGTATTTACATACATTAACATAATACAATTAGGGTGAGAAACGCCCAGTTTAAGTCCATTTATGCAGTCTTCAAAGATGGTGCGGAATGGTTTCATTAGTCACCGAAGAAGCACAATTTTCGCGGTTTCTAAATTTGCCATTATATGAAAGTACGGGACGTACAATAAGTATTTAGATAGACATAAATATTTTAGTTAATTCTATTATTTGAAAAAGTGACTTTAGGTAAATGCAATAGACTTTAACATATCCTGCGAAATCCTTTTGAGGACTCCAATTGGGCTATATTGCTTTGCATTCTGCACTTCCTGGCACACTTTTTTGTAATCCGCTTCTTTCATTTAAAAGTTTATATTTGTACAATTGAAGAGAAGTTTTTTAAGAAAATAACTGGAGATCCACTTAAGTTTTTCGATATAACTTTGGTAAATGTTACTCGATCGGTACGTAATAATCACCAAATTGAAGGCGGGACTTACTGTTACTGAATTATGATAATATTATGATGAAAATCGTTCAGATTATAAACAAATTATTTTAAAATAAAAAAAAGGTTTGAACAAAATTTTTTGTAATTTTCCTATATTTGCAATTTTTATATTGCATGCATAAACATATGTAAGTAACTAATTAGTCTTTCAAGAAGTTGTGCCTGTTCAGTGTTTTCATACTCTTTTTCGTAAACAAAATTTTTCCACGATGATGGAAAGTAATGGCTTTTCTATTAGAGCTACCGATATTGTTCCTAAATTCGCATACTATAGCTAATATTAAAAAAAAAGATTAGAATATTTGGGACCAGCGACCTAAATGTACGCCAGCAATATTAATGCTGTTCTTTACATCTTTTGACTATAGGCCAATGCAATTATCAAGAGAACAATTCAAATTTTATTGAAAAAATATAACTTTGAGATTAACGATAAGCATAAGAGCTGCGAGGAATGATATTTTACTTTATCTTTGGCGTTAACGAATTCATTATCTAATAATATGCACTAAACCTTTTTGCTGAACATAGAATTTTTAACAAGAATTGGTCTTATTCGACTAGTGTGCTGTTGATCACTTGGCGGTCGATGCGCGGGCTCTTACAATTAAAATAAAAGACTAATATTTTGCAGGCTTGTTGTTGACTTCATGATACAATCTATTTTCACTATGACCAAGCGATTTGAGAAAAATTAGATTTTCGACCCGCCCTAATATTTATATATCGTCGTTTAAAGCAGGGCTGCAAACCGGTTTTGAACCGAACCGGTTTTTGAACCGAACCGTCGCTTTTTCCGGGCTTCGAACCGAACCACGAACCGAACCGTTTTTATTTTTAAATACCAAAACCGAACCGAAACCCATCCCAAAAAAATGGTTCGGTTCGGTTCAAAATGAAAATCCACTACAGCATTTTTCAAGTTTTGTAATACACAAATTTGTCTAAAAATGCAACCGGTATAGTAAAACTGCAGAAATTTGTTTTGTGTAATGGCTACTACGCGAGTTGTAATTTCGTCCATATAAAGAATGCTTGATTTTTTTTCTAATATGTAAAAATGCTTAACAACGCCAGCAAAAACAAAATTTCAAAAACTCGATTTTTTATTTCTGGTTAAAAAGTTTGGAGCTTTGATGCAACGTTATTGAAGTTCGCAGTTTTTCAAATTTTCATACAAAGTTTGAAATTTGGATTTATGTGCTTGTTATTATATAACGAGCTATACTTTTATAAAAAATTTGTGAACATTAAACCAACAAAAGAAAAATAGTCCAATGCCGCACTCATATTATTTCGACCATAGGTATACTTGTACATATGAAGTTGAGGCCTATATAGTGTAAACTCCAACCTATTGAAAATTAGGGTTTCAATATTAAGCCAAGATTTTGAGGATCAATTCAAAATTCTGATTATGCTGTTTTGTCTACCCGACTAGCTAGGCTCACCTTTGTCCTAACCTTAATAAGTGTATTAAAATTTGTCTAATTTCGCCTTAATCGCGTTGATTTTAAATAATTTTTTTGTTGAAGGTATTATTCATTTTATTCCATACAAAAAATTGAAAAATGTAAAAAAAAAATAAAAATTGTCAAAAATCAACTTAAAACTTAAAAATTTTCCCTAGAAATTCTCATTAAAATATTTGCAATTTAGATGAAACAGTGCAGAATATTTATAATTTTTTCACTAAGTTTAAGGCTTGGACTTATATGCTTAAAAAATAAACATAAATGAACAAAGGAAAAATAGCCAAAACGGCACCCTGAAATTGTGCATATGGAAACTGTGCATACGAAATAATGCATATGAAAAAAACCGAAATAATGCATACGAAAAAAACCGAAATAATGCATATATGCGCAGTTTCGGTTGAAAGCCGAAATAATGCATATGAAAAAAACCGAAATAATGCATATATGCACAGTCTCGGTTGAAAACCGCAATAATGCATACTAGGAAAACCGAAATTATGCATACGCACTCTTTCGTTTGAAAACCGAAATAATGCATATGAAAAAAACCGAAATAATGCATATATGCACAGTTTCGGTTGAAAACCGAAATAATGCATATGAAAAACCCGAAATAATGCATACATGCACACTTTCGTTTGAAAACCGAAATAACGCATATGAGAAAAACGAAGTAATGCAAGTTAACACCCAGCTTCACTAGGCCGCATAACGGCAAATATAAACAAATATCCTAAAACTCAAGTACCTAAATGGTACTCAATAGAAATCAATGCCCAGCTTCACTGGACCACACAACGGCAAATGTAAATGGATATCATAAAACTCAAGTACCTAAATGGTACTCATTAGAAGTCGTAATATTTATGGCATTCCAATGCTGAGAATGCAAACACATAAATAACTGTTGCATGTGACACATTTATTTGTCACATATGCAGAAATATGAAACCATTGTAAGAATTTGTAAACTAAAAAGGAATTTAATTTCATTTGAGAATTTTATGTAAACAAAAAATTCCAAGAAATGCGGCTTCGGCATTTCTTGTTAGAGTTAAGATTGGTATAAAATAAGAAATTATTGTCAAAGTAGCTAGTAAGAGAAAAGATTCGGAAATAAACGGACACGCTGTCCGATATATTTTTAAAAACACCAAATGTGTGTTTAAACAATTAATTGGCGATCCTGCCAGGAGAACGTGAAGTAACAGCCCGAAAGGAAGTACGGCTAGTAACGTTCCAGGAGGACTTGATATATGTAAACCTTGTGCGAAAGGGTATATCATAGTCCATTAAATAAAAAAACAAGTATCCCGCAAAAAAAGGGAGAAAAGTTAAATAAAACAAATTTAAAAAAGTATCCCGTGAAAAAGGGAGAAAAACCCAAAAAAAACAAAATTAAATTTAAAAAAGTATCCCGTGAAAAAGGGAGAAAAACCCAAAAAGACAAAATTAAATAAAAAAAGTATCCCGTTAAAAAGGGAGAAAAAACCCAAAAAAAACAAAATTAAATAAAAAAACAAGTATCCCGTAAAAAAGGGAGAAAAGTGAAATAAATCAAATTAAAAAAATAAAAAATAAATATCCCATAGATAAGGGGGAAAAACTAACTGTTTAGTAACTGGTGTGTAAAGTGAAAAAGCAAAAAACCCAAGAACATTTAAAAAGACTGTGCGCTGAGAAAGATAGCAAAAACAAAAAAAAGGACACTAAAATTTTATTAAAAAAAACCCGAAAGAGGCATTGTGCGCTAAGTCAAAGCGTCGCCACCGTGGGACACCAGAGAACGTTAAGTACAGAAAAGCAGCAATTGGCGTTCCATCGGAATTTTAAGACAACAGCACCATTTATATATGTAAGAATAGTTTATTTTATATATTTTATTACTATTAAGCAAATTTAAAAATCAAATGGGAAATTATCCCACAAAAATTAAATTTGAAAGGCTCTATTATTGTGAGTATTGTTTAGGCAGTAGTCATAATACTAATAAATGCCCATATTTGAAAAAATATAAATAAGCTTTTAAAATATTAAACTGGAAGAATTAGTCATTAAATTTTCCAAAATGTCGGTTAATAATTTTTCTGCCGAGGATATAGCTAGATTAATAGCTACACAAACAACCAATTTAAGGACTGAGATAGCGCAGTTGACAAATCAAATTAGGAATTTGACCAATGCTACACAAGTGACCGAATACCACACTCAGACTATTAATGACGCAATATCATGTACTGAAAGTTTAGATATCATCAAATCCTTGCCGGAATTCTCTGGTAAATCATATGTTAGTTGGAGAGAAGCTGCAAAGAATTCGATGAGTTTATATATAGAAGGAAGTAGGAAGTATTTCGGAGCACTGACCATTCTTCGAAATAAGATAGTGGGTAATGCAAATGATATTCTTACCAATCACGGCACCGTGTTAAACTTAGAGGCAATATTTGCTAGATTAGATTTTGCCTACGCCGATAGACGACCAATTCACGTAATTGATCAAGAAATGAGCATATTAAGACAAGGATCGAAATCCTTAATAGATTATTATAACGAGGTTAATCAGAAATTAACATTACTGATTAACAAAACTATAATGACACACGGCACGAACTCGGAAATAACAAAGCAATTGAATATTAAGAATCGTGAAACTGCTTTAAGAACTTTCATAACGGGTTTAAACCCCCCATTAAATCAAATTCTATTTACATTATCTCCCACCGATTTGCCAAACGCTCTTGCAAAGGCACAGGAGCTGCACTCAAATCAAATGCGTTCAGAATTCGCGTTAAATTTTTCAAGGACATACGCAACGGAAAATAAAGGTTTTCATAATAATTTGCGAGGTCCTAGAAATAATCACCAAAAAACAGGAAATCATTTCCAAAATAATTTAAGATATCCTCAAGTGGGAAATAATCTCAACACAAATTTCCCAAAACCAGAACCAATGGATACGTCATCCAATAATGTGCCATATGCACAACAAAAGCCAATTGTTTATAACCAAACACCTCAACCAAGAGTTTTCCCGAATCAGCAACAAAATGCAGCCGCACAAAAATGGCAGTTTAGTCAACCGATAAAAAGACACATGAATTTTAGTGGTCAACCGCAGTTGAAGGCACAGCGTATAAATAATTTAAATGAGAATCATTTTTTAGAGCAAACCTCCACCTGCCCTACATATTCCGAACGGACAGACAGCTTGGAAGAACAATGAGGATATTAATAGACACTGGTGCAACGAGCTGTTACATTAGAAAGGGAATATATAACAATGGTAGGGAATTAGCAATTAAGAAGAGGGTAAGAACCATTCATGGTTCGACCATCATAAACTTTTATCATAATGTACATCTGTTTGGATTTATGGAAAGATTTTATGAAGTAGATAATTTAGAAAGTGACTTCTTGATAGGAGTTAATTTTTTGAAGAAAATTAAAGCCAGAATCGATATGGTTAAGGCAGAGCTTGCTTATGGAGATAAATGTAGAGAAAAATTATATTTCTTAAACATGGAAGAAGATAATCCTAATAAAATACAGAAGTACCAAGTTAACGATAATGTTGTTAAAATTAAAAATAGCAACTTAAACCCCTCGGGACGAGAGAGTCTTGAGACGCCCGCCGAAGTTTTTACCGGCAATACAAATAATGAAGCAAAAAAATGCAAGATTACATACAATTTAAACCCCTCGGGACGAGAGAGTCCTGAGGCGCCCGCCGACGATAATACCGGCAACAAAATAAATAAAGTTAAAACTGTGGGACAAAAAAGTCTTACAACGCCAGTCGATGAAATTACCGACAATGAAAATAAAATTAAAAATGTGGGACAAAAAGGTCTTACAACGCCAGCTGATGAATCATACCAGCACAGAATAAAAAATATAAAAAATTGTTTAGAGGAAGAAACCTCTAAAGCTTATTCCAATAATATATTGGAAATTAATAATTTGGAATTTGGTGATGGTAATAAAATTGAAGAGTTTGCCACCAAATATATAAACAGCAATAAGGAAACTGAAAATATCAACATTCCTTTGTTAAGAGAAGATGTTATTAAAATAATAAAAGAAGCTCATAAAAATGTGAACATGGATTTACCTTTTAGAACAGATATTAAGGCGGAAATTAGAACTGAGGATGAAAAACCTATATGGTCGAAACAATATCCATATTCTATATCTGCTAATAGTTTTGTTAATAAGGAAGTTGAAAATTTGTTAGAAAAAGGCATAATAAGGCATAGTAAAAGTCCTTATAATTCACCTGTTTGGGTAGTTCCTAAAAAGGGAATGAACGAAGATGGGAGTCCTAAACTAAGGATGGTCATAGTCTTTAAAAAATTAAATGATAAAACTATATCTGATAGGTACCCGATGCCCAATCCTGAGGTTATACTTTTTAATTTAGGGGAGGCAAAGTATTTTTCAACTATTGATTTGGAGTCCGGATTTCATCAGATATTGATGGAAGATAAAGACATAGAAAAAACGGCATTTTCCGTTAATAATGGAAAATATGAATATCTGCGGATGCCTTTTGGGTTGAAAAATGCTCCAAGCATATTTCAGAGAGCAATGAATAATATTTTACATCAATGTATTGGTAAATTCTGTCATGTTTACATTGATGATATTATAATATATTCGAAAACATTAAGAGAGCATATATACCATTTAAGGCATATAGTGGAAACACTTGAAAAAGTTCATATGAAAATATCAATTGAAAAATCAAGATTTATAGAAACGGAAGTCGAATTTTTAGGATATGTTGTATCCCATAAAGTTATAAAAACCGATCCAAAAAAGGTGGAAACAATAAAAAATTTTCCAAATCCCAAAACATTAAGGCAACTTAGGGGATTCTTGGGATTGACAGGATATTATAGGAAATTTATAGAGAATTATGCGACAATAGCTAAACCATTAACTAAACACCTAAAAGGAGAAAATGGTAAAATATCACAATATATGTCAAAGAAAACAAATATTAATCTTGACCAGGAAGGAATAGTCGCTTGCGAAACTTTAAAGGACGCGTTACGAGAACAAGTTGAATTAGTTCAACCAAATTTTGAAAAAAAATTAATCTTGACTACTGATGCTTCCAATGTGGCAGTAGGTGCAGTCCTATCCCAAGAGGGAAGGCCAATAACATTTATTTCAAAAACATTGAGTTCAACTGAACAAAATTACGCGACAAACGAAAAGGAATTATTTGCTATCGTTTGGGCATTAAAAACATTACGTCCAGGGTTGCCACTGACGAAAAAAAATATTTACCATCCACTAGAAAAAAATCTACCAAATCTGGGAAATATCTACCAATAACTTTTTTATAATTATTTTAATAAAAACTATAGTTTTGTTATTTTTTTATTTATTTTAATTAAAGCTAGTTTTTTTTATTTTTTTTAGTTATTTCAACAAGAATTAAAATTGTTTTCAAGAACTTTTTATTTAACTAGTTATACGGTATTTGAGTCATATTATTGTCATATTCTGAGTTTCTTTCAACCAAAAGCGGAAGTAATGAAAATAAAGGCAACAATGAAACTTCAATATTTGAAAAACTTCAACTCGAGTTATTATAGACAAATACAGTGACTCAAAAAATTATTTTTTTTAATATTCGCAATATTTTTCGAGTAAAAGTTTTTTATTGCTTTAACTAAATCCACAAAAATCGAGGATCAAACCATATACAACATATAGAAAAATTCCAAAATTTTTCGTCTAAATTTCGAATTTTTTACTCTGAATTTTTAGAATAATTTAAGGTATGCGGTTTTAAAACAAATACTATTTGAGTATAGCCAACAATGTGCTGCTTAAAATTCCCGTTGATTTTATTTTTTGATAAAAAATGGCGTTGATTTAATTTTTTTTGCGAACAATCATAGTGCGTAATTACATACCAGTCAATTTTTTTTATATTTAAATAAACATTTAAAATATTTAGGCAATCAAAAGCTCCTCCGGATTCCAGTAAAATTAGTTTTGAATGGAGCGCGATATGTTCGCCTTATATCGATATACATTAATACGTATGTAATTATATAAAAAGTATGCAAAGAAATTTATAATATATTTAAAGATAACTACGAAAAATAAATCGGGAACGGAAAGTTAATCAAAAACCTACCAAAATGAGACAAAATGTACCTTTTTACCAACCCAAATTTTTTCTACCAATTTTGGTAACAATTTACCAAAGTGGCAACCCTGATTACGTCATTACCTTTATGCCGTAAAAGATTTAGAAATTCACACGGACCATCAGCCACTGTCATTCGCAATGTCTGAAAGAAATCCTAATGTGAAAATGAAGAGATGGAGAGCGTTTATTGAGGAATTCTCACCAAAGATAATTTATAAACCAGGTGCAATAAATGTTGTTGCTGACGCATTGTCTAGACAACAATTAAATAATTTAACGGAATCAAATGATGATTTAAGTGATTCACTTACAAACACGCAACATTCAGCTGAAAGTAGTGATGATTATCAAATTAAACGAACAAAGAAACCATTAAATCATTTCAAGCAACAGATATTAGTAGATAAAGGCGCAAGAATTACTACTCAGGAAAGAGTCTCATGTTTTGGAAACAATCGCTTTTTAATTGAATACGACAGGCCGGAAAATATTATTTCCGTTCTTTCCGAATACTTAAATCCTAAAATTGTCACAGGAATATATTGTACTCCAGAAGTGATTTATGAAATCAAATTAATACTAAAAAACGCTTATCCAACAACAAAATTTTTACACGCTAGTTATTTTCCTAATGATATTGTTAATAGAGAGGATCAAGCAATTATCATAGAGCAGACACATAATCGAGCCCATCGCAATTACAGAGAAAATCTAATACAAATTCGGGAACAATATTATTGGCCGCAGATGGTTAAGCAATTTAAGCAGTACGTTAAAAATTGCAATATTTGTAATAGCAATAAGTATGAAAGACATCCCAAACTAATTCCGATAGGCCAAGCACCAATACCTAATAATGAAGGAGAACAATTGCACATAGATATATTTTTTGCGCAAAATTTAAAATTTATTACCTGTATAGATGCGTATTCGAAATTTGCAATTATAAAACGTATAGAGGATAAGGTAGGTATGGACGAAAAAATTCTTGAGATTTTACAAACGTTTCCAAATGTCAAAAATATAATTCTAGATAATGAACCTAGTTTTTGTACGGCACAATTTAAATCATTGATGAATAGATTAAATATACAAATCTTCTTTTGCACACCAAGACATAGTACTACAAATGGGCAAATAGAGCGATTTCATTCTACAATAATTGAAATTGCTAGATGTTTAAAACAAGAACATAATCTGATAAGTGATATAGAATCAATAACTAGAGCAGTACAGCAATACAATAAATCAATACATTCAGTAACAGGGAAGCAGCCGTATAGTATTTTATTTAATAAGGAAAAACATGCCGATGTAAGAGCTAAATTACAAGATGCACAGGAAAGACTTATAAAATTTCATAATAAGAAAAGAGTAAATAAAAATTATCATCCAGAAGAAATAATATACGAAAAAATATTTGGAGAAAGAAATAAACTGAAGCCTAGATATAGGAAACAAATAGTTTGTGAGGATTTAGGGGACAAGGTTAAAATAAAAAATAGAAATAGAATAATACATAAAGATAATATTAAGGTTTAATTTTTAGGGAGAATGATGTTTTTAATCATATATTTTGTATGGACATGGGGAATAAACGCTGATTTGATCGACTATACTAGGGAAAACTACGTACTAATTGAAGAAGGAAACGCAGCAATTTTTGAGGAATATGAATCGATTTTTCATTTAACAAATTTATCTGTTTTCCGGGATATAATAGAAAACTATAAGAAACCATACGACATAATATTAGAAGATGAAGATACAGTCGATTTTGAAATTGAACTAATGGAAACCCTTTTGGGACAACTGACAAAAAATTCAAATAGACACAGAAGAGGAATTAATGAAATAGGAACATTGTGGAAATGGATTGCAGGGACTCCTGACCATGACGACTTTTTAAAGATTACAAACAAAGTGAATGATTTGGTTGAAAATAATAATCGACAATTTACTACAAACTCCCAATTATTCAAAACAATAACGGACTTAACGCATATAGTAAATGACTTGCAAAACAGTATAAGTAAAACCTCAATAGAAAAACAGAGAAATAAATTTGTTATAAATGAATTGGAAAACTTATTACAAACAATAACAATTTCAAAAATTGGCATTTTAAATCCCATAATTTTAGATTTAGATGAAATTAATTATATAATTAATCATGAAGTCAAGAATGTTACAATATCTGATTTAATGGATGTATCAAAATTTAAAATAGTACAAATGAATGATGTTATAATTATATATATAAAATATCCAAAAATTATGGATATAGGTGTGTTGTTTAATGTAGAAGCTATCGCTCAAAAAGATGGAAAATTATTAATTGAAAATAACGTAATTAAATGCAAAAATGAATTTTACTCAGTGAACAATTGTAAGAAGGAATTAAATCAAGCTTTTTGTATGATAAATAAAAACCAAACTTGTTTAACTAATATCTTAAATAATGAAAGAGCAAATTGTACCAAAATTAAAGAAAAAAATGAACAATTAAAGATTATAAAAGATGGAGCTATATTAATAACAGGAAAACATAACGTTAATAATCATTCAATAGATGGAATTTATTTAGTAACTTTTAATAATAAAGTTGTCATTGATAATGCAGAATTTGAAAATCCTACTGGAAAAATTTTGAATTATTTAAGGGAAGGTAAATTTAAAAATTTTTATATTAAAGAATACATCGAATCGGAAAAAGAGCATTTAAAATTAAGGAATATTAATATATTAAATCAATTTAAACAGGAAATGGAAGAAAAACCGATTTGGTGGTCATTTACTACAATCTTAGTAATACTGTTATTCATGTACATTTTATGCAAATTAGGAAAGAAAATTAAAGTCAAAGCAAAATTAAAAAATGAGAATTGTAAAGAAACATTAATTAATGATATTGCATTAAGAATTCAAAATATAACTGATGTATATTCGAAGACGGGACGCTTCGATTTAGAGGAGGGGGAGTTAACACCCAGCTTCACTAGGCCGCATAACGGCAAATATAAACAA
>NW_023458555.1:114267596-114278243 GCF_013731165.1 Rhagoletis pomonella
TTCCACTCTGGTCTGAAATGAACTCATTCCTCACCACTCGATACGAAATCTTAGAGAGGGTAAGTGCTCATAGGCCAGCAAAATCGAAGATAAGTCAAAACCCAACTCAAAATTCTACTTATAAGCCAAGTTTTCAAAGTTTCCAGCCAAGTTTAAACTCAACCAAGTCTCAAGCCCTCAACTCAAACCAAAACGCTAAAAAAACACGCGTATACCACAATGAGCAAAGATATATTAATTCCTGCAAGTTGTGTAATGCGGTCCCAGGGCACCCACTTAAAAAATGTTCGAAATTCAGAACAATAACAGTTCAAGAAGGATTGTCCTTCATCAAAGAGAACAACTACTGTAAAAACTGTCTGGCTGTTTCTCACAATTCAAGAGAATGTAGAAGCAGCTTCAGTTGTGTTTACTGCCAAAGATGACATCACTCGATGTTACCCATAAATAACTCTCAAACACAAAGCTTCAACTCGAATCCGAGATGAAGCTCAAACTCGAGATCCCAAAAGTCGGCAGTTCACACAACAACAGCTAGGTCTACAAATCTATCCCCGCATCCCCAATCCCTACTAATGCAGAATGTTGAGCATACTCAGGAAGAGCAAGCATCCATTCAAACTCACCACTCCAGTAGTAAGGAAAAAACGTTACTCCCAACTGCTATTGTGCCCATTTTACATTTAGGAGAAATTTATAGATTACGAGCTCTAATTGACCCTGGCTCAGAGAAAACCTTCATCCCCTCAAGAGCAAAAAATCTGTTAAAACTCCTTACACAAAGAGCCCACTATGAGATATTTGGAATGGGGGGAAAAGTCGTGCAAAACTAATGTGACCAACCGTACTGCTTTCGGAAGTACAGTACTTCCTTTTTCGCTCTTGTATTTCGTACTTCGAAGTACAGTCAAATGTACTTCTTTGCGAGATTTTGTACTTCAAGAGAGAGATTTTGTAAACAATTAACGACAATTTTCGGATCGCTCGTTTTTGCGTCAAAAAGTACGATAGCGATTCGAAAATTGTCGCGAACTGGTTTCATAATCTCCCGCCAGATCCTGTACTTCTCCGATCTTCTGGACGATCGTCACATGGCGATAAATTCGTTCAAACCTTAAAGTCGCCGGGGACCGATGGCATCATACCTGCGCAGCTGCCAAGGGCTCCGAAGGTGTTGTGCAATTGGTAGGATCCTATTTATGTGAACTGCGTAAGGACCGCGTAAATCCCCAAGGCTTGGAGGGTAGTCAGTGTTGCGTTCATTCCGAAGGCCGGAAAAGGCTTTCATGTTTACCCTAGGGATTTTAGGCCTATCAGTCTCTTTGTTTTTGCTAAAAACGCTTTGCTAAACACGCTAGAGAGACTGATAGACCTGTACATAAGAAACGTGATTCCTTGTGACTGTCTTTCAAGAGCTCAATATGCTTATTGCAAGAAAATATCGGTGAATGCCGACCTACACACATTGGTAAAGTGGTCAGAGGAAGCCTTCACTCATGAAGATTATGCAGTAGGGGCCTTCTTCGATATTGAGGGGGTCTTCAACAATATCACTCCAGAGGTAATAGTCAAGTATATTCATAGTCTTGGGGTTGAAAAAAAACCTAAAAAGGCTTATCTCCAGCTTACTTCGTGACAGAACTGTCGCGGCGGAGTGGGGAGCGTCTGTACTCAGTGCAGATTCAATAGGAGGAAAGGTGTCGGGTGCCTCGTACTGCTGTAGGGGAGCTATCGGTAAAAGATGGCGTATCTCGCCGAAATTAATTTATTGGCTCTAGGAATAAGATTGTTTCAAGGCGCCCTTGGTGGAAGTCACTAGAGAAGACATGTAAAACAGGAATTAGCGGAGCATTTGAAACACCTACACTGGTGCTTAACATACATATTGTACTGTAGGTACATGTTCAACTATTTTTTGTACCCATTTATAGCATCATTACCTTTGCGTTCAATTTAACTCTTTCCTTTCCGCCTTATTTTTATTTCACTTCCCCTGACCCTGTGTTGTCTACTAAACATAGCTAAGTTCAAAGTTCCATCAAGGCATCTCCTCAAACATATGATTTAAGATAATTTCTATCGATATTTATCGATAGAAATACTACTCACTTCGGCTTAGGTCTGATTTCCGGAATAACTTTGTGTTCTTTTCGATCGGAATCTTCAAGCAGAGAACATCAAAT
Organism: Rhagoletis pomonella; assembly: GCF_013731165.1. Taxonomy (NCBI): domain Eukaryota; kingdom Metazoa; phylum Arthropoda; class Insecta; order Diptera; family Tephritidae; genus Rhagoletis; species Rhagoletis pomonella. The sequence continues at coordinate 114,269,780 of NW_023458555.1, forward strand.
TTCACAGTAATTATTTTCAAGTGCGGTAAAGTTTACAAGCGAAAAAAAAGTTTTTTTTTAATATTTTATTCTGGAGCCTCCCACTTTCCGCTCATCATATTTGAACTTGTAAGAATCTCCTTTTTTACCTTAATTACAATGTAGAGGTAGAAAATCCAGTATACTTGTTTTCGAGTGCTAACAGGACTCCTTTGCATTAGGAATTTATTTGGACCAGTTTTGCAGCGACGTGGACGGATACAAAGTCCCTTCTTGTCAGCAAGTCATCGGGACCAGACCACTTCCAGTAGGGGCTGCTGTCGGCGAATCAAGCCAGTTAAAATTATTTCAACGTATAGCACTCAAAAACAAAAGTGTTCATTGTTGCTTTTATACATATATGTACATATACTTAGTAGGTACATTCTCGTGCACTCATGTGCTTGTGAACAAAAGAAATAATATTTGAACTGAAATTTACACAAAATTAATTCCTAAAATTAACTAAAGAAATTTCAAGAAGTTGCCTCTTAAAATGCGTTGAGTTCATTTTTTTTTTTTTTGAAATTGAAATTTTACTTTACGCGATTTGCGATAAAAAAAAATAACCTGTAGGAAAAAAAAGGCGTGAGTACTAGGTACTCATGAAATTTGATGTGTATACATATGCGAACGGCAAAGCATAAAAGTACGTTTACATATAAATATAATCTCAATCACAGCTCGGTAGCTGTCAAATTGGTTGTGCTTGTTATTCACATAACTCGAGGAAAAGTTAAACTTCTTCTCTGTGCCACCGTGGTCACTTATTAGGCCATTTAAATATATTTATAACTGAATATTTTATTAAAAATACCTTTACAAACCTATTTTCCTTACTAGCGTCAATTTTTGTTTACTTTAATATTTGACATTCCTGCTCTTCTTCGCAAGTATAATCGATAAAACTAAGTTGGACACCAAAAAGTTATCGGTTTAATCTGTGATATTTTTAATTATAATTTTGCATGGCTAATCTCTTTTTCTAATAACAGATTAGGGAGTTAAGCTTGAAAATTAGGATAATCTTTTTATATGTAAAGCTATTATTAAGCGATTCAGTTACATACATACAAATGTAGGTTAGGTTAGAAATTAAATATTAATTTCACTTAATTTTATTCATTTTTCTGATGTAATTTTTTTATTCATTTTCATTTTTAATTATTTTAATACATGAAATTATCGGTATGATTGATAAAATATACTTGTATATACTTGTGACTCAAGGGCATTAAAATATCTTGGAAACACCGCATCAGTTATTGTTTTTGAGCTTATAGTTTGAGCATTTCTATTTGTATATATTCCTATATTTTCCAAAATAGAATACTAAACCTATGCCTAAAACCATCTACGAATATCAAAACCAGGGCATGAATCACGTATGGCGACATTCGTCTGAACGATATCGTGTCGAGATTGTCTTGCTTCATAAAAATCAAAAATTGTTTCATCGTTTGTGCGATATCGTCAACTCGATTCCAGTTTTGCTTCACGTAACAGTAACTGTAGCCGTCATCGATTCGCCAACAGTTAGCGAGTGGCGAAACGAACGAATACAATGAGGTACAACCAAACTCGCTATCGTCTATCCGTGCTAACTAACTTTGTTGTTGCTTTAACATGCAAAATTTTTCATTAAGCGACCGGAACTCAAACATAGCAAGCAGCGAAGTGGCGAATCGATGACGGCTATTAACAAGTAAACGGAACACAAATGCATAAATCAGTGTTTTGACAACATCATTTTGTCAGTATCGTTTGAACGACTATCGTTTCAAAGTTACGTGATTCATGCCCAGTTGCAACAAATGAGTTCATACATATTTATGTACATACATAGGTACAAGCCGTATGCATGTGCGGAGTTTAAGTAATCGGAAGTAATAGTCAATTGAAGCCCATTTCCTCTTACTATGCATATGCCTAAATGTATGCAACCATTTGGCAAGCAAACACAGGGTGCTTCTAATGAAAATACAAATTTTATGCTGAAATACACATGCTAAGCCCTTCGAAATTTTGTGCTGGGATATGCGTTACAGCTTCGCAAATTTTACCCCTACCGAAACCAAAGATGTATACACATCAAAAAATAATAATAATAATACAAAAGTTAATTTGGATTAAATTTAACTAAATACATATATAAGTAATACTCACCTCTTAATACTTACTTCCTAATACTTACCTTTCACCACTCCTTAGTTTAAATTAATTCGGACCGTATCGAATCTTCAGTTCTAAACCATATTTTGTTTAGTTTAGATTAAATTAATTTCATTTCAATTCTCGATTTTCGTACTTGCCTGTAAAAGCAATGTACATGCTTATGCACATACCATTGTGCTTGTTACATTAATATGCACATTGAAACCATGTGGTGGATCTACACCAATAACTAACCTAACTCAACATTATCAAAAATTTAACACTTCTTCTATTTGTTTTTGCTCTCCTTAATGATGAGTAGAGAAGATAAAAATATGCATTTGCATAAAAAGCATATTTTTGCCATTTTTCGATGTGATAGCATATTTAAAGTTATAGCGCATATTTTAACTATCAAGCATAGTTTCGGCATATTTTTTGTTAAAAGATTATTTAAAAATCTTTTGTTAGTGTTTTTTAAATTTATATAAATGCATCCCTTACATATATTTTAATTTTAACATAAAAAATCTGGCAGCATACAGTCATCTCTCTTTCACATACACAAAATATCTAGTCATGCACTTGTCAAATCTGCGCGCGCAGCTGTTCGCAAAATACCAATGCTTGGAATTTTCATATACATTTATGCCTTTTTCAGTACCACCTACGAAAATTCCATAAATTCTACATACAAGGGCTCATTCAAGTGTTCACATATTGATTTTTTTTGATATCTATAATGTTTTTCAAGTTAAAATTTTTTTGTTATTGTTTAAAAAAAATATTTTTCATGCTTTAACCAAAACTTATAAATCAATTTTTCAAACTTATTACAAACTTTAGATAAATTCAACAAATTTTCACAAAAATTTCGAACTTTTGAATCTGAATCTTAGGACATTTTTGGGTGTGCAGTTTTATAGCCCAAAAAATGTTAGTATAATAAAGTGCAAGTTTAAAGGGGCTAAAAATCGCGTTGATTTTTAAATATTTTTTTGTATAACGAGTGCATTTTATAAAATCTGGCGTTGATTTTTTGGAATTTCTTTGCGAACGGTCTTGCGCATTTAACTTCAAATTAAACTCATGTTTATATGAAAAAAAAGTACAAAAATCCCTCAGCAAAAAAAGTCTTTAACAATCCATTAAATTTTTTAGCCCCTTGAAACTAGCACTTTATTAGACTAACATTGTTATTAAGATTCAGATTCAAATGTTCGAAATTTTAGTGAACATTTGTTGTTGTTGTCAACCTAAAAAAATAAAATAAAAATTTTGAAACCAATTTTTGATCGCAGTCATAATTCACATGGAATTTTTCACGTATACATATGTAGTGTGACCACTTTTTTAAAAACTCATTTACGTACACAAAAGATTGTAGCAACACAAAATTTTAAAGAAAAATTTTGGAAACGATTTTATTGCTGTTTATTAGTCGATATCCAAACACATTTTTGACGTACAAACTTCAGTATATTTATTTGCGAATTGAGAAATATTTAGGTACATATATACATTCAAAGCTGAAATAATGCAATTGCTGCTAAATTACGAAAGTGTCGGCCTATATAATCAATTCATTGATCTTGAGTGGTTTTCCTGAACGCGTATTTTCCATCTGATGCAATTTCTTTCAGCATTTGAGGTTGCTTCTTTACGAATCCGAAAAATTCCGTACAAGTCATTTTAATGTTGTACCGAACGAACAAAAGATCCCGCAATGTCTCGATTTTCAGTTGTGATTTCTCATCGCTTCAAATCTGATTGATCAAAGAAAATACGCGTTCAACGGTAGCTGATGTGCCTGGTAAGCAGAGAACATACGATACGATTCTCGCCATGTGATTGTATGGGACCTTCTTTTGGTCAAAATGTCGAAAGCATTCAACCCAGCGTTCATCGGTGTCAGTGTTATTTTCTTCCCACGATTGGATCTTCTCTGGGGTAACGTATTTTTCCAAATATGTGAACTGATCGAATAAATCAGTGTCAGATGATTCTATGTCAAAATGATTATTCTTTGCAATGCTCTTGTATTTGCTCTACATTTTTATTTCTTTACTAATAAACTCATTCAAAGGATGAAAGAGAAAGGTAGGATGAAGGAACGTCATTCAAAGTTGAATTAAGATGTGTTGGTATTTGAAAAAAAATATTGGGACACGAATGCCTTTTTTTGGACAGAAATAAAAACAGTGTGAAAATACCTTTGAACTGACATCCCATAAGTCTAAATCAGAATAGTTTTGGCCCAGTTATTCAATTTTTTCGTAAATCAATCTTTGAAAAAAGTAAAAAAAAAACAGCACCAAATATCTCATTCTTACGATTCCGTTGAAAAGATTTTTACATTTTTTTTTATACAGATTTATTAAGTTTAATCTGTTTTGTCATCTGAGGGGACTTTTTTGAAAAAGTTCTTTAACCCATATCATCCTAGTGTTCCATTTTTGGATAGGTTGCTATTACGATTTAATTTTATTTTTATGCGAATGTCATCGTAATTCTTTTTGTGTAGTGACAACTTTGAAGGAGTCGGTTTTTAAATTCCAGTATTAAAATTTTGGTGTGGCAGTTAGTTTGTGTTTTAATTCGTGCTGTTTGCAGAAATTTTTGGCAAGAAAATGTTTCGTCGTAAAATGTAAGTAATTTTTATTTATAGCTATGATAGTACACATTATTATTCTTAATTTTTATAAGTCGTAAGTTTATTTATAATATCATTGCACAACAAAACAGAAATTTAACTTGCTAGTGTATTTTTTTGTTCTTCTATATATACCGTTCCACTATTGGAACAGTAGGATAATATACCAATGTAAGATGTATGCAGAAGTGGACTTAGTTTTGTTCAGTTATTTATTTGGTTTTGTTTTAGATTGTCCTTAAATGAAATTATTTCACAACTAGAAGAAGATGACGATGTATTGTCCGCAGATATATACATAACGCCCCCGGAAAACAACGATAAGAGCGACGAAGATAGCGGCGATGAGGAATCTGCTAATATAAACACTTTGTCAAGACGCCAGCTATTAGCGGAAGCTGAATTTCGAGCGACAGTATCATCTCATAATGAATTAGGCACAGTTGAAGACCTTCTGAATGACTCAGTCGTAGATGAAACTAATGAAACACCCAGAACATCCGCAACGTTAGCTCCTCCATTAAAAAAAAGATGCCTAACTAAAAGAAAGTGGACGCACACAGATATTCCAGAGAAACTAGAAAAGGTCTCAGAGCCACCTAATTTTCTAGAGGATCTTGACAATCCTTTACAGTTTTTCGAACTTTTTTTTGATACAGAAGTTTTTGAACTCATTCGCTCTGAAACTGAAAAAAATGCCATTCAGAAGGGAAATCATAATTTTAGAGTTACCACTGAAGAAATAAAGCGTTTTATTGGCATTCTATTGCTATCGGGTTATAACCATGTTGCCAGATACCGAATGTACTGGGAGCAAAGCGTCGATTGCAATTTTCATGGTGTAGCTTCTGCTATGTCTCGAAATAGATTTGAGGAACTGTTGCGATATTTTCACGTTTCTGACAATAATAATCTGGATAAAGAAGATAAGTTTTCCAAGGTTCGTCCTTTATGGGATCTATGTAACGAAAGATGGGTGAAATATTTTCCCGGCGATAAAAACTTGAGCATTGACGAGTCAATGATCCCATATTATGGAAAGCATGGAGCAAAGCAACATATTCAAGGAAAGCCAATTCGATTCGGTTATAAAAACTGGTCTATATGCACTCGACTTGGTTATTTGATTTACGGAGAGCTTTATCAAGGAGCGAAGACGGGAAATACCCGCCCAGAACTAGGTGTTGGTGCTTCTGTAGTTTTAGATCTTATATCAAAACTTCCGCCTGGATCTTACAGTTTTTATATGGATAATTATTTTACTTCTTTACCTCTGTTGGATGAAATAATTAAATTAGGACACGATGCGACAGGAACAATTAGAGCAAATAGAGTAGAAAAAGCGCCATTAAAAGACCCAAAAACCATGAAGAGGACGATAAGAGGATCTTACAATCAATGCACAGATACTTTGTCGAATATTACCCTCGTTCGATATAATGACAATAATATTGTTACTGTAGCGTCGACACAATCCGGCGTGGAGCCTATTGGAAAAGTCAAGCGTTATTGTGAGAAGCAAAAAAAGGATATTGATCAACCTCGATGTATCATAAATTACAATAAGTACATGGGCGGCGTGGATCGTTTGGACCAAAATGTGGGATGCTACCGGATTTCTATACGTTTGAAAAGATGGTATTGGCAACTACTAATGTTTCCAATAAATGTTTGTGTCAACAACGCTTACCAATTATACAGGTTGTCCCCAGTTGCGCAGAATGAGTCCCATGATTTCTTGTCTTTTACAAGATATATTGTAACATCGTATCTTTTGACAAAAACTATACCAGTAACCTCACCCTCGACTACGAAAAATTTGTTGCCAAGATCTTCTCTGGCGGTCATCAAACGAGTTCCAACTAGTATAAGACTAGATGGTAAGGCACATCACATAATAAAAAATAACAAACAAAGCCGCTGTGGTATGTGCCATAAAAATACTACCATGAAATGCGAAAAATGCAACGTTGCTTTACACCAAAAATGTTCTCCAGTTTTTCATACAAAGTAAAGTATTTTTATCTTATCCTATACATATGTAACTTTTTTATATAAATTATAAGATATGTATGTGTTACTATAAGTACTTTTTTATTAAATAAATAACCAATAAACACAAGAATATTTTATTTTATATCATCTGAAACTACATGCACAATACAGTTATCACAGAGGCATATCTTCCTATTGTTCCATTTTTGGAACGGTACTAAAAACGAAAAACTGAATAAAATTGTTTTGTTTCCAATATATGCTCTTGTTCAGGAGGGTACTAACGTGAATTTCTATGAGTCTTACGCGAATCCGAGGAATTTAAACATACTTGGGATGATATGGGTTAAGAAACAATTTTTATTCATAAAAAACTACATTTTTGGAGGTATTTTCAAATCGATCCAGCTCACTTAAATCTAAATATTTTTCCGAAATATTTTGGTGGACGTCTTAAAATATAATAAACTTTGTAATCCCGGTGGAAAACCCGCAACTTTTTTTGGTGATGCAGTCTAATGTACATATACAATTTGTAGTATATTCACTTTTATTATTTAAGTTTTTTTGCTCACGGTTTAAATTAGTTAGTAACTAAAATCAGAGGCTTAATGCGGTAGAGGTATTGTAAGACTGACACTGAAATAAATGCATTTGTTCTTTAACAGTAAAACAGTCTTTCTTTTAATCAAAATTAAAGAATTTTATTGTGCATATTTTTTTTGTTTATTGAGCATATTTCGCTGATTTTTGTGATTATTTTAAGCGCATAAAACGGGATTTTTCGCATATATTTTTATCTTCTCTAATGATGAGTATTTACCTCAGATTAACTTCTTGACTTTGCTAATATTCTATGGTTTTGTTGTTTTTTTTTCTTTGCGCCCCCATAGCGATCAACTTTTGAATTCCTTTTGATCGCACCTTCGCGCTTAAAATACAGTCTGGGTCATATACTAAGCCCCGCTTAGAATTAAAAATTTGTTTAGATTTACGTTTTGTATATTTAGATTTTAATTTTTTTTTTACCGCGACTTAAAAGTGCAAATCATAAGTTTTTTTTTGATATAATACTTTTTTTTAATAACAACAAAAAAAGAAAAGGTATTTCAGCGCGTCGAATCAGCAACAAGTGCTAAGCAAGGAAGGCCTTCTTCGCTTCGTGGGACTGCATTACCGACCATAAAGAATGTAAGTGAAGTTTCCATTTTTTCTTTTCTTTATACACTCTTATTTGTTTGTTATAAAAAAGTGATTTGCGCATAGTAATTACCTATATGTATGTACATAGGTTTATACGCCCGTAAGTAATGTTGTTATGTTCTTCCTCTCGTGAGGATTTGTGCACGGATACGTATATACATACCTATTTGCATACATATGTACATGAATTAATTGTTTCATTTTTTTTCTCTTTCTTGCATTTATTTTTTTTATACATATATGTATATACGCACATACGAGTGTGCATGTCTAGAGTGTAATGGCCTTATTCATAAAAAATAAAGTAGCTTTAAAAAATCTTTATAAACTGAAAAATGTATGAAAACGTCATTTTAAAAAGCTCTTTAAATCTACTTTATTTTTTATGAATAAGGCCATGGAATACACATTTTTACCTACTAAATTGAAATATATATTTAC
>NW_023458555.1:114278343-114281158 GCF_013731165.1 Rhagoletis pomonella
GGTTGCCACCTCGCTCTCCTTAATCGTCGACATGCCGCCGCCCTTGCGCGGGTGCAACCTTTAGTAGGCTGTCTAACTTCTGCATTGGGTTTCCTTGATAATGAAAGGCGTCCACACGGACAATGCCGTTTTATACATATATGTATATACGCACATACGAGTGTGCATGTGTAGTGTAATGGCCTTATTCATAAAAAATAAAGTAGCTTTAAAAAATGTTTATAAACTGAAAAATGTATGAAAACGTCATTTTAAAAAGCTCTTTAATTCTACTTTATTTTTTATGAATAAAGCCATGGAATACACATTTTTACCTACTAAATTGAAATATATATTTACTTTTGAGAGCAGACTAGGGTCAATTACCATATAAAACAGAAAGTGTTGAGGTAGGTTAGTTATTCGATTTTAAAATACCCCCCAAAATTAATATTAGTATAAGTGAATTGTAATATTTAGAATTTGGGATTAGTATTAATTTTTGCCTTTACGATTAACTTAATTAGCTTACTTTTTACACTTAATTTATGGGTTGAATTTTGTAAATAAATATATGTATAATATGGAATAGTCAGAAAATTAACATGGTCTGATTTCTGAGTTCTGAAACCCTCCTCAAGATCTTATCTCCAAAGCCATATGGTGGCATGGACCAGACTGGGTTATCGAAACTCCCAAGGCTTGGTCCCAATCCCAACCCAAAGACTCTACCCCCAGAGCAAAGAAAAATTAAAATTTTCAATTTTAGCAAGCCCGAAGATGTACTAGACCAATTTTCCTCGTTTGAAAAAGCCTTGCGCATCATAGCCTACGTGTTTCGCTTTATCCAAAAATCTCGAAAGATCTCCCAAAACAAGGATTTCCGGAAATCCTATGCTCGAAAACCCAACTAATTATTGTTGCCCAAAAACGTTACTTTTGCGATGAATATTTACAACTATCTGCCACTCAACGCCTCAACAAGAAAAGTAGTTTATTAATTCTAAACCTATTTATTGACAAAACAGGTCTAATGCGAGTAAATGGCAGGTTGGCGCATTCTGGTCTAATCTACAATGAGCGTCATCCCATCATACTGCCCGGAAACTCCAGATTTTGTACACTTTATTTTAATTTTCTCCACACAACTCTCTTGCATGAGGAGAAATCTCTTATGGTACGTATGACTCAGCAAGAGTTCTTTGTCCCACGTTTGAAATCGTACATAAAAAGTGTATAGTTTAATGCAAACCCTGCACTATTCATAGGAAAAACGTTCGTTCTCAAATAATGGCAGCCCTTCCTCCCGAAAGAGTTACGTTGGCGGTAACATTCCACACTACAGGTGTAGATTTCGCAGGCCCTTTTTTGTTAAAAGCCGGTTCAACCCGTAACGCACCCTATCATAAGGCTTGCACTTGTGTGTTTGTTTGTTTTGCGACATAAGCAATTCACTAGGAAGTCTGTCCAGACTTAACCACAAGAAAATTTTTAGCAGCATTTGCAGGCTTCGTGGGGCGACGAGGAATACCCGCGAAAGTTATGTCCGATAATGGAAAAACCTTTATCGGAACTCATCGCACATTACTCAAAGACTATGCAAATTTTCTTACCCAGGTGTCTGTCCAGAACTCTAAAAAATAGGCAACTCATGGGTTTGAATGGCAGTTTATTCCTCCATACGCTCCCATATGGGCGGCCTGTGGGAATCTGCCGTTAAAAGTTTCAAAACCCACTTCATAAAAGTTGCTGGCACCCAAAAATTCACTTTCGAGAAATTTTCAACGCTTCTTATACGCATAGAGGCAGTTTTGAACTCAAGGCCATTATCACCCATGTCCGAAGATCCTACGGATCCCCTAGTGCTCACTCCGGGTCACTTTCTCCGAGGAGCACCCCTAATGGCTATCCCGGAGCCAACTGCAGAAAACCTATCCCTGTTCAATCGCTGGCAAAAATTAAAAATTCTCCATCAGGAATTCAGTAGACGATGGAAAGCGGAATATCTACGCGAGCTTCACAGACGTCATAAATGGCGACAACCCCAGAAGGATATAGCGGAAGGAGAGTTGGTAGTTATCATAGATGATCTCTTGCCACCCCAGGAATGGTGCCTTGGAAGAGTACTCAAACTCCATCGAGGCCCCGATAACCACGTTAGAGTCGCTGAGGTCAGAACTCAAGCTGGGATTTATACCCGACCAATAGTCAAATTATGCCCTCTACCTCCTCCACTCACTCATAACTCTAATTGAATAACTCGCCTACTATATAGTCCAATCAGCTCAAATACATATAATCCTATTAGTTTCTAATTACAGTCCATTAGCTCCAACTCCACCAGCTCGTACTAATTCACTTGTTGATTTCTTACAGAACCCCGGATGTATATCAGTGTCAACTGTGCTGCCGTTTTCACGCTCTGCAAACCTGCACTTGTTTTCGAGAGATGAGCGTGGCCGATCGCATAGAAGCTGTCCGCGTTCATAAATATTGCATGACCTGTTTGGCCCAATCCCACAAGACCGTTGCATGCCCATCTCATAATAGCTGCAGAATATGTAAATTGGGTCACCACACGCTTATTCACTGCAAAACTACCAATTTCACTGGGGAACGCAAACCTGCTCAACATGCTGTGGGACGCAGATCGAAACGCGGGACAGAACGCCGCTCTACAGCAATGAAGATGTCGAAGTCGAAGTCACTTACGGCCCGCTTTAAATGACGGCATTGTCCGTGTGGACGCATTTCATTATCAAGGAAACCCAATGCCATTTCGCGTATCGAGTTGACTGCATTGACATCGCTGCAGAAGTTAGACAGCCTACTAAAT
>NW_023458555.1:114281258-114287571 GCF_013731165.1 Rhagoletis pomonella
TTTTGTATAAACTCGCTGAAGTTAACTATTGAATTATGAACTGAAATTGAAATGTAAAAAGCTACAAGAATAGATATAAGCGCGACCGTCTTACAGCACAGACGTGCCTTTGAGTCAACTCCACTTTTATAATCAACTCGATTTATTTATAATATTTCGTACATTTGTACCTCTGTATTTTGAATTCATTAAATATTTTATCTAAAACCAATCTGACTCTTTTGTCTTCATTCCGACTAAATCTCCCTTTAATATAGCGACGCTATATTAAACACCTCGAGTTGTACTGCAAAGAGTGCTACAGGAATTTCTGTAGTATTTGGTAAAGGCCGTTAACCGTTTAACTATGATTTTTTGATTTTAAGTACACTATGCGACAGTCAAAATCGGGATGGGATGAAACCAACGGGAAATGTTATATCGGTCAAAAACAAGTTATACGTGTCCCGGCGTTTCGCTGGGTCACGTCTAGAATCGAGATATATATATAACTATCATATAGGGGAAATTGTCACCTTTGGTGGTCTTTTTTTGACATAACTCGAGAACCACTAGTCCGATTTTGCTCAAAATTAAAAATTACAATTCCTTTAATCTGTTCATATAACGTTTTTCTATATAATCAACAGTTTTGCCGGTAAAAATAAATGTATGAAGAAAAAAAATATTTTTTGCCTAAAATATAAAATTTTCTTAAAACTAATAATTTTAATTTTACTTTTTTTAAATTTGTTTGTTTGTAATGGCCTTATTCATAAAAAATAAAGTAGCTTTAAAAAATGTTTATAAACTGAAAAATATATGAAAAAGTCATTTTAAAAAGCTCTTTAAATCTACTTTATTTTTTATGAATAAGGCCATTACAATAGACATGCACACTCGTATGTGCGTATATACATATATGTATAAAAAAAATAAATGCAAGAAAGAAAAAAAAATAAAAAAATTAATTCATGTACATATGTTTTTTGTTTTTTTTTTTTTTTTACGAGGAGGAAGCATTGAAAGCTTAACCCCGTCAGTGTGAGACTTTAACCCAAACTAAACCTCCTACCGTCATGTACCGTTCCCCTCCCGGTACCACCGTCAAGTATTTGGTCGGGAGGTGGGTTGAACACGAAGCTCTACGTTCGTTGCAGTCCTGATGCAGTCCGTTGAAAGTTGCATCAACTTGGAGCCGTCCTTTGTCTTCCAAAAAGCACCCACCCTTGTCGGGTCCATGCGTCCCCGCCCGCCATGTTTCGTCCGCCTAATATGTAACGCCTCTGCTTATCTTCATGCTTCAGCAGCTAGTGCCTCGACCAAATATCGCGCCTGGTGGTAGATATTTCATCTGGGCGTAGTTATGTGTCGTCCATTTCGACGTTGCTCATCTCTTCTCAGTTGGGTCAAAATGTGCGTGACTGCATTGTTCACTGCTTCCCATTTTTCAACGGCTTCTATCATGTGAACTACCATGTTTTCAGGTGTGGGGTGTTCTCCAAATACAGAGCGAATGTGCTCTTCGTGTTTGAGGCGTTTCAGGTACGATCTGAAGCAGCCGTGGCCGGTGAGCATCTGGGTTAAATGGAAGTTAACTTCGCCGTGCGGGCGGGAGATCCATTTTTCGATGTTTGGTATTAGTCGTTGTGTCCAGCGTCCGTTGGACGATTCGTCCCATTTCTTCTGCCACATCTCTAGCGTGTGTTTACGGGCTAGTGCTTTCCTAGCAGGAAGTGTTAGATTGCTAGGTGTATTCATTGATAGTTCTTTCGCCAGAAGCTCTATTGGGTGTAATCCAGACAGTACTAAAGCGGCGTCTTCGGATACGGTACTATATGCAAAGCAAACCCTTAGCGCACATAGCCGGTAGACAGACCTGAGACCGCGAACATATGATCTTACTTCCACTGCGTAGCTCCACACTTGTGCGCCGTAAAGTATCACAGATTTGAGAACCCCGGCTAACAATCTTCTGCGGGCTTGTTTTGGCCCTCGGAGGTTTAGCATCATTTTAGTCAGGGCACAACACACCTTACTCGCTTTCTCGCAGATAAATTCGAGATGCTCCTTGAAAGTTAGTCTCGCGTCAATCATTACAACAAGATATTTTATGGCAGGCTTTGTGAAGATTTCGCAGTCCCTAAGTTGCAGAGTGAGGGTCTCGCGGATTTTCCTTCCAGTGACTAGGACTGCCTCCGTCTTACGCTGAGCTAACTCCAGCCCCATTGAGTCCAGCCACTGTGACACCATCATTATTGCAGCGGTTGCAGCTGCCTTTATCTCGTATATATGTTTTGCTACTACGACAATAGCTATGTCGTCAGCGAATCCCACTATCGTTACATCCTTCGGGAGCAGCAGTCGAAGTACTCCGTCGTACATCACGTTCCAAAGAAGCGGTCCCAGCACCGAGCGTTGAGGAACCCCGCCGGTAATCTTGAATGTTTTACTACCTTGTGCAGAGCTATATTGGAGGATTCGATCTTCGAAATAGTTTGCAACAATTCTGAGGAGGTATTTAGGAACTGAAAATTGTTCTAATGCCAACATAATTTTCTGCCAATTTGCAGTGTTGAATGCGTTTTTTATATCGAGAGTAACTATTAAGGAGTATTTTATTGTTCCTCCCTTCCAGCGTTTGCCTGCAATTGCTTTTGCGGACAGGTCTCTGACAACTTTTATCGCATCAATGGTGGACTTTGATTTACAAAAGCCGAACTGGTGGGGTGACAAACCACCAGATGCTTCAATAGCATTTTGGACGCGATCATGGATAATTCTTTCGAGGATCTTCCCCATTGAGTCGAGCATGCAGAGGGGGCGATAGTTGTTCGGATCGTTTGGCTGCTTTTTAGGCTTTGGGATAAGATTAAGGTGTTGTCGCTTCCATGGTTTTGGAAATTCCCCCTGTTGGATGCACACGTCGTACATTTCGGTGAAAATTGAACTGTGGTGGCTAACGGCAGTCTTGAGCGCGATATTGGGAATTTTATCTGGGCCTGGTGCTTTTGATGCTCCTATTCTTGAACATGCTTTCAAAACTTCTTCTGCGGTTACCCGTGGTATGTTCAGGAAAGGGGTATTGCGAGGTACAACGTATCGGAACTTATTTTGATCAGGAAACAGGGTCTTTATAATTGTTTTTAGCAGCGCAGGAGAATTTGGCATTTGGCCAGGGCAGCTCATTTTGTTCCTAACAACTTTGTACGCATTGCCCCAAGCATTTATCTCCGCATCATCACAAAGCTTCAAGAAGCTTTCACGTTTGCTTTTGCGTATAGCCACCTTTAGCTGCTTTCGTTTTTTGGCGAACTCTATACGGAGGCCGCTGTGGTTTGGTCTTCCTCTTGAACGCTGGCAAATCCTTCTCGCGTGTTGACATTCGGCGCGTAGGCTGGCTATCGTGTCATTCCACCAATAAACGGCCCTGAAGTGCTTCATTGCGGATCTTCTGCTCATAGATGCATCGCAAGCTCTTTGCACCCATTTTGTGACCAGTAACGAATATTCATCTGGCGATCTAAGGCTGGTATGGCTAGGTTCGGGCCTAAGCGCCTCAAGGAATAAATCGGTATCGAAGGATTTGGCTTTCCACCCTATGTTTGGCGACGAGAGATTATCTGTCCGCTGATATTGTCTTCTTCTCTTTATTTCAAAGATGATAGCGAAGTGGTCGCTGAAGGTATAGTGATCGCTTATTTTCCACTCATATCTCATATAGAGATTGCATGTTACGAACGTTAGGTCGATCGTTGACTCATACCCATTTCTGCTGAAAGTCGGAGCAGGGATTTTGTTAAGGAGGACCAAGTTGCTAAAGAATCAAGCAGGGCTTTGCCCTTAGCGTTCGTCTTTCGAGAGCCCCATTCGGTTTACCATGCATTAAAGTCGCCCGGAGTAATGAGATTTTCCTTGCCCCGGGCATCAGTGACAAGGTTATCGATGATTCTATTGAAGTCAATGAGGTCTATGCTGGGTGGAAGATAGCAGCCGTAGACGTGAAGGTCGCCGAATTTTGCTCTTGTAAAGCCTGTGAACGATGCGGCTAACTCGATTTGAGGTGCTGATGGGTTACACCTCCAAATAGCGGACTTCCGCTGGTTGTCAGAGCACCAATTGGGGCAAGTTCCCACGAAGTAAGTTTCGCTTAGTATCGCCGCATCGATTCGGAGTTCTTTAACAGAGTGTGCAAGCAGGTCCTGAGCTGCTTGGCAATGGTTCAAGTTTAGTTGCATGAACCTCATTTTGGTAACCTACTGATCGCATTGTTGTAAGCTGGGCATCTAATACTTCCCGTGTAGTGTTTTGCCGCTTCGGGGTTCTTATTAGCACAGATCATACACCGAAAGCCATTCTTGCAGTCTTTCGACTCGTGCTCCCTTTCTCCACATCATCTGCAACGATCTGACCTATCTTCGTTGCAACAGTTTTTTGCCACATGCCCGAACTCCAAGCAGCGGAAACATTTTTGTGGTCTACGGGATTCCCTTACTCTGCATACTACCCAACCAATTTTTATCTTTCCAGCCTCCAGTACTTTCTTGGCTGCTTCAGCAGGCAGCTTAATGACAGCTGCTTGAGTGTCTCGGTAAGATTTCCTCAAGCTTTTTATGGCAGAAGGCTCAAGGTCAGTCAGCCCGAACTGCTTTCTGAAGGCTTAAGTGATTTCCTCTCTGGTTGTTACTTCATCTATGTCTTTACATTCCAGAAGAATTTCGTGGGTCAGTACACGAATATCCGCCTGGTCCTTGAGTATCATTTTCATTGCTTCGTGTGCTTGGTCTTTTGCGGGGGCATCCTTCGTCTTGAGTTGAAGAATCATTTCCCCTTTTTGAGTTTTACGTATACGAGAGACGTTGTCACCGAAATCGTTAAGGGATGGCTCGGTTTTAATCTTTCGCAAGATCTCGGCATAAGAAAGACTTCCGCTTTTCGATATGATGATTGCATCAGGTTTTGCTCTAGAGGTTTTGCTGCTGGGTTTTTGTTTTTTCTTATTGCTCGCTATGGTCCAATGATCTCAATTTTGGTTGGTTGTGAAGTCGATCGTGGGTGTTGGTGCATTGGCGTCTTTGCTTTGCATTGGCGCAGACTTCATACTCTGCGTAGAGGGGCTGGGATTACTACGGTTGCCAGGCTTTGAGTTTTGCAGAATAGGATTGTGAGCGGGGCTAGATTGACCAATCGAATTGTTGCGTACTCTTTCGATATTTGTGCAAGAGTGCTTTTTGGCTTGTTGGGGCGAATTGCCCACTGCTGGGTCGTCGGAGGTATTATTTCTCGTTCTCTTCATTTGTGAAGAAAAAGAAGAAGTGGCGGTCGATACTATTGCGTTTGCTTTTGCCTGCTTCTGCAGCTTTGCAATACGCCCAATCAAGTTACGCATGTGTTGGTTTACGTGTCTCTGCTTTAGGTCGAACACCAGAGCAGAGAGCTCGCTAATGAGATCACCGATCACTGAGAGAGCGTCAATCTCGCCTACGCAGCTGTCATCTTTGAGCTCGGGTAGTTCACTACTTTTGCATTGCTCTGCAAGTGCAGGTACCTCAACAGCAGGTGCGGGTAACTCAACAGCGGACTTAGTCAAATTAGTTATGTTGTTCACATCGCACGTGTTGGACGTGCGGGTCGCAGCAGGGGCCGCCGGGGATGAGGCGCCTAATGTTGTATCACGCTTACCCCGTCTGCTGTCCTCAGGCGAGCGCGATATTCTGCTGCTTCTTCGAAATG
The DNA here is from genome assembly GCF_013731165.1 of Rhagoletis pomonella. Lineage (NCBI taxonomy): Eukaryota > Metazoa > Arthropoda > Insecta > Diptera > Tephritidae > Rhagoletis > Rhagoletis pomonella. The sequence goes on from NW_023458555.1 coordinate 114,286,971, forward strand.
GGTTGATTAAGCAATTTATACTCCCATTGTGGTTAGCCACGGCATTTTCAACATTTTGTGTGGCAGACATTGTAGTTTTAAATCACCATCAGATTGATTTTAATAATGCAACGCTGTTACAACTTTGAGCGTGGGTTGCGTATTTGCTAACTTTGGCAGTGGAGAGTTCTCTTTTGTTCTCTACAGCAGTAGTGACAGCCAGCCGATTTGCGGACTTTGCCCTCTTACTCGCCGTCTTCTTTTCGCTCTTATCCTCTTCCGGTGAGCAGATTTTCCGTTTATAAACTATTAGATTCAGTCTTACTCACCGCTGGTGGAGAATTTTGCTGTCTATCGACTCGACTACAGTAGCGATTACAGGTGCGCTGGTATACTTTCCAGGCTTTAAACTTTAGTTTTACTTGTTTTTTTGCACTTTGAACGTGGAGCACTTCTAAACACGTCTTCATATCAACAATGTAAAACAATGTACATATGTATGCAAATAGGTATGTATATACGTATCCGTGCACAAATCCTCACGAGAGGAAGAACATAACAACTTTGCTTAGGGTGTATAAACCTATGTACATACATATAGGTAATTACTATGCGCAAATCA
>NW_023458555.1:114287671-114294302 GCF_013731165.1 Rhagoletis pomonella
AGGGTCTAGCTAAGTAATTTGTTGAAATAAACACGCCCACATGCCATGTAACGATAATTTACAGAAAAACGAAAACTGCGATAAATCGGTAACTACTGGAGCTTATTCACTTAAAATCGACAGTTTTTTTTGGATAATGGGCGTGGCACCGCCCACTTATGACGACAAATGTACATAGATATTTAAACTTACCTTCCCCTTGTCTGTATGTTTAGGTTTCTTTACTTTTATTTGAATCTCTGCACTTAACCCTATCTTGTTCTACCTTTATCTATATTCAAGTCATCTGAAGTATGTTGACTAAGTGCAACAATGCACTTTCATCATGGGCTGGCAGTACTTTAAGACCATCAGAATTGGCAGGCAACCATGAATTCATTTTCCATACACTGTAAATAAAATTCTATCTAAATTTCAAGTTATCTGAAGTTCGTTGAGTAATCGATTTTTATTGACATCTTTAACCGCTAAAAACGCATAATCAAGACCGCGGTTCAGCAACCAGCCCTCCGGATCACGATATATTAAAAAGCTAAGCTCACAAAAAATTTCAATCGATCTGAAGTATGATGGGTTTTTTGGTCATGAGCTCTTGGTCTATTGATCCTTGTCTGAGACTTAATTACATGTACATACTACATACACCTCATTCCTTAACTGCTGCTTAGCACGTTTCCGTAACTCAGTATCAATATTAAAGCATAGGAGGCATTTTCGGCCCAACCATGTACATGTATGGCATTGGTATTCGTGTCACTTTTGAATTGAGTTTTCTGCTTTAAGTTAAACTAAATTGAAATTTCAAAAATCAAAATACCTTTTTAATGATACATAACTGTTTATACCTTAGAAGTGTAGTTTAGCCGTAAAAGGGGTGTAAAGGAAACATGATTGCCTATTTATATATAAGATGCTGCCCTAATATAATATTCACATATATATATCTATATATATAATACACGAAGGGATTTTTTGTGCAGCATAAAAGATCTGTACCGTTCGCCCGATTTTCAAAAATGAGATGTCAAATTAAAGCGCTTGGTCTGTAGACGTGCAGTAAGGTTTTACTTTTTCGAAAAGAGTTGCCACCTGATAAAAAATTGCATTCAAATAATTTAATAATCAATGCCATCAGATCCACACCGTTCGTTCGATTTTCAAAAGTGAGGTGTCAAATCAAAGGGCTCTCACTTTAGGTGTGCAATAAGGCTTAACTTTTTCGAAAAGAGTTGCCACCTTTTAAAAAATAAGTTCAAAATAGTACTCGAAGGCATTTTTTTGTCCCGCATAAAAGATCTGCACAGTTTGTTCGATTTTCAAAAGTGGGGTGTCAAATTAAAGCGCTTGGCCTGTAGATGTGCAAACTGGTTTTATTTTTTCGAAAGGAGTTGCTACCTGTAGAACAATTGAATATAAACTATATAATAAGCAAAGCCGTCATAACAGCACCGTTCGTTTGATATTCCAAAATAAGGTGTCAAATTAAAACTCTTGGACTGCAGATATGCAATAAGGTTTTACTTTTTTGAAAAGAGTTGCCACCTTTTAAAAAATTTCATTCAAATTATCTAAAAAAAATCAATTATTACAAAATGGGTATCAGTGGAGAGGGTTTTGAAAATATTTGTTTCTTGACTTAACTTTAGGAGGGTTGCCACCTGTTTAAAAAATTAAATCCAATGAATTAAGAAAATTAATTAGGAGTAATATGTTTCAATATATGAGCGCATAACGAAAGGGGCTTCAGAAGGTGGCCGTTTGAAAATATTTGCCACCTTTTTGCAATGCCGAATTTAATTAACTTATCGAGAAGTTATATGAAATGTCAAAATAATGATGTGAAACGAAAGAATATTAAGAAGACTTTAGTTTGAACACACAAAACATATTTGAGGTGGTGGAAGAGGGTTGCCACCTGCTTAAAAATTAAATTTAAATTATTAAATAAGTTAAATTAATTATTAAAATATGAACTATATTAAGCGGAGTTGCCACATGTTTAATTAAAATAATTAAACTTAATTCATCAGTTGATTCAAATATGTATCGCAATGTTGGACGAAGAATATTTAAGAATATCTTAGCGCGGAATTACTTTTCAAAAGGGCTGCGACCTGTTTAAAAAGTCATGTCATCAGATCTGAACCATTCGTTTGATTTTCAAAAATGCGGTATCAAACTAAAAGGCTTGAGATGCAGTTGTGCAGTAGGCTTTTACTTTTCCGAAAAGAAAGGCTACCTTTTAAAAAATCAAGCTAAGATTATTTATAAATCAATACCATCATATCCCCATCCTTCGCTCGATTTCAAAAATGATGTGTCAAATTAAAAGGCTTGGTTGCAGATGTGCAATGAAGTTTTACTTTTTGAAAAGAGTTCCCATAGGTATCAGCCGCTTGCTTCTTAACTGTGAGAGTGTTGCCCCTGTTTAAAAAATTAAATTAAATTTTAAACAGGGAAATTACATAGGTAATTTACAAAATGTTCCCCCACACGGGTCCAGACTAAAGGAGTTTGGAAAGGTAGTAATTTGAAAATGTTTAAAAAGTACTGCCACCTGCTTTAAAAGCCGAATTTAGTTATATACAGTATTAAAATAGGGGTGGTAAACGAAAGAGTGCTAAGGAATCTTCAGTTTAAACCTCAAAATTTTGTTTGATGCTTTGAAGAGAGTTGGCAGCTGTTGAATTTTAAATGTATTATTAAGTTAAATAAATTACTAAAAGAGGTGATTTAATCGTTCGTGGGTTTGAAAATGATGTATATCTGAACTGTATAGGAGAGTTGCCAGGTGATAAAAAAATTAAATTCAATTTAAATCTTCAGGTAATTGAATTATGTATCAAAGTATCAGACGAAAGAGCTTTAAAAGATTTCAGGGTGACAGGTAATAAGGTCAATGGAAATAGGGTCAATTGACATTATTACCCTTTCAAAAGCGAAATAAAGTCAACAAAAATTTGATAATAAAGTCATTGACGCTATTTCCTCATTCAAATGGAAATAGCGTCAACAAAGCTTAAAGTATGTCGATTCATAGAAAAAAATGTTGTTCTTACAATAAACATTGCCCCGTAAGTGTTGTTTTTTAATAGATGAAAAAGGTTATTGCCAAATCCCCAGTGTTGTGATATTAATCCACACACAATCATGAACTACCACCATTTGATTTTATTAAAAAAATTTAAGTTACGAATATGTAAAAACACGATGCGAAAAAACTAAACGCCTGCGCACAGCTGGAATACGAGAAATATTTGAAGAAAGAGTGTAGAAATGATCCATAACTTGCAAAACATGTTTCGTTTCCACAAAAATAAAGCGAACACTATTAAATTGAAGAAACAGTCCATGTTCAAAAGGCCCGGAGGAACACTGAAAGAATCATGTGTTTTAAATTAGCATATTTTGAACGAATTCGGAATGTCTAAGGTGGAAAAGAAACCAACTTTTCTATAAGGAATCAATTATAGAAAAGGAATTTTCTTACACTGTATTCATGTTTCCGCCAGCAATTTGTGATGACATCATTTAAAAGCATCTAAGGAGAATGACGACACTATTTATTAGATGGCATATTCAACGAGCCAGTATGCCAAAATGCGGATACAAACAGTTATTGATTATTTAATATCGGAACCGAGATCATATAAGTGAATTGATTGGTTTTCAAACACTTTTGAAGCACAAATTATATATATGCTTTTTTACTGCAGACAAGTTGTTGCCCCAAAACACAGCAGAAATCTTCCAATCAGGGCTGGCAACTATCTTTAGTTATGAGGTGCCATATTGAGGATAAAAAAGTGCCAAAATGTGCCAAATAGAAAAATAAAAGTGCCAAAAACGGCGTCATTCCTTTTAATTATTCACATTTAGCAATAAAATAAAGCTACATTTTCCAAACAAAAGTGCAATGATAAAATAAGATAAACCAGCTGAATAGGCCGCGGCGTAGCGTGACGTGGTGTGAGCGCCGGTTGCGCGGGCGTGAGCGCGGCGCACGCGGGGTGACGCGCTGACGCGGGCCGCCGCGAAGCTAAACAAATTTAATTTTTGAAAGAGAAATAATGTCAATGGATTTTATTTCGTTTTTAAAAAGGTAATAATGTCAAATGACTTTATTTCGCAGCAGGGTGGGAAATAAAGTCAATTGACCTTATTTCCATTGATCTTATTACCTGTCCCCGATTTCAGTTTGAAAATGCTTCGCAGAAGGTTGCCAACTGTTTGAAAAGCCTAATTTATTTAGCTTTTACACAATTTTAATAAAATATTAAAATATGAGTGGCAAAAGAAAGAGGTTTAATAAAACTATCATTTGAAAATATTTTTCGTTGGGGTTGCCATCTATTCGATTTTTATTTTGAGCGATAAAGTTCGGTAATTGTGTTATCAGCTGTCTCGACGAAGTCAATTGGCCCCCCTCGGAGCCGTGATTTCACGCCCTTAGACTTTTTTGTGCCATGCCGTGAAGGACGAATGCGAACAATCTATTAACGATTCAGGCCTTTAAGGCGTATGTCGGGCATTTCTTACGATAGAGCCAGAACCCGGCAACAAGGTCTGGAAGAACTGGGTTAACAGGATGCGCTACTGCGAAGACAGTCGCATGATGAAATCGGGTTCTATATATAATGGGAATATATGTTCTTTCGAATAAACCCATAATATACCGAACAAATTAGTTTGAGTTAATATTTATAAATAAATAATATTTTTGTTATGGTCATCAGATCTTTAATCTGAAGGTCATCCGATCAGCACCGTCATTCTAAATGTGCATTAAGGTTTTATTTTTTGAAGTTACGACCTTTTTTAGCGGTGCACGGTGGTTTGAATTTTGAGGAAATGAAAAACCGACGCCATTTGAGACCTCTCTTCGTTCAAAAAGGGATGGACGAATTTACTTGAAACATTTAAAATATTAAGATTTGTGAATAGCGTTGCCATCTGTTTAAAATATTAAACTCAATTTTGGCGTCTTAACGCCATGCGGGTTTACTAGTTTATATATATTAGACTGCATGACTCCCCATACAAAATAAATCGGTACTGTTTTTCAATTGGAATTATAAAATCTATTATATTTTAAGACGTCCACCAAAATATTTCGGAAAAATATTAAGATTTAAGCGAGCTGGACCGATTTGAAAGCACCTCCAAAAATGGAGTTTTTTATGAATAAAAATAGTTTCTTAAAGATGTTTTTTGAAGAAATTCCCTCAAATGACATAACGGTTTAAGCTTAAAAAATTTACATAAAAATATAAAAAAAAAAATAAAAAAAATTTTTGAACGGAATCAATAATGAGATTTTTGATGCTGTTTTTTTATCTTTTTTCAAAGATTGGTATAAGAAAAACTTGAATAACTGAACCTAAACTCTTCCCATTTAAACTTCTGAGGTATCATTGGAAAGGTATTTTGGCACCCTTTTTATTTATTTGCTAATAATCTCATTCAAAGGATGAAAGAGAAAGGTAGGATGAACGAACATCATTCAAAGTTGAATTAAGATGTGTTGGTATTTGAAAAAAAACATTGGACACGAATGATTTTTTTGCACATAAATAAAAATAGTGGGAATATACCTTTCTACTGAGATCCCATAAGTCTAAATCAGAAAAGTGTTGGCCCAATCTTTGAAAAAAGTAAAAAAAAACGGCACCAACAATCTCATTATTACGATTCCGTTGAAAAAAATTTTTAAATATTTTTACGGACATTTTTTAAAACTAATCTGTTTTGTCATCGGAGGAGACTTTTTTCAAAAAGTTCTTTAAGCAACTATTTTTATTCATAAAATGTGCCGTGTTTACAAATAAATTGTCAAATACCGCTGATGTCGTAAAAAGTGGGAACAGTTTGGTTTGACTAAAGGTAGTCAAATAGTTAAAGGAAATTTAGCGAGTTAGCAAACCAAACAGCAGATAGGGACTGAAGCTGGTGGTAGGGTAAAAAAATAGCTTATTAACAAAAAAATAAAAAGGATACGAAAAATATAAACATCGCAAGGCGCCTCCACCGGGGCGAAATTTGAAAATGTAGCAGGTGGGGATATTTTGGCAACCGAGAGAGGGGACGTCCTAAATCTTTTTGGAAAGCACCCCAGACTAGTGAGCTCGCCTACAAGACCCTGGTCATCACCTGCAGGCGCTCATGTAACCCAACCAGGCACTCGTGTGGCCAAGCAAAAGACCAACCTACCGCGTGGGTTACACTGGGAGTCAAAATACGGGTGGGAATGCTGGAAGACGGCAAAAAAAGGTCCATTCACCAACCTGTGCGGGATATCATTGCCGAGCTGGCTATACTCTATGGAACACGCTACCGCGAAACGTGTTGAATTCCGCTAGCTAAACAACGCCACAAAAAATCCCAGGGAGCGGTATACTGAATAAAGCTGGAAAGCAGCCAAGCATAGCGATAGAACGTCAGAAAAAAGCAATGACGCCAGCGAAAGTAAGTGAAGAGAAAAACCGAGCAAATGGGGCGAACGATGGTTAAGAGTCCCAATGGAAGACAGTAGAAGGAAAGAAAAAGTCGAAGTTGAAGACTATGTTGCCAGCAGTCAAGAACTTGGACGAGCTAACAAGCAAACAAGAGATCTGTTCTGCCTTAGAAAGGG
>NW_023458555.1:114294402-114295273 GCF_013731165.1 Rhagoletis pomonella
CAACACAACACAACACAACACAATACAACACAACACAACACAACACAGCACAACACAACACAACACAACACTACACAACACAACACAACACAGCACAACACAACACAACACTACACTACACTACACTACACTACACTACACAACAGAACACAACACAACACAACACAACATAACATGTCGTTCTTCAAATTAATCACTTCTTTTTCTCTGTTTTGTCTCCATCTTTGTCTCTGCAATTTCTTTTATCTTTTCATTTTTATATTTATCATTTCCTTACACTTACACTTTTCTAAAGACTTTCATCTGTATTTTTCTATACCCGAGCGCACAAGGGTATATGTATTAGCTTTGTTCGCATAACGGTTGATTGTAACGGCCAAAACGAATCGAGATAGATATAGACAAATGTTTACATAAATGCTCAGAATGAAAAGAGAAATCGATTAAGCCATGTCTGTCTGTCCGTCCGTCAGTCCGTCTATCCATGTACATGATAAATTTAGCAAAAATTGAGATATCTCAACGAAATTTGGTATTTGGTATAGATTGCCCTTAATCCATGGTAGGCTGATATTGAAAATGGGCGAAATCGGACTGTAACCACGCCCACTTCCTATATAGCAGTATTTTCTAAAAATGTAAAAACTGCGATATTTCAATAAATATTTGATGCAAATTGTTGAAAATTGGTACGCGAAGTACAATTGTGTTAAAAAATAATAATAATTATTATGAAATTTTTGGAAAATGGGTGTAACCCCGCCACTTGTGATAAAATGCTGTATCTCGGTAGCTTCATATCAATCTCGGTACGAGCCTTGGGTAGGGTCTAGCTAAGTAATTTGTTGAAATAAACACGCCCACATGCCAT
>NW_023458555.1:114295283-114298342 GCF_013731165.1 Rhagoletis pomonella
GGACGAGCTAACAAGCAAACAAGAGATCTGTTCTGCCTTAGAAAGGGAGATCGATGGTAGAAAAATTACTGTAGAAGCCGTCAAGTCTTTAAGAAGCGCATACAGCGGTACGAAGAGAGCAAGTCTGCTGCTGCCAGCCTCCATGGCGAGCAAATTGATCGCAGTGGGCAAGGATGGTAATCTGTCGAATAAGACTAAAAATGCACCCGACTCAATGTTTCACATGCCTAGAGTTTGGACAAATGGCAAGAAATTGTAAAAGCATTCACGATTCGAAAGGGGCGTGCTTCAATTGCGGTGATTTATGCCATAGAGCCAACGAGTGTAAGGAGGAGAAACAGTGCGTCATTTGCTCCAGAAACAAAAGCCTGACGTAAGGCACAGGACAGGCGAAAAAGACTGTCCGTGCTATATAGAGTTGATACAAAAAACCCGGAAATCATGCAGGTCTTGCAGCTTAACCTGAACCACTGCAAAGCTGCACAGGAGCTACTTGGGCAGACGGTGATTGACCACAACGTTGACATAGCGCTGCTAAGTGAGCCATACAAGGTGTTTGAGTTTCTTGATTAGTTGTATATAGCTGCTACATACCGCCTAGTTTTACCCTCGATGAATTCGACGCAGTTATGGATAAGCTAACCTTTGATTCCCGGACTAGACCACCCGTATTAATAGCCGGCGACTTCAATACTTGGGCCCTATAATGGGGAAGCCGACGAACTAACGCCAGAGGAAGAGCCCTTCCCGCAGCACTATCGTCTCTGGATGTGGCATTATGCAACTCGGGGGTACCAAATTTACATTTACACAACAATACAACAATAGGTTGGAAGATCAATTCTCCAGAGTCTAGACGAAGATACGCTAGTAACCATGATGCCTGGCATTTCGTTACTCCATGGAGCTAGTAATATGACGAACTACCTCATGGCCAAAAGTACTCAAGCGTGCGATGCTTCGATGAAGAAAAAATACCCGACCAGCCGACGTGTACCAGTTTATTGGTGGAATGAGCAAATAGCGGACTTGCGACTGCAATGCAACAGAGCGAGAAGAAACTGCCAGCGTACCAGTAGGTCTGGAAGCTTTACCGATGATTATGCTATATACAGAGATAAACGCAAGGAGCTTAAACAAGCCATTAAGTTTAGCAAGCTTGTGTGAAAGCATCCAAAATGACCCCTGGGGCTTAGCATATAAAGTTGTGACGAAAAGGCTGAAGACGTCGGTTCGACCGAGAGATGAGACCAAGTTTTGCGAAAGGAATTTTTCCTGCTACGATGTGCGAGTTCCCCATGGTGAGCACGGAAGAAGTACTTCATGCGGCCAAGCGAATTAAAGATAAAAAATCAATGCAATTCCAAATCGTGCCCTCAAGCTTGCTGTAGTTGCGTACCCTAAAGTGTTCGTCGATAGTTTTAACGAATGCTTTAGAGAAGGAGTATTCCTGATGCATCGAATTATCAGCGGATAGTTTTATTGCCGAAAACATACCATAAAGGCATACCCTCCTATATGCATGTTGGATACGACGGGAAAGTTGCTTGAATGCACAATCAGCGATAGATTGGTGGAAGCAATCGAGGAAAGGGAAGGCCCCTCAGAGACACAGTTAGGATTCAGAAAGGGCCGATCAACAGTAGATGCCGCCAGCTTAGTTAAGCAGTTGGCGGAAGATGCAATCAGTGGCGAAAGGTGGAAGGGACGAGCATAGAAGTACTGCTTGCTTGTCACCCTCGATGTAAAAAATGCGGTCAACACCGAAAGTTGGAAACACAAACGCCGCCCTACGTAGATTCGAGGTGCTCGCATACCTTCGCAAAATCGTAGACAACTACTTAGCAAATAGAGGGCTACTGTACAATACGGAGAACGGTGTCAAATAACATAAAGTTTCGGCTGGAGTGCCGCAGGATTCGGCTCTGGGTCCAATATTTTGGAATATCATGTACGATGGTGTACTCCGACTATCTTTGCTAGAACGAGTTAAAATTGTTGGATTTGCTAACGACATAGCGCTAGTGGTGGTAGCAATGCATCTAGAAGAAATAATTATTGCGGCAAATAGTTCAATCGTTCAGATCCAGGCATGACTGGCCGAAATAGGACTCGAACTTGCGCACCAAAAAATCGGGACAGTTCTAATAAGCAGTGGAAAGGTCCCAGAAGTGCCGACTATAAACGTTAAAATACCTAGGCATAATGTTTGATACCAGGCTTACCTTCAATACGCACATTGATTATGCTGTCGAGAAAGCCGAAAGACGGCAGCGGCACTAACAAGGGTTATGCAGAACGTAAGAGGCCCGAAACAACAGCGTAGACAACTATACGCAAGCGTCGTGCGCAGTGTCCTCTTTTACGGTGCACAAATCTGGTATGAAGCATTCAGCAAGACGTCATATGTACGAGAAGCTAAGTCTTTGCATAAATTTTGCGATATCGAACTACGTCTGAAGAAGCAACACTATTGGTAGGAGGACTCTGCCCCATTGACATTTTAGTGAAAGTGACGGGCCCCAGACCTATAAACCAAACGAAATGCTAAGAGGTGACACAGCGGTGTTTGCAGCAATGGCAGACGAGGTGGGACCGCGCATCCAGCGGTCATTGGACGCACAGCCTCATACCCTCGATATGGGGAAGTGGACTTCCATTTGAACCAAATATTGACTGGGCATGGTTGCTTTAAATCATATTTGTACCGATTTAAGCACGAAGACGATCCCTTCTGTACCTACTGTGCAAAGGATATTATTGAAGAAGGGGTGGGTTTTTAGTGCAGTGAGCCGAAAGGCAAGACCCACACTTTTCGGTTTTCAATGCTTTGTGCCACCTCTACAAAAAAAAAAAATAATATGTACATATGTATATTACACTGCATCACTCCCCATACAAACAAAGGTCGGTACTATTTTTCCATTGGAATTGTAAAATCTATTATATTTTAAGACGTCCACCAAAATATTTCGGAAAAATATTAATATTTAAGTGAGCTGGACCGATTTGAAAATACCTCAAAAAATGGAGTTTTTTATGATTAAAGATTTTTTTTT
>NW_023458555.1:114298442-114302932 GCF_013731165.1 Rhagoletis pomonella
TTTTTTTTTAAATCCCTTCAATTAACAAAACGGTTTAAGCTTAAAAATCTTGCATACAAGTATTAAAAAAAAAAAAATAAAAAAAAAATTGAACGGAATCGTAATGATGAGATTTTTGATGCTGTTTTTTAACTTTCTTCAAATATTGGTATAAGAAAAACTTGAATAACTGAACCTAAACTCTTCCGATTTAGACTTAAGAGGTGTCATTCGAAAGGTATTTTCTAACCCTTTTTATTTCTTTGCTAATAAACTCATTCAAAGGATGAAAGAGAAAAGTAGGATGAACGAACGTCATTCAAAGATGAATTAAGATGTTTTGGTGTTTGAAAAACAAAAATTGGGACACGAATGACTTTTTTTTGGACAGAAATAAAAATAGTCTGAAAATACTTTTCTACTGAGATCCCAGAAGTCTAAATCAGAATAGTTTTGGCCCAGTTATTCAAGTTTTTTGTAAATCAATGTGTGAAAAAAGTTAAAAAAACGCATCAAAAGTCTCATTCTTACGATTCCGTTGAAAAGATTTTAAAATATTTTTATGCAGATTTTTTTAAAAAAGTTCTTTAAGAAACTATTTTTATTTATAAAAAACTCCATTTTTGGAGGTATTTTCAAATCGGTCCAGCTCACTTTTAGAAAATCGGCCCAGCTCACTTAAATCTTAATATTTTTCCGAAATATTTTGGTGGACGTCTTAGAATATAATAAATTTTGTAAACCTGGAGGAAAAACCGCAACATTTTGTGGTGATGCAGTCTAATGTATATATATTAACATATTTTCGTACATAACCTATTGACATACATCCAAACATTTTTATGCACAAAACGGCATGTCTTGTATTGTACTCTCTGAGCGCTCGCTCGTCGCTTCCTCGTCTTAAAGCCTGATTATGGCAACTTAACTTAACTTAACGGAACATAGAACTTAGAGAATTAATTAGGTTTCGACGTGGCATTAAGTTACGTTAAGCTTCGGCAGTTCAATTGACAGCAATATCCATTTAAAATATTTTTAATTGTGAGTATGTAAGTTACGTTAAGCTACCATAAGCCGTCATCGATTCGCCAACAGTTAGCGATTGGCGAAACGAACGAGCTCTATGAGGTACAACTAAACTCGCTATCGTCTGTCCATGGTAGCTAACTTTGTTTTTGCTTTCACATGCAAAATTCTTCTTTAAACGACCGGAGCTCAAACATAGCGGGCAGAGAAGTGGCGATTTGATGACGGCTATAATCAGACTAAGGCCCAGCCAGTGTTGACAGAATATTTTTGTACCCCATCCCCATATCGGGCCGCAGTTATCCCCAAAAAATCCCCATTTTTCTTTTAAATCCCCATTTAAATCTCCTTTAATAAGAAATAAAAAAGCATGTATTCACATTTGTGTTATTTCATTTTAATCCAGTTTTCATTTTAATACAGTTTTCATTTTAACACAGTTTTCATTTTATTACAGTTTTGAATACTTTTCTCTACACATTTTCACAAAATTTATATATGTATATGTACATACATAGATATGTACATATGTACATTAGACTGCATCACTCCCCATACAAAAAAAAATCGGTACTATTTTTCCATTGGAATTATAAAATCTACTATATTTTAAGACGTCCACCAAAATATTTCAGAAAAATATTAATTATTATTATTATTTAAGTGAGCTGGACCGATTTGAAAATACCTCCAAAAATGGTTTGTTTTTTTATGAATAAAAATAGTTTCTTAAAGATTTTTTTTGAAAAAATCTCCTCAAATGACAAAACGGTTTAAGCTTAAAATATTTGCATAAAAATATTAAAAAAAAAAATGTTTGAATTTTAACGGAATCGTAATGATGATGCTGTTTTTAATATTTTTCAAAGATTGGTATAAGAAAAACTTGAATAACTGAACCTAAACTCTTCCGATTTAGACTTAAGAGGTGTCATTAGAAAGGTATTTTCTCACCCTTTTCATTCATTTGCTAATAAACTTATTCAAAGGATGGAAGAGAAAGGTAGGAGAAACGAACCTCATTCAAAGTTGAATTAAGAGGTTTTGGTATTCGAAAAAAAAGGCGGGACACAAATGACGTTTCTTTTGGCCAGAAATAAAAACGGTGTGAAAATACCTTTCTACTGAGATCCCATAAGTCTAAATCAGAGCATTTTTGGCACAGTTATTCAAGTTTTTCGTAAATCAATCTTGGAAAAAAGTAAAAAAACAGCATCAAAAATCTCATTCTTACGATTCCGTTGAAAAGATTTTTAAATATTTGTATGCAGATTTTTTAAGCTTATTCTAATTTGTCATCTGAGGGGACTTTTTTCAAAAAGTTCTTTAAGAAACTATTTTTATTCATAAAACACTTAATTTTTGGATGTATTTTCAAATCGGTCCAGCTCACTTAAATCTTAATATTTTTCCGAAATATTTTGGTGGACGTCTTAAAATATAATTAATTTAGTAATCCCGGCGGAAAAATAGCAATTTTTTTTGGTGGTTCATTCTAATGTACATATATGCATGAGTTCATTTGGTTATACGTACAACTATGGTCAGAGATTTAGCACCAAAATTCAAAGTTATATGTTTTTACAACATAATAATAATAATAATAGATTGGCGCTTACACATATGTTAGTGTTTGGCCGAGCTTCTCCTCCGATTTGTGGCGTGCGTCGTGATGTTGTCACACAAAGCGGAGGGACCTACAGTTTTACGCCGACTCCGAACGGCGATTGTATTTTTATGAGAAGCTGTTTTTCATGGCAGAAATACACTCGGAGGTTTGCCATTGCCTGCCGAGGGACGACCGCTGTTTTACAACATATGTTTATTAATTTATTTTTACTAATTTTCTTTTAAAATATAATTCAATCTACAATAGAAACAACATAAATAAAAGTTTAAAATAAACAAATAATCAAACTTTTTTAGTGTAACAAAGTACAAGTCTCAAATAGCTAAAGAATACCGTATATTTTTTAGAATTTCTTTCGTGGAGGTTGTTGCGAAAATTGTTTGTTCAGTTAAAGCCAATCATAGCAGACATCTGCGCCGAATAATGCTTTGACGGCGTTAGGAAAATCTTACAAATATATCGAGCAAAAAGTGTGTACTAATAAAATCTTTATACGAGAAATTTTTATGGGCAGCCAGAAAAATATATGTTTTAATTTCAATATCAAAGTTTTAAACCAAACAAAAATCCCCATAATATCCCCACATCCCCAAACGAAAAAATCTATCCCCAAATAGTTTCATAAATCCCCAAAATCGGGCGAAATCCGCACATCTGGCAACTCTGAGCCCAGCCGAGTGAGTATACAGAGAACTACTCGCCTCAGCAGTGCGAGTGTGGCAACCAGTGTTGCCGCGCCATCTCAAGAAAATGTATCCCTGACCAAGACAAAAATGTATCCAAATGTATCCAATTTTCTTTTTTTACATACACATCTCATAATTTGTAAGAAAACCAAACATTTTCATGAAAAAGACATAATTTAACCCATCCTAAGGACTTGGAATGCATGTGCATAAAATCAAACATTTGTAATTTCAATTTATAAAGTACATTTTATGTGCATAAGTATTTTGCAAAGTAAATATAATAAATAGCAAGTACACTCTAAAAAGAGCATGTAAAACTACTACTGAAAAGTATCTATTTTTCAACAAGCATCTGTATAAATATACGTATAGGTTGTTTAGTATTTGATTTTGAACTTGAGATCTTTAAGATATACACATAAATACACATATATAGAATGTTTAAAATTGCAAAAATTTTCAAACTACAAATACATTTCCTACTAATAATAAACATTACTTTATTTTAAACATTTTATGTGTAATTTTGCTCTTCCGACAAATTCGTTATGTAAAAGAAAACAGGCAATGATTAATTTTATTACACGGCATGCAAATTTGCACACATTAAAAGAGGAAACTGGTTACTTTATATTTTTTTTAATTTTTTTAACTTTTAGAGTGTATTTAAAGTATTCTCAGTAAAATTCATAAAAGTTTCCTTAAATAAATCAAATTTAGTTTTTTGACTACATTGAAATCTTCTTTCTTTTTAAATTAACAAATGAAAATATGTCATATGAAAGAGATTACTACAGAAAGAGTATAATTTACTTTATATATATCGTCGTTTAAAGTACAAAACCGCGTATAGTCATTCTGCAAAACCGCGTAACTGACATTTGCTGCCGAAAATTGGATTTGCTCACACAAGCTCTTGGCTCAATCCTTATCCATTCGTCCTGAAATATACTAGCCAGAAATGCGATTGCTTTATAAAAAAGAGAGCCATTTTGAAATATAAGTGTTTTTACTCTCTAGAAAATAATTTATGCAATGTCACATACGCGGTTTTGCATTATCTTGATACGCGGTTTTGAATTTTGTTGATACGCGGTTTTGTACTTTAAACGACGGTATGTACATATATTAAGATCTTGCGTAAAGCATCCTTTTAAGCTAAT
>NW_023458555.1:114303032-114312766 GCF_013731165.1 Rhagoletis pomonella
CTCATTGCAGTGATGGAAAATGAGTATGCATTGTGCCATTTTCGGCCAAGTCGGAAGCAGCCGGCAAAATCTATTGATTTTCAGCACTACATATTTTGGCGTAACTCAGTGTAACTAATAAATATTTTTTTTTTTACTTTTTTTATCGTATATGTTAAATGGATAAATGATATAACCATAGAAATGCAAGCAGAAGAAGCTCTCATTCACATTCTGCATATACGCTTACAGTTTTTGTTGAAACAAATTTGTTATATCTAAAGCAAATATTGAATCTCATTTAATATATACTTTAGATTTAAATAATCATGTACCCATTTTAGATACATATTTTTTGTGGAACATATGCCGAAATATATCTTACTACTGAAAATTATACTGAAACTGAAATTAAATTTTTTTAATTAAAGGCTTTACAATTTAATGTTTAATTTTGCCAAGAAAGAGAACCTTGATAATGAAATTTTTTAAAGCGGCTTCGGCTTTCGAGCCAAAGGCCGTACTCTTTGCAGAAGCCATCAATCGGGAATATAGAGCATTAGCTTTATTAGAATGAGTTGATGTTTCCAAATGTGTTTCATATCTCTCAGGAGACCATGTCTTTGTCACATTCTTCAGCTTGCGTTGGGCGCATTTTTTCTTTAAAAAAAATGGTTGGGGATTTAATCTGCAAATACTTTAGTAATGAAATATACTGATTCTTTGTATTTTTGTAATTCAGGGTTAATGATTGAACGACGATGTTTGTTCTTACGTATATTTTTTTTTAACTACACAAGTACTTTCGGGTATGAGTTTTTATAGTCCATTTAATTTTAGGATAATAAGGTGGAAGTATGAGGAGGAAGTATAAAGGAGAGGGATCTTTTTTTACTTAGAATTTTAATAGGGTTGCCACCTGTCTAAACTACAAGATCCGCACTGCTCGTTGGATTACAAAAAATGAGATGTCAAATGAAAGGGATGAGGGATTGGCCTCTAGAAAAACACTAATATTTTTTTTAATAGGGTTGCCACCTGTTAATAAAATTACTATATTCAATCATAATAAGCGTAGGCATCAGTTCTGTACCGTCACTGTCAAACGAAAAGACTTAGCCTCTACATGCGCAATAATGTACTATTTTACTAAGTAGGGTTGCCACCTATTAAAAAGTTCAAAGGTTTTCGCCGTTTGTTGAGTTACAAAATGAGATACCAAATGAAAGTGCATGGCATTCGCGTGTACAAAAACTTTATTATATTTTAAGTAGGGTTGGCACTTATTTCAACTTACTATCTTCTATACATAGTATAAAGGAAAGTTGAGATATTTTGACCACGCCGCTGAACGGATTTAGACGAAATTTGTTAAGTGTAATCTGTATTGATAGGAATATTATCTTTAGTACTTTGAGTTCCTATAGGGTTTCCAGCTGTCTAAAAAATTTTAAGACCCGCACGCTTCGTTGGATTATCAGAAATGAGGTGTCAAATAAAATGGCTCTAAGATTCAATAACGTATTACTTTTTTAGTAGGTTTGCCACCTATTTTAAAATTACTATTTCATTCGAACATGGTATGAATACAAAAAGTGAGATGTGGATAATAAGATTTTCAAAGTTATTGGACCAAAAAATTTAGGTATCAAGTGAAAGAATATGGTCTCCGGATAAGCTTTTATTTTTTTAATGGGGCTGCCACCTATTTAAAAATTAATACCTAACATATAATACTTGAATGCGCTCTTTCTTCAAAATAGTTTTTTTCAAAACAGCGTAAGGAGCTGATGTTTTTTTTGTTTGCATATAGGTATTTCCATACGTCGCATACGTGACAGTCGTACGTTTCAATGTGATACAAACAAGGAATACCATTTGTTACGTAGCGTCACGTGACATAAATTTCCATCGTTATATTTTTGTTAATATTGCTTTTAAATGAATTTTTAACGCAAATAAAACATGTATTTTATATAGAATATACTTTATGCTTTGACTTCACCGCCAATTCAGGGTGAATTTGCTGGAAATCTATGACTTATTATGTTTCAACTACATACGCCAAATTCGAACCAAATCGTACCATAAATACGGTTTTTCGAAATATCTCAACTTTGGCGCCACCTAGGAAGACCATTTTACGCAAACATGATTCTACTTACATAGCTAGTATATATTTTAAAAATCAGACAAATCGGTCCGTAAATACGCTAGATATAAGAATTTTATTTTTTTTGTCGTGGTGGGCCTTCCGATGGAAACACCCATATGAGGCTATATTTGTTGGGATTTCAGTGAGAGACAGAATTTATAAATCAGCTGTTCCTACTTTGATGTTTTTATTTCATTAAGTTCACGGACATATGTACAAGTAGTTAAGTATCTACATGTGTATGTATATACATACTCCCATTAAGTATAATTGTAATTACATGTTCAGTCAAAAATATTTGAAACACAAAATTCAAATAAAATACGCTTACTACGAGGAAAATCGAGATTTTTTGTACGCGGTAATCTCGAAAACTCGGAATGGATTTTGACGAGATTTTCTCTAATATATTCTGAATCGATAGGAGAGTGACCTTTTTATTATAATAATCGTAGGAGTCAGTTCTGCACCGTCACTATCGAATGAAAAGACGTAGCCTCAGGATGTGTAATAATGTATTATTTTTCTGATAAGGATTGTTTAAAACTTATAAGATCTTCACCGTTCGTTGGATAAAAAATTGAGATGCTGAAGTCTGCAGCGTCTGTTCACCAGTAGGTGCGGCTGCAAGCGGGTGTCTGCTTGGAGCAAGCGGATCGCTATATAAACGTGTATTTGGTTGCGAAACCACCCCCATCCTAGCAATGGGTTGTGCGCTGAGCTTGGCACCCGCCATGTTAAAACCACTTCCAGTGAAGAAGCAAGGCAAAGCCCCGGATGAGATCCCCCCTTATGATGACGACCACGGCAAACGTTTAAAGGACTACGATTTGAGGGCATGCATCTGGAATGTCCAGATCCTTAATGGGGAAGGTGCCTCTGCCCGGCTGGTTGATGTCCTCGTAAGGACAAAAGCTGACATCACCTCCATCCAAGAAATGCGTTGGACGGGGCAAGGCAAACAATGTCTGGGGACTTCCGACGTCTACTACAGCTGCCATGTAAAGGAGCGCAAATTCGGAGTTGGATTTGTCGTGGGAGAGAGACTTCGTCGCCGAGTACTGTCGTTCACCCCAGTGGACGAGCGCCTAGCCACAATCTGCGTCAAAGCGAGATTCTTCAACATCTCGCGCATCTGCGCCCATGCCCCGACGGAAAAGAAGGATGAGGCATCCAAGGATCTCTTCTATGAGCGCTTGGAGCGCACGTACGAGCGCTGCCCCCGTCATGATATCAAAATCGTGCTTGGCGATTTCAATGCCAGGGTGGGCAAGGAAGGGATCTTTGGAACCACCGTTGGAAAATTCAGCCTCCACGACGAAATGTCCGACAACGGATTGAGGCTGATCGGCTTCGCCGGGGCCCGAAACATGGTAGTATGCAGTACTAGGTTGAAGCATAAAAAGATCCATCAAGCTACGTGGCTGTCTCCGGATCGAAAAACGAGAAACCAAATCGACATTGTGATAGATGGAAAGTATGCTTCCAGTGTTTTGGACGTACGTAAACTTCGAGACCCAAACATCGACTTGGACCACTATCTTGTTGCAGCCAAGATACGCACCCGCCTCTGTGCAGCAAAAAAGGTCCGCCCAAATATGCAAGGAAAGCTTAACGTCGCTTAGCTGCAATCACAACAGACTGCCAGCGCTTTCGCTGCTCGACTCTCACACCTGCTCTCAGAGATCACTCTTCAACAAACCGACATATGCGAGCAGTTGAACCACATTTTCCGCTCATTAAGTACCGCCGCCGAAGAAGTAGTCAGATTTCAGCGAGCGCGAAAGAACAACTGGTACGATGAGGATTGTCAGGAAGCTGCAGAGAAAAAAGATGCCGCCTACAGAGCCACGCTGCGATCGGGCGCAACGCGCACTATGTGGGACCGCTATAGGGATCTGAAGAGGGAAAAGAGGGAAGCGAGACGTATTTGTCGCAACAAGAAGATAGAGGCCGAAATACGTTAGTGCGAAGAGCTTGAAACCGACAGGAGGAATGCCCGAAAATTTAAAATAATAAGGTGCATGCATCAACTCTTGTGCAGAATATGGTCAGATGAACGCATGCCCGACGACTGGAATTTAAGTGGGCTCTGCCGAATCCACAAGAAAGGTGATCCCGCCATTCGAGCCAACTACTGCGGGATCAGCCTTCTAAGCATAGGTTACAAGGTATTATCGAGCGTATTGTGTGAAAGACTGAAGCCCACCGTCAATGAACTGATTGGGCCTTATCAGTGTGGCTTTAGACCTGGCAAATCCACCATAGACCAGGTATTCACAATACGCCAAATCTTGGAAAAGACCCGCGAGAAAAGGATCAACACTCACCACCTATTTGTCGACTTTAAAGCCACTTTTGACAGCACTAAAAGGAGTTGCCTATACGCAGCTATATCTGAATTTGGCATCCCCTCAAAACTCATACGGCTTTGTAAAATGACGTTTAGCATAGCTCCGTCAGAATTGGAAAATACCTCTCCGAGCCGTTCGCCACAAAACGGGTTTTCAGACAGGGCGACTCCCTTTCATGTGACTTCTCCTGTCATCAAACAAACAGTCAGCGCATTCGCGCCTTGGTACCCACGTCACTGTTGACAGTTACAATTTCGAGAAAGTAGAGAATTTCGTTTACTTGGGATCCAGCATTAACACCGATAATAATGTTAGCATTGAAATCCAACGTAGAATCACTCTTGCCAACAAGTACTTCTTTGGACTGAGTAGGCAATTCAGGAGTAAAGTCCTCTCTCGACGTACGAAAACCACGCTCTATGGCGCAGAAGTATGGACAATGACAACATCCGATGAGGCGGCTCTTAGAGTGTTAGAGAGAAAGATTTTGCGGAAGATTTACGGGCCTTTACGCGTTGGCGACGGCGAGTACCGCAGACGATGGAACGATGAGCTGTATGAGCTTTACAACGACATGGACATAGTGCAGCGAATTGTAATACAGCGGGTCAGCTGGCTTGGTTATGTCGTTGGAATGGACACCGATGCTCCAGCTCTGAAAGTATTCAACTCGGGACCCGCTGGTGGTAGCAGAGGAAGAAGGAGACCACCACTGCGATGGAAAGATCAGGTGGAGAAGGACTTGGCTTCACTTGGCGTTTCCAATTGGCGTCAGTTGGCACAGTTGAGAAACGACTGGCGTACTTTGCTGAACTCGGCCAAAATCGCTTAGGCGGTTACAGCGCCAAAAGAGAAGAAGAAGAAATGAAAGCATGTACCAAAACTTTAAGTTTTTTGAGTAGGGTTGCCATCTATTTAAAATAACTATCTTCTATATATAGTATAGAGGAAAGGCGATATACTCTAACCATGCTACTGAACGGATTTAGACGAGATTTTGTATGTATATAATAAACGAAGTACATTATGACATATGATATATATGAAATATGACGAAGCCTCGCGCATCCTTGGCTGGCTAGTATAATATAAAAAAAATAATATGAAGAATATTATTAATACTGAAAAAAAGAGGTAGGTGTCTTAATTTTCTGAGAATAAGTGTACATTGTGGATTCCATATACTGTCATAATAAAAAATTGTCATAATAAAAACGGTTTACTATTCAAACGCATTACTTTTATTTATACTTAGATATATAATAATGTGGGCGTGGAACTTGTCCAGCCCAGACCGAAGGTTCTTCTAAAAACTTGTGGGTTCGAAGAAACGGATTCGTTTCGAGTTCACCCAAACGACTTCACCAGAGCGACGTCGTCTTCGCCCTGTGGCAAATTGGGTTGTTGAACTCTGCCTACGGTTGCCAGACGTACTGATTTTATCAGTACAGTACTGATTTTTCAACTTTCGTACTGATTTTATTCATTCCTTCAATCAGAACGCGATTGTCCAAATTTTTTTTAAATTTCTACTGATTTTTCAATTCTGAGCAATCAAATTTGTAATAGGGTTCTTCCCACCGAGCTTGGTACGCGGTAACTCGGTGATCGGAAATTTTTGCCCATGTATTTTGTTTGTGTAATATTAATTTACACAAACGATATACTTTAAAATTTGCTTAAGATTTTTACATAACGTTGCAACTTTCTTAAAATTTACTGTAAAAAGTAAGAAGAAAATAATTTAATATAGTTGACTTGTTTTCCGTAATGTTTGATATGCGCAAGAAATTAATATAAAAAAGCAATCGTTTTATGGGCATATTGCGGGTCATTATCTACCAGAGGGCTGACGTTTTTGTCGATTGTTGTTAGTTATCTCGAAAATAATTTCAGTTTAATAACAACAAATTTGATTAAGTGAATGGCTTTGCCTACAACTTACAATTCGTTTTTCTCAATTTACTGACTCAATTTAGATACTCTTTTTGGCGAATTCTTAGTCTTTCGAAGTTTTTGCGCAGTTGAAAAAATAATTTAAGCCATGAGGAAATACGGATGGAGTCCTTAAATAGAGGTCTCTTTCCACAGTTTGAATAAATTTTGTTTTTTCAATACCACGTTCAAACGAAGCGCCTGAGAGGAACTAACTTAAATATTAAGTTTGCTTCCTGGCGAAAAGAGAGACCCCGACTTCTAATTAAAATTTTAGAAATGAACTTCAAATTAAAAGTAATATTAAAATATGTATAATGTTTAGAGTTCTTTGACTATTTAAACAATGAAAGTGGAAATTACCTAATTATTGCTATTAAAAAATGTCATGTACATAAAATTTTTTATTGGCTCCTGTAATATTATAAAGGTATCTCGTACTACATGTTAATGTGTATACTCATATTAAAATTAATAACATTTTTATTTTTTATGAACAACATTTTATTTATAAACGGGTAAGGCGTCCTCAAATGGTAAAAATTGGTGTAAATTTTGTTGCAAAATTCCAAATAGTTTTTTTTATCAACAACTGAAAATTTTTGCAGTGTTTTGGAAATTTTTTGGGTGCAGATTTAAAAAACATTAAACTATACAATGAAATTATTTGCGTTACAATTTTTTTTTTGCTTTTCTTGGTAATACTAGTATAATCTTGGTAAATTCGGGGCCCACTTAAGGAAGCCTTACCCATACTAAAATATTATTAAAACAAGTACTCTGGCGTTTCAAAGTATTATCTGTTACTTACATTCATAATTATGCTTGGAATAAAAGTGTACTGACAAGTACTGATTTTTATAGCTTGAAAAAGTCTAATGTACTGATTTCGCGCCAAAAAAAAAAATCTTGCAACCCTAACTCTGCCAAAATCGCTTAAGGCCTGTATGCAGTTCTCAATAAAAGCTAAAATTCCATACAAAATGAGGTGCAAGAAATGGCTAAGAAATTTTCTTGAGTCAAATTTCCTTCAGGCAGTACGCAGTTCTTTAGAAATTTTCTACGCTTTTTACTACCCAGGTTCGCAACAAAAATATATGCCCGTTCCATAATTTCTTGGGGAAAGAGTGAGGCAACAGGCTGTGAAGTATCAAAAATGTCAAAATTCCTTGGACACACAGACGAAATAATGGGAAATTTTTCTTGACCGATTTCTTGAGAGATAAGAAGAATTTCCTGACTAGAACAATCGGAGTAGAGAAAGTATTTCTGCTGCGAACGGATGTCTTGTAAGGCCATTCAAATGGATTTGTGGATATGTTTTTCCAGTAACAATAAAGTTGAATTAGCGCGTTTATCTGTGGAGCCCGCAGTGTACGAAAATAAACTATATTGTACGTTACTATTTCGTTTCGTTTATTACTTCAACAGTTCGGTACAATACGAAAACAAAACGGCTGAGTTCACTTTGGCGATAGTATACTACCAAGAATGATAGAATACAAGATTGCGCCGATCAGAGAGGATTTTTGAGAATAACTTTTGTGTGACGTCACACTGGTGCAATTGCGAGAGAGAAATGTCAAAACGTGAGCAAGAATGGAAGAAGAAGAAAAAATGTTGCAAGGAAACGTAAACAAGTTGCGCAAGTGTGACGTCATGCAAACCACGATTCTGTCAAATTCGTTAAGAGAGGAATAGCGGTCCGAGATCGGCGCAACCTTTGTATTCTCTCAATCGTGATACACTACAGTAGTTTAGTAGTTACAGACGAAACAACAAACGAAATGAATCGTGCAGAGAAAAATATATGTATGTATGTACATATATGCAATAACTAAATACAAAACGAATGGCTGCAATGAATAAAAATAAATAAAAATGTGTTTTAATTGAATTGGAAAAAATAATTTTTCACGAAATTGAAACGTTTGCATACATATAAAACGTACCCTATGGTACAATTGTCACAAACTAAAAGCAAACGTTTCTCGTTGGGGAAAATGACAGTTAATCCTACAATTTATTTGTTACTACCCTGCAAACCATTTTTTCAGAGTGTTCTGCGTTGTAAAGAAATTTTAAAGAATTCGTTAAGATTTGATTCGATTTTTTGCCTAATTTTCTAAAATGAAATAAATTACACACACTTCCATTCTTTTACGAAATTTCGGAAGAAAATCTGTGAAGCAACAAAACCCGTTTATAAAAATAATGCTGGTATGTGAAGAATGTCTTTCAGAATTTTTCCAGAATTTTCATTATTTTTCGTACAGAAATTTCTTTACGAGTTCGTGTCAACCACTTCATATAATTTTCTTTCAAAATTCGTAAAAAAAATCGTTACAGAAATGAGATACTCATAACGATTTCCTTAAGATTTCGGGAACTTTGGTTTGCAGGGTATGTACAAAACTGTACAAAACCACAAATGATATGGTGATCGATGAGCAAATGGGAATTGTTTTGTACAGTTTATTTTCGTACCCTGGGAGCCGGTCATTTGACACAGGGTTGTTGTAAAGATTTTAATAAATCTTGTTTCTTAAAATTTGGGTTTTAGTTTCAGATATACGTATGTATGTATATATGTATATCTTGGAGCAAGTTAAAGATTTAAAAAAACCCAGCTTCAAAAAGAGATTTTTGCATTGATAGCGATGTATACAAATAATTTATCTATTACCTTAGAAAATTCCAAAGGGTACATCATAACAGGTTCGCCTCGGCTAATTTCGATTAAGTAAGGAGACAGTAGTTTGGCCTTGGAATGCTTTCTTGTGTCAAATATTTCATCAAGGATGAGAAATTTGTCCACTTTTTCTATATGAAAACTTGGATTCACTCGAATGTTCACCATTATTTGCATTCCGTTTCGATGGTATTTTCCAGTTTGCTCCGCATTGTTCTCCTTTAAAAAGTTGGGGCATTCTAATAGAACAGCACTGATAACAGGATCCCATTCTGGTTGCATCAAAGGTGTTGGAGTTGGTACTGAATTATTATCAAGACCACGAATTTCTTCAGGGAGCAACAATGAAAAGATTAACACGCTGAAAGTAGTCTTCACCATTTTGTATTTGAGTTTATATGCAATTAATTAATTAAATTTCAGATTTGACAAATTTGAAACAATATTGACTTTGAAGTCAAGGTTACTTCCTATTAAAAAAAGTTTTCAATAACTCTTACTGGCTAAACAGAATGAATCACAGCCACAAGCTATTTCGCTAGCTACATCAGCTACATCAGAAATAATACACCATAACCAGAGAACGTATATAACTGAGAAGGCGCATTTTCTCTGTGAA
>NW_023458555.1:114312866-114317328 GCF_013731165.1 Rhagoletis pomonella
AAAAGTGTCTAGTGAACTTGTTTAACGAGTTTTCGCATTTTTATATATTGCCTGAACTAGAATCATTCGAAGGGATAATAGGTTACGATTTCATGAAACAGATAGGTGCGGTAATAGATACAAAAAAAGAAATGATTATATTTAATAATGGAACAGAACAACTTAAATTCAAAAGCTGTGCTGAGGTCAATCAGTTGGAATTGCCTCACTCTTTGCCTTCATACGTAAAGGCGAGATTTTATGAAATTATAGAAGAGCTAAAAGAAGTGTTCGCGAGTCCAGATGTTAAGTTGTCATATAACACTAATGTTGTAGCAACCATTGGTACAACAAATGACGAACCAGTCTATAGCAAGAGCTACCCTTACCCAATGGCGGTTAACGAATTTGTGAATAAAGAAATTAGGAATTTTTTAGAGGATGGAATAATACGACCGTCCAAGTCAGCTTACAACAACCCTGTTTGGGTGGTGGATAAAAAAGGAATCGATGAAAATGGGCAAAAGAAAAAAAGATTGGTTGTCGATTTTAGGAAATTGAATAGCATTACCGTAAGCGACAAGTATCCGATTCCAGACACATCGGTGATTCTTTCCAACTTGGGTAAAGCAAAGTTTTTCACAACACTGGACCTAAAAGCGGGATTTCATCAAATATTACTTCATGAAAGAGATAGAAAAAAAACCGCATTTAGCATAAATAACGGGAAATACGAATTTTGTCGTATGCCATTTGGGCTCAAAAATGCACCAAGCATTTTCCAAAGAACAATAGACGACGTTTTGAGATCCAAAATAGGAAAAACATGTCATGTCTATGAAGATGATATTATTGTGTACTCAGAGAATGAATGTGAGCACTTGAAGCATTTGCAGGAGATTTTGATTTTGCTGAATGACGCGAACATGAAAGTTAATTTAGAGAAGTCTAAGTTTTTTTAAAGAGGAAACAGAATTTTTGGGATTTGTTGTATCAGGAAAGGGGCTTAAAACATCACCCCACAAGGTGAAAGCTATTATGGAATACTAAGAACCGAAAACCATTCGCGGTCTTAGAGCGTTACTATAGAAGATTTATCAAAGGGTATGCCGATATTGCGAAGCCTCTAACAAGGTTTCTAAAAGGGGAAAATGGTAACGTGAGCGCAAGTCAGTCTAGGAAGATACCCGTTGAATTAGACATAGAGGGGCTTGCGGGATTTGAGAAGCTAAAAGAGATTCTGGCATCTGAGGAAGTTATACTTCACTATCCAGACTTTAATAAGCCATTTGATTTGACGACCGATGCATCATCACAAGCTATTGGTGCGGTCTTATCACAAAACAATCGCCCGATCACATTTGTGTCAAGAACACTGTCTAAAACTGAGGCCAACTATGCAGTGAACGAAAAAGAACTACTAGCTATAGTGTGGGCTATAAAAAGTTTGAGAAATTATTTGTATGGGTGCAGAGGAGTAAATATTTTTACTGACCATCAGCCTCTTACGTTTTCAATGTCAGATAAGAACCCTAATGCAAAGATTAAGAGATGGAGGGCTTTTATAGAGGAATTCGCTCCAAAGTTTTTTTATAAACCGGGTAATTTGAACATTGTCGCGGATGCTCTGTCATGGCAGTGCATGAATCATCTGACCGAGTCTTATTCGCATTCAGAGGTTTCTTTGTCGGATACCATAAAAATGGTACAAACGTGTCTCAACAGTTTTAGAAACCAGATTTTGGTTTACAATCGGGAAGGCAAGGAAAAGAGTACGAAGATATTGTTTCAGAGATACATCCGATATAAAATAAATTTTATAGACGAACAGAACTTAATTCGACTGCTCAGGGAAACTGTTAACCCTAATGTCGTCAATGCGATCTGGTGTGAGGAAGAAATTTTTGGATCAATACAATATTGTTACGAAATTTTCCGGGAGTTCGATTTGTATACACTCGGAAGATTGTGATCGATGTAACTAATAAAGATTATCAGGAAGAAATTTTGGTAACAGAACACAATAGGGCACACAGAAATGCAAAAGAAAACTATAAACAAATAACAAATGAATATTTTTTTCCAAATATCAAGAAGAGATTAACACAGTTAATAAAGGTTTGCAAGACATGTTTGACATCAAAATATAATAGAAAACCAGACAATCACAAGATTGGAGAAACCCCAATTCCAACTTACCCAGGGGAAATCTTGCATGTTGACATTTATTCGACTGCAAGGACTTCATTTTTGACGTGCCTTGACAAATTTTCCAAATTCGCAGTGGTAAAAAGACTACAAACACGAACTATACCTGATGTAAAGGTGGGTATTATGGAAATGCTGAACATGTTTCCGAAAACAAAAATTATGGTATGTGATAATGAACCATCACTTAAGTCGGAAACCATTAAAAACTACATTAAAAACGTCCATGGCATAAGTCAACATGAGGTCCCGCCTTACCATAGTAAGTCGAATGGACATTTGGAACGATTCCACAGTACATTGACAGAAATAGCTAGATGCATACGAAATGAGGGTGTCTCAAATGATGTCGTGGAGTTGATCTTGTTGGCAACAATTAAGTACAACAATTCGATCCACTCGGTCACGGATCATAAGCCTATAGAGTAATTTATGGAAAGGAAACCTCAAACAAAGATATAGAGGAGAGACTTAGAAAAAAACAGACAAGAGATTTAACATTTCATAATAGGAAAAATAAATACAAAACATATGAAAAGGGAGATGTTGTATACGTGAAGGTAAACAAGCGACTAGGGAATAAGTTGTCAAATATTTACGCACAGAAGATGGTTCAGGAAGATTTGGGTACTACCGTTAAAATAGATGGTAAAAAAATTCATAAGGATAATATCCGATAATTTCAGGTTTTTTCTCGCCGCTGCCACAGCTAAAATTGTTGACTATTCCAACTCACCATATATTTTGATAGAGGATGGCGAAGCCGCGGTTTACGAGGAAATGAAATATTTGATTCACAAGACGGAAATAAAGGATTTCTCTAGGATAGCTAACGAATGTCTGGAAATTGCCAAGGACTTTTCATACACCGAACTACAAAAAACAATAGAGATAGACTCCGAACAAATAATTAGAATGGTTGATATATTGACACTGCATCATAGGCAAGCACGTAGCATCAATTTGCTAGGCACCGCGCTGAAATATGTTGCAGGGACTCCTGATTTCTATAACTTTTATGACGTAAAAATAAGAACAGAAGCATTGATAGAAAGTAATAATGGACAGATTTTCGTAAATGCGGAAGTAACAAATAAAATTAAAGAGTTAACAAAAAAAATTAACAATTTAAAAACAGACAACTCATTCACCAAAGAAGACAACCTTTTTGAACTTATTTTACATAGAAATAACATTATTATCTTAGAATTAAATAATATCATATACTCTGTTATTATGGCAAGAATGAACATTGTAAATCCCTTATTGCTAACAAGGAATGAAGTAGTAACAATTGGATCGAATGTAAAAGATAAAATTAGCGTAGCAAATATACTTAGTAATTCAAAGTTGAAGGTTATGCAAAACAACGAAACAATATATTTTGTTATCCAATATCCAGTTATTAAAGAATTTTTGAAGAAGTTTTTTGTCAGGGCTGTAATTAAAAATGAAAAAATTGTAATCTTTGAATCCAATATAGTAGGAAAAAGCGAAAGCCAATTTCAATTGTTAAAAAATTGAAATAACAAAACTACCATAAGTTTTTGTCAAATAATGCATGGGGAAGGTTGCCTGTTAAATCTTCTTAACGAAAATACTGCCCGTTGCAACACAAGTAACACAAAATATTACAGGGCAATAGAAAGAGTCAGCGAAGGAATAATAGTTTTAAATAATAACCGATTCGTAATAAATCAAGGCGGAGAGAGTAACACAATTGTTAATGGAACCTTTTTGTTGGTTTTCAATGAGGATGTTACCATAAATGGAACAAAATTTTTAAATAAAGAACACCGAACTAAAGAACACGGAGATTGATCACCCCGGGCTGCAAAAAATTAAAATTGAACAACATTTAGAAGACCTTACGTTAGAAAATATTCAGGAGATTGATATAAAGAATATCAAAAGAATTGCAACGATAAAACAAAATATTGAAAGTGAAAATAGAAATACACACATCATTATGTGGACAACAATTACAATATTGATTATAATATTTATGGTAAAACTATGTAACACTAAGACCATTAAAATTCTAACGAGGAGACAAACACAACAATGCAATAACACAGATATTGGCGAGATTTTGCGGCAAGTCACAACAAATGAGATAAATAATAGCTAGTAATCGCGGACGATTACACTTAAGGGGGGGAGGAGTTAACTCATGACTCCCACGCCGACGTACGTTCCATGTAAACATCACAATAACAGTATAAGAGTTTGAAACACTTGCAATTTTAAGTTTCAAGCGATAGCTTGCAATTCT
>NW_023458555.1:114317428-114321470 GCF_013731165.1 Rhagoletis pomonella
GGGTACGAGAACTGATTGTTTTCTCTTCTGTTTCAACCCAGCCTCATCAACATGTAAGAGAATCACGAAACGAAGTGTACTTTCAGTTATAGCACGATTTTATGACCCGCTGGGTTTAACTGGGCCTGTTATAGCAAAGGCAAAAATTTTGCTTCAACGTTTGTGGAAAGAAAAGGTTCATTGGGATGAGAGCTTACCGCAGAGCTTACAAAATGCTTGGCTTATTATATGCGAAGGCTTTCAGTATATAGATAAACTTCGTTTTAACAGATATTCTCTTTCGCCTAAAGGTCGTTTGCAAGTACATGCATTCTGCGATGCAAGCCTATCAGCATATGGAGCATGCATTTATATACGATCTGAGAGTTGCGGTAAAATAAAAACAAACTTGCTTTGTTCCAAATCTCGAGTATCTCCATTAAAAACACTTACAATGCCAAAGCTAGAACTTTGCGCTGCGTCGATGTTGGCAACACTCATCAACTCAGTGGCTCAACTAAACATCTTCGACAGCGAATTTTATTGTTGGTCGGATTCCACAGTCGGTCTGTCGTGGATCAGCGGAGAACCTTCAAACTACAAAATGTTCGTTTCAAATCGGGTAAGCAGCATTCAAACTCTCACCAAGCACATGTCGTGGCGGTACGTGCCAACTAGTATGAACCTGGCAGACATTCTGTAGCGGGGAGCTTCGCCTTTGGAATTGTTATATTCGCCACTATGGATGTATGGGCCTCACTTTCTGCAGCTCGGTCGCAATGAATGGCCCGCGGACTTCGCACCTGTTCATGACCTACCCGAGCGTCGTCAGTTTGCAATGTTATCAACAACAAAAAGTATTGATTTTTCACAGAACTGCAAGATTGTGAATTCATTCCCGAAAATGCAGCGTATATATGCCTACGTCAACCGATTTTCAAGAGCCATAGGGTGCAAGGATGATCGAAAATTTGGAATGCTAACTACTGAAGATATTAGCTTAGGCACAAAGCTTTTGTTAAGAATGATTCAGCGAGTGCACTTGCCTTCCGACTATAAGGTTTTAGTAGCAAGCAAGGAGATAGCCGCGTCTAGCGATTTATATTCACTAATGCCGTTTATAGATGAAGACGGCTTGATGCGCGTGGGCGGGCGACTTGAAAATTCGTCATTGAACTTTGAATCAAAGCATCCAATCATACTGCCAGAAGGGCATGATTGGCCGTTTTCATCGTAAAATGTTGCATGGTGGACCACTAGCCGTTTTAGCGTCGATTCGTCTCCAGTACCGGCCAATAAGTAGAAGGAAGGCTGTAGCTAAGGTGATCAACAAGTGCATACGATGCTTTCGAGTTAAGCCAAAAACAGCAGAGCATCTTATGGGCGACTTGCCGGCCGATCGTGTGCAGGCAAACCGAGCATTATTAGTAACTGGCATGGATTTTTGTGGCCCGTTTTTTTATCGATCTGAAGTACGCAATAAACCTGCTATTAAATGCTAGATCTGCCTGTTTGTTTGTTTTAGCACAAAGGTTGTGCATCTCGAGTTGGTTAGTGATTTGTCAACACCATCGTTTATAGCCGCACTCAAGCGCTTGATATGTACGCGTGGTAAACCTAAAACGCTTTGGTCTGATAACGCTACAAACTTCGTTGGTGCAAAAAATGAATTGGCAGAGCTAAAGCAACTATTTTTTAACGATAAAAATCGCCAAGCAATTCATCAGCAGTGCCTCGACGATGGTATCGATTTTCGCTTTATACCTCCTAGGTCTCCGCATTTTGGCGGGCTTTGGGAGGCAACTGAAACTGAACGTGAAAACTGCAAAATTTCATTTTTGGCGTGTTGTTGGACTTTCGGTTTTAAACTTCGATGAATTAAGAACACTTGTGGTTGAAATTTCTGCAATAATGAACTCTCGCCCTCTCTGTCCTCTTACAGAAAATCCTGAAGACCTCGACGTACTAACTCCGGCCCACTTTCTGATCGGGTCAGCATTCACCGCGTTGATTGAGCCAGACGTTTCAGTGCTTAATATTAACCGCTTGGACAGGTGGCAGCGGGTTTGCTATATGCAGCAAATCTTCTGGAAAAAGTGGACTGCTGAGTATCTCACGCTTCTGCAGCAACGTAGCAAATGGCGCTCCCGAAAGCCGGACATTGAAATCGGAACCATGGTGCTTGTTAAGGATGAGAATTTGCCTCCGCTGAAGTGGCCATTGGCCAGAGTTATTGAAAACATCAAGGGCAACGATGAAGTTGCGCGAGTGGATGTTCTTCGCACCGCTAGTGGCACTACCAGGCGCGCTATCAACAAGTTGTGTGTCCTGCCCATGGACCCTGATGTAGTTGAAAGCCTACCGCTTCCAACGGAGGGAGGATGTTTGGAGAAGCACCAAAATTCTTAAATTATAAGTCATATAATTTCAAGTAATTTAAATATGCCCTCCACTGTATCTGTTCTTGTCACTCATATTCGTAATTTGTTTATTTTAACCATTTGCTTTCATGTTCATATGTATCTATTGTTTATTAATTTTTGATAACAGTTCTTTAAGCTAATTTTATTTTGTATAAAAGGTCTGTCCTTGAAGGCTGTAAAGGTCATTATCATAGAGAATCCGTTTCGCGAAATACACAACATTGTTAAACTATCGTGTTTTAATTTGATCGCTTCTTGGCAAAAAGGCTTGCCAATTGTTCAGTTATCAAAAAAGTAATTGCAATTAAATTATTTGCCGTGTGCAATACCCAACTAAATGTTTAATTGCAATTAAAATTTTAATTGCGCATTGCAAATAAATTAATAAATAATTGTAATTACTTTTTTAATAAATTTAAAAAAAGATTGAAAAATTATTTGATTAACGCTCAACACCGCCTTCGTGTGTACTTCTGCCTTGAAAAAGCTTCTCCCCGCCTTTTTGTGACAACATCAAGACACATACCACAAATTGGAGGAGAAGCTTGGCCAAACACTTGGCAAAGGTGTAAGCGCCAAAATATTATTATTATACTATTAATATCTGCAATGACTAGGAAAATACTTGCATTCAACATGGCATATAAGTGATATTTATCTGGTGATTTTTTTTATTTGCTTTTTAATAATATTAATTGATGAGGTCTCCTAATGATATGAATTATAGTGTGATCTTAGGTGTATTAAGCATACGCTCAGTGGCTAAGGAACAAAAAAAAATTAATGCAAATATTAATTTTTTATAAGGCAAAACTTAGTTACTAACTAATTAATAAATGTGTTTAAAACTAATTTATCGAATTTTTATAAACTGCGTTCCAATAAGCTGATATTTTCGGACCTACCTATAAAATTTCAGCGAAATACGACAAGATTTGATGAAAATATACCTATTTGTTAATAAGGATGCATCTAAAATCTGTAGTTTCCGGAAAACAAATAACAGCGTTGAGCGACCTCCAAATCTTGTTCAAATAAGCTGAAATTTTAGAAGGAACTTGTCTTCCCTCTTATCTTCAAGAATCCGAACGTTCTCAGTCGAAATTCAAAAAAGTTTCAATTTTGAATCACCCTAGTGTCGACGGTGGGTGGGGTGCAGGAAATTGTCCTTGCATCCGCCTACTTTCCTGGTGACGTCCCCACCATACCACCATTGGAGGTGCAGCAGCTCGTTGCAAACCTACATTTATTACTGCCGTCAGGGAGGAGGTACTAGATCTCACTCTCTGCAGCAGATCAATTTCCGATTGCGTTTGGAATTGGCAAGTCTCGGAAGAAGCATCGCTCTCGGATCCTCAACACATAGTCTTCGAGATCCCAGGGCGATCTGAGCTCCGAGGCTTGACTTTCCAGCCCAAGAAAACTGACTGGGCCCTATTTAAAACCTTAGTAAAGGTTAGGGCAGACTCGTTGCTAACCACCATTGACTCAGTCGACGAAATGGATGTCGCAGCGGATCTGCTTAACAGAGTTCTGTTGGAATCCTTCCATGACAGCAGTTACTTGTTCCACCTTGATGAAACGTAAGGTTCCCTGGTGGAATGGGGAACTGGATGCTAAGCGTAAAACTGTCAGGAAGC
>NW_023458555.1:114321570-114331833 GCF_013731165.1 Rhagoletis pomonella
AGATTAGTCCAAGAGTTTTGGTTACTTCGCTTCCATCGTTAAACTTCAAAAATGTTTGCCTCTTGTTTTCTGATATTTTGCATAAGACATCCGGATCGTCTGTACACCACTTACGTAAAATAAAATTACCTTTGGCCAATAGGTCACAGGTCTGACTCCTAATTTCGAGTACCTCTTCGGCAGAGTTGCCACCAGAAATCATATCGTCAACATAAAAGTCCCTGCGAACGATTATAGCACCGATGGGGTAATTGCACTGTTCGTCGATTGCAAGCTGGTGCATCGCTCGAATGGCCAAGAAAGAAGCTGGTTTCGTACCATACGTGACTGTATCTAATTTCTAGATTTTAATCTCATCTTCTGGGGAATCTCTCCACAGTATGCACTGCAAATATGCATCGGGATCTGGAACGCGTACGCAGCGATACATCTTTCATATGGCGCTTGTGAGCGCAATCCTAAACGAACGAAAACGTATTAATGTGTCGAACAATTTTGCCTGTATCGTTGGCCCTGCCATGAGAATATCGTTTAGGGAATATCCAGTAGAAGAAGCTGCCGAACCATCGAACACCACTCGCAACTTTGTGGTTGTGCTGTCTTCTTCTTTTGGGTCAGAAAGTACATAGGAGTTTTGCCTGTTATGCTACTGACTGGCGACATATGTTTAAGAGCTATATATTCTTTCATAAATGCTACATACTGCTCTCTTCAGCCGTTGAAGAGCAGTGCGATATGAATCACCAAGTTGACTGGGATCGATTTTTGTAGGAAGATGAACCGAATATTCACCTGATTTCCAGCGAGTGACATTTTTAGCGAAGTGAGCTTCACATTCGAGTTCTTCGTGAGTGGAATGAGGCTCGAGCTGAAACGAATTTTCAACTGCCCAGAACTGCTCTACGAGATTATGAAGTGCGTCGGAGTCGTCCACCCAATTTTCCTCTAAGGATGCTAAACAGTTGAGACGTTTTCTTACAAATCGGCCACCACCAGATACTACCCAGCCCAGGCGAGTTTTTTGCAGTAAGGGAAGGTGCTCATGCATGCGAATTTGTCCGACACAGAGTAATTCAAAAAAGAGAACAGCGCCTATAAGAAGATCTATGCGCTGCGATTCAAAGAACAATGGATCTGCTAGCGATATATTTGATGGGATGCTCCAGTCGATATTGTTAAGCGAGTATCCAGGTTGACAATCAGTGATCTTTGGTGTTACGACGGCAGATAAAGAGGATGCATAATCACCAATACGAGAGTGTATGCGAAGATCAACTATATGATCTGACACAAGCTCAGACTGACCGATGCCAGAAATTAGCGTTGTGGCCTTAGACTTTTTTAACTGAAGCTGTTGAACAAAGCGAGAAGTAGTAAAGTTTAGCTGGGATGCCGAATCTAATAGTGCTCTGCATGGTACGAGGCAGCCAGCTTTATTTCTTATGAGTACAATAGCTGTAGCGATAAGAACAAAGTTATGAGGCGACGTTTCTGCACTTTGAGTGGAAATTGAGGGAAGTGATGATGCCGATATGAGGCTCGACTGTGCCGGAGTGTTGGATGTCAACGTTTTATGTGCGGAGCTATCTACTGCAGGCGACGATGCGTTTAAATCGAGCGAGGTAGACTGAGAGCTTGCGATCAAATGCAATAAAGTGTTGTGCTTGGACGAGCATTTTCGACAGCTACCAGCTGTACAAGACTTCATCAAATGACCTCTGTGTAAACAATTAAGACATAACTGCAGTTTTTTCGCTTCTTTATGTCTAAGTGCAGGAGACAAACTGAGAAACTTTGTACACTGCTGTATTAAGTGCTGCTGGGAGTCGCAAAAGGAACAGGTTTTGGTGGACACAACAAATGTTTTTCGATGATTTTTATTGTTTAAAGCAAATTTCTTTCCCACCTGATGGCCTGGCGTTTGCGTTACCAAGGCGACTTCCACACTCTCCAACCGCTGACATCTCTTCTCTAGAAATCTTGCCATTGAATCCCAGGTTGGGATGATGTTAGTTGGTGTTTCTTCTTCCCATTTAGTCTGCGATGATATGTCGAGCTTACTGCAGATGAGGTGGATAAGCATACAGTCGGAAAGCTGTTCTTTCGTTGCCATGGTTTGAAGTGCACGCAAATGTGCGTTGACTTTATCGCTTAATTCACGAAGTTTCGCGACGGCTCCAGGTTCTATCCTTTGAAGCGCAAATATTTCTTTGATATGGGCCTGAAAATTCAACGATGAACTAATAATTCCAAAGCTGTTTTGTAATTTTCGTCTTTTATTTCAAGTGAACGAATAGTGTCTAAGGCCGAAGCTGTCAAGGTGGAACGCAGATGCTGGAATTTCTCAATGTTTGTAAGGTCGGAGTCCTTGTCCACCACGGTGCAAAACATTGAATAGAAGTCAGGCCAGTCGATATATGACCCACTAAATTTAGGGATTTGAAGTATGGGTAGGCGCGATTTTGGCTGAGTTACGATGAAGGACGGTGGCTCGTCGAGCGAAAACTGCCGCGCTGTAAACGATTGACGTTTTTCGTTTACTTGCCGTTCATTTTGCTCCTTAACTATGGTTGATGTCTGCATATGCACGAAAAAAATCCGAACGGGCGCTACTCTCCAATTCCATGTGGTCAAGCTCCTCAAGCTTCGTTTGGACGCCGTCAAAATTTCTTTCTATACGTTCAACCTGTTCAAGCCACACAGTGAGTGCTGCTGAATCTAGCTGAAGTAGCCTTTCCGGGGTCAGGGTTGTGCGAATATCATCGAGATGCCTTGTGAGCGCTGCTACCTTGCGCTTGTAAAATGTGGAATTCACACGAGCATCACTGGCTGACGAATCAGGCATTTTAGTAACGAGGTCGATTTAATAACTTCGATTTTCGTAATAAAGCGAATCGTAACGAATTAATGTTTTTGTCTAAATCTAGTAGTTTCGACAAAATAAATTTTCCGTTTACGAATCACGTCGGGGTCACCATGAACAATTGGCAAGCCTTTTTGCCAAGAAGCGATCAAATTAAAACACGATAGTTTAACCAAGATGTGTATTTCGCGAAACGGATTCTCTATAATAACCTTTACAGCCTTCAAGGACAGACCTTTTATACAAAATAAAATTAGCTTAAAGAACTGTTATCAAAAATTAATAAACAATAGATACCTATGAACATGACAGCAAATGGTTAAAATAAACAAATTACGAATATGAGTGACAAGAAGAAATACAGTGGAGGGCATATTTGAATTACTTGAAATTATATGAATTATAATTTAAGAATTTTGGTGCTTCTTCAAACAACCTCTTTTGAAAAGTATTTTTATTCAAATTAGGAATTTCACTTTGCACATTAGTTTTTCTTTTAAGTTTTTAGCAAAAACTTTTACGCCTTCAAACGCGCACTCACTTTTCTCCGTTTTCAATCGGCTGGCCCCCACTTTGTAGGTTTTAATTAATAAAATACGTATTTTTGGTGATTTATAGAATATAGTTTAATTTAAGATAGTTTAATTTCACTTAGGTTAACATTTAGTACTAGTTTTAGCCATTTATTAGCTTAAGTCGTTTAGTTTAGTATAGATTAGTTTTCATTAGATATTTATTTAACTTTAGTTTAATATTTAAAAGTAAGACTTGGGAGTAGTAATCAATACCACCGGTCAGCTTCAGTTAGCACGAACTGTCCTTTTGCTTCTCATTTTTGTCAGTTCACCAGTGTTGCCATTTTAGCCGTTTTCCGGCTAGATTTAGCCGGTTACGATAGCAAACAGCCGGAGAAAATTCGGTTTAGCCGACAGCCGATTTGTTAGCCGTTTTGCAAAAAAAAATTAGCCGATTTTGCTATTTGCTATTCGCCTTATTTTATTAAAATTCAAATATACAAGTTTTTATTTTTACAAATTTAGTGACCCAAAATCTATTAGAAATGGCTAGTCTTATCCCTGAGAATTTTTTTTTCTGTCGGGCTCTGTTATTTAAAATTGAAAAACAATTTTTTCTAACCCAAAAAGTCTTCAGATAGTGAGCCGATTTCAATGTTTTTTTGCCTTAAGCGAGTGACCCAATTACATATAATATAATATATATATGGGACGCGCCATTTTAGCTGATTAGAAAGTTACAAGTTTTGCTGAAATTCTGCAGAATTTTCATAATTTTTACACAAAGCTAAAAATCTGGATGTAGTATATGGTTTTTGTTAAGTAATGAGCTACATATTCGTAAAAAATAATAAACATTAAATAAACTAAAGAAAAATAGGCGAAACTTGCTTAAATTTTTGTTAAGAATGTCTTAAATTTAAGTGTGAAGTTTTAGGCGCAACACTTAGAAAATAAAAGAGAACAAATTTCGATGTGGAGCAAAACTCTCTGGGGAGACAATACCTGTGAAGAATTGTTATTTCCGAGTTGGTGGCCTTCAGCCACACTAGAAGAAATAACCACATCAGTCCAACTCCGGTTACGCCATCCACAGTATTTTTGCGCAAAATCCACCTCCAAATTTACAATAAATGTGCATATTTCAAACCGAAATCTTTATTTTAAATTAAAGCTTAATCCCTTTGCTAGACGTATATGTAAAATTTTTATTTATTCGGGTCACGTGCTTGGACACGATAACCCAAAATCATTGCACAAATAACCGAACCTTACCCAAACTGTCTTACTTATGCATTTTTCTATAAACAAAAATTTGATGAAATGAAACTGCAATAGTTTTCATCTTATGTGGATAATTCTTGTCACAAATACATAGTTTCGTGCTTATATTTATGTATAAATATTTTTTAGCAGCACCACATCTTTATCAGAAATTTCCGAGAATCCAAAAATTGGTACTGTTACAAGTTGCAGGCCATCATTTTAACTCGACCTCCTTCCTGTTCCATGGATAACGATATATCTTTTAGAGGTTAAAAAATATTTTGCGTCAGCAATTTGTCGTCGAACTGCGCGTATTACGTACCCTATCCTCGGAAAAGCAAAGAACTTTATTTTTAACCGACTTCCAAAAAAGGAGGAGGTTATCAGTTCGTCGGAATATTTTTTTTTTTATGTATGTTACCGCATAACTTTGGACCACGTCAACCGATTTCGATAATTCTTTTTGCATCGGAAAGGTAGGGTGGTCCCATACTAATCCGGTTAAGATCTGATCAGCGGATCATGAGATATATATATATTTTTTTTTATATGAGAGTTGAAGTCGGTTTTTTTTTGCTAAAAATTACTTGCCGAATCTTTACTCAGGTGTACCGAATTCTGACAGTTTGGAAACGCGCAACACTTTTAATATTTTCATCCAACTTCACTAACTTATTTTTTTTTTACTTTTACAAGAATCAAAATTTTGTCTACTAGTGAATCTGGTGGCATGATTTTAGTTAAATGTCATAAACTTGTTAAAAGTTCGGCAACAACAACGAATGTTAATATATTAAACTACCTCCTGTGTTTGTATCATGGCGTTTTCTTTACTCGAAATAATGTTGCTCTGTTTTCCTCAGCCCTTTCACAACTTTACGTGTTCATTTCTCAATATATTGCCCTCCGCCTAAGCAAAAGTGCCATACTTTTTGCTAGTATTAGGCATGTTTTATTCAACCATTACAAGCAAATAGCTAAATCTTGGTCAAATAAAACGAAATTAGCTTATTTCCTATGTTAGCCTAATTTTGACAGTTGTTTGACTGCAAATAATGTCAAAGTAAGTTGTTGCCTCTTTCTGATTGGCTGAAGGAGAGAATTTCTGATGCTGAATGGCAATGCCTCTTGTTCAATATACAAGCCAAGATAGCTTTTCATAAGCCAATATAATTATGTTGGGCAAGTCCTCCATACAAAATAAGCTAATAGCTTAAATTTCTGGACAAATTAAAACACGGCTATAGTCATTTTGCGGGACAAAAAGCAACCTACTGCAATCATATATATTATTTCTCTAAGGTTTATTTTGTTAGTCTCCCTTTTTCTATTTTCCTATGTAAGCAGTTCCACTAATGAGGTGTCATTTGAAAAGTCAGAGGTCCCCTGAGTGGTTATCAGGTAATATTAATGGTCATAACTCCTCTGAAGTAAAGAAATTTGTTTTTTTATTTTTGTTTTTAATTTACCATTGTTAAGCCACACTAAAGTTATTTTGTACTGAAGCACTATTGTGACTGCAGCATCGCTTACACCGTATACGACAGTGGTGGGCGCACACATAATTCAATAATTAATGGTCCGATAGTAGGATTGACAGTTGTCTCTCTCGCACAGCTCCCTTATCCGTGGCACCGTGTTGCTTCTTTGCAAATTAAAAAAGAAGTAGCTTATGTACGAGTGAAATAGAAGTATACGTTTTTTGTGCAATATGTTTATTTTTATATTCAAATAAAGCACAATTAACCGATGACACAAATTACAAAACTCACGTATAATTCTTAATACTTCATTTGAAATGCCAATTTTCCTACTACCATTTTCGCACCAAGGGATTTCATTCTTCCTCTTTCTCTGTCCTTCGTAAGTGCAACCTTTTGTTTTGTAATTATCTCATAATTATACTTTTATTATTGAATAATGGGACTCGACAATAAGAGAGAAAAGAATAATAAGGAATTAAATAGTATAGTGCCCAATATTAAGACAGTAAATTTATAAATAAAAAAGGAAAATTTAAAATAATGTTACACAATTTAGAACATTGAAAAAATCACCGTTAGAAAAATACTGTGCTTCAATAACCTCAATTTTCCTATATAATTATATATATACATATAGTAAAATGTGCAGTAGTCAATGAAATAAAAAAAATAACATTGTAGAATAGCCAAAAATTGGAAAATGTGGTACAATATCAAAGTTCTGGTATAAAATTCATAAAGGGTATTTCCACGATGCCTGAGTTGCGCAATTTCGTCATTATCCTCAATTTCAGCTGAAATCGCGATACAATTCTCAATTTGACCATATAAAAAAATATCACGTGAAATTGCGTATGAATTTTCAGCGAAATTGAATTCGCGAATACAACTCTGAAAATTGCTTATTGTGATTTATTCATGAGCAAAAAGAAGAAAAAACAAACGTCAATAACAAATAAACAAAAATAAACCGAGCCTACAGTCACTTCAATACTTTTACAATACTAATTACCGATGTCAGTCGATAGATGGCGCGCTATAGGGGTTTCCTTTGTTCATGAATTATGAGGTCAAAAATTTATACAGAATTAGGTACGAATTCGTAAAGTGAGCACAACATTTTTTTTATACAATTACGATCTTTTAAAATGCCTATCCGTTAATAAGTAGGTAATCTGTGTTATTAATTTTTTACAGTAAAATATTTACTATTGAAGTAATAAATAAATACAATTTTTTCCAAGTAATTCACATCAAATTAAATTTTTTCATTCTAAATGTAGTAAATATGCTTACATAAATTCAAATATAAAAGCCGAAAACCATATTGGGATTCGATTTTAAAACCGCGCTTTACGCGCTACTACGCATACCGTAACTATAAACTGGTGAAAATTATATAAAGTCTTCACAACTAACAAAATCTTTCACGTCAAAATCTAAATCTTTAACTTAAAATGCTTTTTGTATTCCTCAGTTCTTATATATATTTATATACGAGTATATATCTGTACTTCTAAATACAACATCAAGAAAACATTATTTCTTTATAAAAATTTTAAATACACTACATACATTTTCCCCCAATAGATTATTATGTCTAAAATAATATCAGAAAACACTTAAATATTTAACTATAAAAATAAAAAGTTACAAATAACATTTTTTTCAAAACTTTTGATTAGTATTGATAGCTGCTAAATATTTATGCCGCTTTTTTTTAGTTTTCATGATTTCATGAAATCATTCACGAATTCTTACTCAATTCTGCAACATAAACCACACAATTCGTACATGAACGAAGCGGTTAAAGCGCGCCATCTGTGGCATCACCATAATAACACTCAACTTCAAAATACTGTGCTATTGTGACTTCAAGCTTGAACATAACTGTAATCCAAATAATAGGAATTTCAATAACAAGAATTGTAGCAGTCTGCGCTGTCAGTTAAAAATATTCACTTATTCCTCTTATGATAAAAGCTGAGAAATATATTTCTCGCGTAAATTGTAGATACGGTAAGTACATTCATATGTATATTGGTATTATGGTATTTTTTGTAAATTTCGCTTCACAATCTTATTTGCAGCCCATATTGTTTGTGGCTACCCTGTCGGGAAAATTTTCGGATATTTCTTTTATGAGAACTGCTAAGCAATACATTTATTACGAGTATTATTGGTATGATAAGCATATTGGTGTTTGGTATTATAGTATTTTTGGTGATTTTCAATTCAACATTTCATTTACAGATAAATTTTTCCATTTGATATACTGACATATTGCGTTTATCTCATAAAGTCTACATAAAATCGGTAGCCTTATAATTTCAAAAAGTTATTTTGTTGATCGTAATGACCATTTTTACTACTATAGGATTCAATTTAATATAATTACGCATAACAATGCCTCGAAAAAAGTATATGGGAGTGTCAGCTGATCGCAAAAAACGTAATTGCCTTCCAATAAACCAAGATATGCAACAACGGCAGATCTATTTGCAAC
The DNA here is from genome assembly GCF_013731165.1 of Rhagoletis pomonella. Lineage (NCBI taxonomy): Eukaryota > Metazoa > Arthropoda > Insecta > Diptera > Tephritidae > Rhagoletis > Rhagoletis pomonella. Next base: position 114,330,205 of record NW_023458555.1, read on the forward strand.
GAGCTGGGGAATGTATGCGGAACCAAAGGCAGAAACAACGGGCCGAACAAAGCCCAAAATTCACTCCCCAATTTAGTAGTGTTTTGGTGCCATCATATTTTCAGCGATTAAGTGAAGATGTCAGTGCAAGGAGGCGGCAAGAAAAGCTACCAAAAACTATTTGGAGAATATCCGTAAATTTAACAACGGTCTTGCATTTGCTTCAGTTCGAGTGAACTTTGCCTATATTCCGGGTAGAGGACCATTTTGTTTTAAACTAGAGTAGGACGATTCTCAGATATTATTGTTTCTGTTAAAGAAACATTTAATCAAAAAGTTAATTCTGAATATATTTTCTCCTCCAATTTTGTATACAAAGTAAGTGACACCATGTTTCCCTCAACTCATGACACTCATATATCAGTCAGTTTGTAATATGTTTTTATGTATGTACCTAATAAGTATAAGTTCTGATGTACTATAAATCTCATTAATGCTTTGTAATATATGTATGATAAAAATAAGGTGTTTATAAGAATAATTATTTCTGCGAACTATTAGAACAGTCTGCTTCTATCTGTGGCTACAAAGAGGGATGAGGTTACTGTGTATTTCTGTCTGCGCAGACTGCGCACGGGGCCCGCTTGTGTTACAATATTTATAAGAAGGCAAAATTTTTTAATAGAAGAGAAAATGCCATAAGTTTGTAATTTATCTCTGTTTTTATATTTAAGTAATACAAACATGAACATTTCCTTTGTTAAACAAAAATAAAGTGGTGTACAGCTTAGCTAGGAATAATCTTTGTTAACCAAGAAAAATTTAATGGATTTACTAGTCTTTCTAATTGTAATTTATGCATTAAAAAAAGTTAATTCTAGTTGAAACATTTTAGCCGTTTTTTTGTCCAATCCAGCCGGTCACCCCAAAAAGTTCTGGCAACACTGCAGTTCACCCCACGACGCTCGTTATTGCGTTTGATTGATTTGTATGTTTGTATGTATGTCATTTGAATAGTTGTGTCTTTTCCTGTGCTTGACTGAATCGGATGTTTGTGCGTGAATTGCCTAATTATGTTTATTCATATGTTTGACTGAGATGGATGTTTATAACTGGCCGTCTCCACAGGATAAAATTTATTGCTGCCCAGCTGTCATTTTGGTCGCTAGATATAAGTTATATCAGTGGCAATATTTGTGTGGGCTTTTTATATCTTCATATATGCATTTGTAAGCTTTGAATAGGTATTTTTACCATATTTAATCGCTTAAAAAATTTAGAAAATAGGCGATTTTACACCCAAGTACATAAAATAATAATGATGTTGCAGCCACGAAGTTTTCGTGCAAATGAAAATGTAGCTGTCAAACTACCAAATTGCCGGCAATAGATAGCAAGATATAAGCTCTGATATATATTGCTCTTGAAGAGCAATGAGCGGTCACCATTGGCTATTTATATACTGACATATGTATCAAGATATAAACTTTATCGTGTGGAGACGGGCAGTAAGTATTCGCGAATTGTATGTGTTCTTGTGATTGGCTGAAATGTATGCTTGTGCATACTCTTGTAAATATAGAGTGCTTGGTACAATTCTTACATATATAAGTTAACTCATGACTCCCACGCCGACGTACGTTCCATGTA
>NW_023458555.1:114341833-114344617 GCF_013731165.1 Rhagoletis pomonella
TGACGATTTCAATCTATTTACCAGTAACTAAGTCAAGGAATCAACAATGAAAGAAGTTATATAATATGTATGTACATATATATATACATTTGTATATTATAGAATCACATCCACATTAACTGCAATCAACATATCGATGGCTGAGTGGGAGATGGACCTATCTCGGCAGCCAGTTCAAACACACCCTATCTCAGAAAACTTTTCAAGAACGCCCTATTCAGAATTTTATTGAAAAACACCCTATCTCAGAATTTCGTTAAATAACGTCCTATCTCAGATTTCGATTCAAAAACGCCCTATCCCAAACGAAAATACATTGAAAATAAGCTGAGATAGGGCGTTTTTGAATCGGCAGCTGAGATAGAGCGTTTTTCAATCAAATTCTGAAGTAGGGCCCTCTTAAAAAGTTTTCTGAGATAGAGCGTTGTTGAAAAATTTTCTGAGATAGGGCGTTTTCGAACTGGCTGCCGAACTGGCCATCGATATGTACATAAGTATGTTTCTACATACATACGCTGCGATTTGGTTATAAATATTGCGGAATCTGTTATTCAAAAGCCGAAATACCTACACACCATGGTTGTGTGATTTCAAATCCTTTTTGATTTTAAATGCGCTTTAAATTAACAAATATATTTGATTTGTGATTTGGTTTGTTGACCAAATAGGAGATAAGTTTTATTTGTGATTTGATTCGTCAACCAAATTAAGGACAAGTTTTATTTGTGAAATCAGAAATCAAATTGATGTGTCATTTGAATCGCCCTTCGAATCAGAAATCAAATTGATTTGTGATTTGATCGCCCTCCAAATCAGAAATCAAATTTATTTGTGATTTGATTTGTAGAGCGAATCATTTGATTTGTGATTTTTCAACCAAATAATACTCTGGTATGAAAGGCAACTACTTCGTGGTTTTCGGGACTGATTCGGAATTTTCGGGACTATTTCGATATTTTCGGGGTTCTCGGAAATATATCGGTACTTTTGGGACTATTTCGAAATTTTTGAGACTTCTTCGGGATTTTGGGGATAATTCCATATTGTTGGGACTATTTCGGGGTTTTCGACACTACTTAGGAAAATTCGGGGGTTCTCGGGATTTTAGGACTATTTTAGGACTATTTCGGGATTTTCGAGAATTCTTCGAGATTTTCTGGACTACTTCGGGTTTTTCAAGACAACTTCGGTATTCTCGGGCGCATATCGGGATCTGCGAGACTAATTCGGGATTTTTGGGACCAATTCGGATTCTTTGGTACTATTTCGGGTTTTTCGAAACTACTTCGAGATTGTCGGGGTTCTCACTATATGGGGATCTTCGGGACTACTTTGAGATTTTTGGAACTATTTCGGGGTTTTCGACACTACTTTGAGATTTTTGGGACTATTTTGGAATTTTTGGAACCAATTCGGAATTTTTGGAACGATTTCGGGTTTGTAAAGATTTTCGGTGTTCTCGGGACTACATCGGGATTTTTGGGGCCATGTCGGCATCTTCGGGTCTACTTCGGGAATTTTGGGATCAATTCGGAATTTTTGGGACGTTTCTGGTTTTTCGAGAGTACTTTTGGTGGTATTTTCGCTGTTCTCGGGATTACATAAGGATTTTTGAGCAATTTTGAGATTTTCGAGTCTAACTGGGGATTTTCGAGGGCACCCTGAAATTGTGCATATGGAAACTGTGCATACGAAATAATGCATATGAAAAAAACCGAAATAATGCATACGAAAAAAACCGAAATAATGCATATATGCACAGTTTCGGTTGAAAACCGAAATAACGCATATGAAAAAAACCGAAATAATGCATATATGCACAGTTTCGGTTGAAAACCGCAATAATGCATATTAGAAAAACCGAAATTATGCATATGCACTCTTTCGTTTGAAACCCGAAATAATGCATATGAAAAAACCGAGATAATGCATATATGCACAGTTTCGGTTGAAAACCGAAATAATGCATATGAAAAAACCGAAATAATGCATACATGCACACTTTCGTTTGAAAACCGAAATAACGCATATGAGAAAAACGCAGTAATGCATTCATGCACAGTTTCGGTTCAAAACCGCAATAATGCATATGACAAAAACCGAAGTATTGCATACATGCACAGTTTCGACTCAAACCCGAAGTAATGCATATGACAAAAACCGAAATAGTGCTTACATGAAAACGCGCTTAGGGATTATAACCCTTACTAAGTAGAACTCTCCTTTCTGTGTTGCCGGAAAAGGGGACCGGAAGTATTTTTGCGCAGAACTTCTTTCTGCGTAGGCGGCCTTCGGCCGCGCTTAGGGACTATAACCCTTACTAAGTAGAATTCTCCTTTCTGTGTTGCCGGAAAAGAAGGTCGGAAGTATTTTTGCGCAGAACTTCTCTCTGCGTAGACGGCCTTCGGCCGCGCTTAGGGATTATAACCCTTACTAAGTAGAATTCTCCTTTCTGTGTTGCCCGAAAAGGGGGGGAGAAGTATTTTTGAGCAGAATTTCTTTCTGCGTAGGCGGCCTTCGGCCGCGCTTAGGGATTATAACCCTTACTAAGTAGAATACTCCTTTCTGTGTTGCCGGAAAATTGGACCGGAAGTATTTTTGCGCAGAACTTCTTTCTGCGTAGGCGGCCTTCGGCCGCGCTTAGGGACTATAACCCTTACTAAGTAGAATTCTCCTTTCTGTGTTGCCGGAAAAGAAGGTCGGAAGTATTTTTGCGCAGAACTTCTCTCTGCGTAAACGGCCTTCGGCCGCGCTTAGGGATTATAACCCTTACTAAGTAGAATT
>NW_023458555.1:114344627-114361469 GCF_013731165.1 Rhagoletis pomonella
AACCCTTACTAAGTAGAATTCTCCTTTCTGTGTTGCCGGAAAAGGGGACCGGAATTATTTTTGAGCAGAACTTCTTTCTGCGAAGGCGGCCTTTGGCCGCGCTTAGGGATTATAACCCTTACTAAGTAGAATTCTCCTTTCTGTGTTGCCGGAAAAGAAGGGCGGAAGTATTTTTGCGCAGAATTTCTCTCTGCGTAGGCGGCTTTCAGCCGCGCTTAGGGATTAAAACTCTTACTAAGTAGAAGTAAATAATTCATATTAGAAAAAACGAAATTATCCGTATGCACACTTTCGTTAGAAAACCGAAATAATGCATGCATGCACAATTTCGGTTCAAAACCGAAATAATGCATATGGCAAAAACCGAAATAAAGCATACATGCGCAGTTTCGGATGAAAACCGAAATAATGCATATATGAAAGACGAAGGTATGCATACATGCACAATTTCGGTTGAAAACCGAAATAATGCATATAACAAAAACCGAAATAATGCATGCATGCACAGTTTCGGTTGAAACCCGAACTAATGCACATGAAAAACCCGAAGTAATGCATACATACACAGTTTCGGTTGAAAGCCGAAATAATGCATATGAGAAAATACCGAAATTATGCATTTGCACACTTTCGTTTTAAAAGCGAAATAATGCATATGAAAAAAAAACGCAGTAATGCATACATGCACAGTTTCGGTTGAAAACCGAAATAATGCATATGGCAAAAACCGAAATAAAGCATACATGCACAGTTTCGGTTGAAACCGAAATAATGTCTAAATGCACAGTTTCCATATGCGCAATTTCGGTGCCCCATTTTTGAGACGTCTTCGGGATTTTTAAGACTATTTCAGGTTTTTCGAGACTTTTTCGGTATATGCGGGACTAATTCGGTGTTTTTGGAACTGTTGCGGGTTTTTCGAGACTACTTCGAGAAGAAGAAATCCCGATATAGTCCCGAGAACTCCGAAAATCTCGAAAGTAGCATCGCAAAATCCGAAATAGTCCCAAAAATTCTTAATTCGTCCCAAAAATACCAAAGTAGTCCCGCATATCCCGTTATAGTCCCGAGAACGCGTAAAATCTCCAAGTAGTCTCGAAAAACCCGGAATAGTCCTGAAAATCCTGAAGAAAGCTCGAAATAGTCCAGCAATCCCCAAATAGACCCAAAAAAAACTGATATATTCCCGAGAACCCCGAAAATCACTAAGTTGTTTCAAAAATTCCGAAATAGTCCCAAAAATCCTGAAAATCTCGTAGTGTCGAAAAAACCCGAAATAGTCCCACAAATCCCAAAGTATTCCCACAAATCCCAGCGTAATACCGAATATCCCGATATAGTACCCAGAACCCCGAAAATCACGAAGTAGTTTCGAAAAACCCAGAATAGTCTCAAGAATCCCGAGAAAATTTCCAAAATTCCGAAATACCGAATAAGTCCCAAAATCATGAAAATCCCGAAATAGTCTCGAATTAGGGCCAAAAATCCCGAAGGAGTCCCGAAAATCCCGGTACATTCGCGGGAACCCCGAAAATCTCGAAGTTGTCCCAAAAATACCAAAATTGTCCCTAAAATCCCGATATAGTCCCAAAAATTCCGAAATAATCCAGAAAATCCCGAACAATTCTCGAAAATCCTGAGAACTCCCGAAATTTGCTAAGTAGTCTCGAAAAACCCGAAATCGTCCCAACAATACGGAATTATCCCCAAAAACCCGAAGAAGTCTCGAAAAATTCGAAATATTCCCAAAAATCCCGATTTAATCCCGAGAACCACGAAAATATCGAAAAAGTCCCAAAAATTCCGAATTAGTCCCAAAAATCTAGAAGTAGTTGCGTTGCATACAAGAGTATTATTTAGTTTTAAAATCATAATACAAATGATTCGCTGTATAAATCAAATCACAAATAAATTTGATTTGTGATTTGGAGGGCGATTCAAATGACAAATCAATTTGATTTCTGATTTGGTTGACGGACGAATCAAATCATAAATAAAATTTATTTTTTATTTGGTTGACGAATCAAATCACAAATAAAACTTATCTTATATTTGGTTGACCAAGCAAATCACAAATAAAATTTATTTAGGGTTTGATGCAACTTTCAATTCAGAAATAAATTTGATTTATGGATTTGGTATTTGGCTAAATCAAAATTACGCAACCCTGCTACACACACACACACTTTTTGTCTCCTTCTCTCACTTCCAACGCTGCACGTGTTCGCAAAATGATGACGAAGTGATTTTGTATGGAAAATCATTTATGCCCATATATTTGAATAAAATAAACATACCTAGAAGATATCAACCCATACTTGCATTTTTTATTCATGAAAACAAAAACAAAATCATTCGAGCGGTTTTCGAGCATTTTGTTAATAAAAAAAAATTGCTAATTTTTTCAACAATTTTTTGCCTTAAAATGCTCAATGTTTGTTAAGTTTATATACAATTTGTACGCGATAATATTTCCATTGCTCCAGAGAACCTATACCCCGAAACTGAAGGTTATATCTGCAAATCAGAAGTTGCTAGAGCACTTAAAATGCTTAAAATTTACCCCAAAATAAGCCAATATTTACCGTTGTTTCTAGGACAGATACCAAACCGATTACTAACAGAAATCTATCTGTCGATAGGTTTGGAATTTTGTCTTTGAAACGCCACACCTTTCTTTAAAATTACTTCACTAATTCTCGTGGAATAATCGTTTTCGTGAAGCTCTAAAAATTACAACTACAACATTTGAGCATAGCATCCATATTACGGTTGCCAGACGTACTGATTTTATCAGTACAATACTGATTTTTCAACTCTTGTACTGATGTTCTTCATCTCTTCAATCAGTACGCTAATGTCCTGATTTTTCAAATTTTGTACTGATTTGTACCGAATTTTAAATTCAAGCAAAATACTTTACGGATTTCTTAAGGTTTTTACACAACGTTGGAACTTCCTTAAACTGTAAAAGGTAAGAAGAAAATAATTTAATTATAGTTGACGTATTTGAGATAATGTTTCAGAAATTAATACAACAAAAATATCAATAGTTTTACGGGAATATCATCGGCTCATTACGTACCAGTTGCAATAATATGATGGAGCTGAAATTAGTTTTGTCATGTGTTGTTTGTTTTCTCAAAAATAACTTTCAGTTTAATAACAACAAATTTGCCTATAAATTACAATTCTTTTTTCACATATTGTGAAAGAGTTTTGCATACGAGACATAGAGTAAGATACTCTTTTTAGCGAATTCTTAGTCTTTCAAAGTTTTTGCGTAGTTGTGTGAGGTGGTTTTTGTCGAAGGCTGAGGTGAACTAAGCCGATCCAGAGTCCAGCGACGGTCCCAATAACTCCCACCAAATAAAACACACTATTCTCGTGTATTTACTTCGAACACACACACACACAGCGCTATGACCAGCAGCCAGCATCCTTATCTCCAAAGAGAGGGAGAGAGTATAGCGACGTTCGTTGGCGTCGAGAGGTCGGGTCGGAGCGGATGACGGTGACTACTGAAGAGCCAAGTGGGGAGAGCACGGCGGGTGGCTCTCAGGAACGGTGGAGAAACGGTGAGGGCGCTAGCAGCACGGCGAGTGGTTCTCAGCAACGGATGAGAAACGTGGACCAGCGGCGGCGGCACGGCGGGTGATTCTCAGCAACGGATGTGCAGCGGCGACCAATGGTGGCGGCCCGACGGGTGATCTTCGGCAGCGGGTGACTTCTAATAGCAAGGGGTTGTTCGTACTGGTACTCGGCAACCGGTATAGCGGAACGACCTAGCAAAACTCACTGCGTCTGGTACCGTGGTTCCCTTAAATGCACACTACGTGAGTAGGGGCTGGAATGGGGGCGGCGTTAACCGCGTCTCGGCCAGACGGAGACGAATTAGCGCGTCTGACAGACACACCACCAGGCGCCAACCGACTGGTCAAGCTATGTTTGGATCAACTAGTCAGAGACGAATTAGCGCACCTAAAGACACGCCACCAAGCGCGGACCGACTAGTTAAGTCAAACGCAAGAATGATAGAATACAAGATTGCGCCCATCAGAGAGGATTTTTGAGAATAACTTTTGTGTGACGTCACTCTGGTGCAATTGCGGGAGAGAAATGCCGAAACGTGAGCAAGAATGGAAAAAAACTGTTGCAAGGAAAACGTAAACAAGTTGCAAAAGTGTGACGTCATACAAACAACGATTCTGTCAAATACACTGAGAGAGGAATAGCGGTACCATGATGGCGCAACCTCTATTTCTCTCAATCGTGAGTCAAACGCTTACCTAGCAAGACTGACTCGACTGCGCACTTGTTCCGCTTTTTATACTCGTTGCTGCGTACTTGGTTTGAGACTTCGTCGTGCGCGCTGTCCCGATTGTAGTTGGCGAACGAAGTGGCTGGTGTGCTGCTAGCAGTGTTTTGCCCGATGCTGTATGTGCGTACGGAAGAGTACATATATGTGTTGAGATGTATGTACGGTGGTGTATGTATGTACAGTGGAGTATGTACGGTGCATGTATGTACGGTGGTGTATGTAGGTACAGTGGAGTATGTATGGTGTACGTATGTACTCTATTGTGGTGTGTATTATTGTATCGTAGTGAACGCTGCGTTTGGCGGACGGAAGGTTGCGGCACTCTAGAGTTTTGGTCCAGTGGACCGTCACTACCTTTAGGCAGAGCATAGGTAAAATTTACCACCATATAAATGAACCAATGTATACACTGAGGGGCAAAACCGGAACAGTAATACTTAATGTAAATTTTCTTGCGATATATTCGCAATATATGAAAACTTTTTTGTAATCTACTTCCAGATTTCACGTTTCCAAGGTTTATTTCATCAGAAGGACATAAAAACAATAATTAATACAAGCACACAAAGACGAAAATTGCAAAAATAAATAATATAAAAAAAACTTTTTAATATACAACGCTTTTATAAATGGACTTAAAAGTAGAAAATAATATTTCTCAGTCCCATAGAATTTTTTTTGATAACTTTTGATTTTGAAATTTTAGCAAAAGTCATTATAAACAATCTATGAAATTGAAAATGAAAAACGTGGAGCGCAAGCAATACAAAGCATTCGATTTAATTGACAATAGTCAAACTACATAACGTAGACCTAAAATTTCTACAGCGAAAGTAGAACTTTGAAATCGATTTTAAGCGGTCGTTATTCATATACCCACATACATACATACATATATTACTTTTCATATCAATTCAAGTGTATTACATGCGCCCCACGCTTTTCATTTTCAATTTCATAGATTGTTTATAATGACTTTTGCTAAAATTTCAAAATCAAAAGTTATCAAAACAAATTCTATGGGACTGAGAAATATTATTTTCTACTTTTTAGTCCATTTATAAAAGCGTTGTATATTAAAAAGTTAAAAAGAAATATTATTTTCTACTTTTTAGTCCTGTCTGAATAAAATTTTGCAATAGATATTAAAATAATTCAACGATATTAATAGAAAGGTGCACACACATGCATTTACATATGTATGTACATACAAACGAGCACCAATTAATCTTATTTAAAGAAATGGTGTGTCGTCTATTTCCACTGTAGCAAACGTAGTACATAGGGCGACATCTAGATGTCATCTACCTCGCCCTATTCACTACAGCTGTCGCCCTATGCACTATGCTTCTTTATAGGAACTTTTCAAAGCTTTGCTTTGGTGTCGGACACACAACATTGAAAGTTTCTGGACACACAACATTGCAAGTTGATAAAACCGTTGTAAAAACGTAGAAACTAGATTGTTCCAGTTTTGCACCCGATAGAAAATTTTACCATTTGTTTAACTTTTAATAAATTGGACTTAACCAATTTGAATATTTTAGCTTTTATGGTTTTCTTGGGATACTCTCGCACAGTTTTTAGATGAAATCTGTTGAGATTGCATACCGGTTTTTCTCAACGCCAGGCCCAGATTCTTGCATGCGATTGGGTGAATTTTCGCAATTGAACAGTGGAATTTCAAGCACTTCCATAAGTTTACTGTCAGACTCAAAGCTGGGCTTTACGCAGGTTTACTCCATGATTATAAAAACTTGGGATATCTACCCCCCAGTTTCGGAGAAATTTTCTGATCATTGTCCTGTTTAAATTGAAAAAAGCCTGCGAAAAATATCCTCAGAAATTGCCAAATCTTTTAAAAATGTTGATTTACAGGTCTATTCTGCACGTTACCGAAGATTTTGTAATCGGAAAATTGTATTACCAAAAAATGTTACCAGTTCTTGTCACCGCGATTCTAGGTACGTTGGTAATGCAGTTAAAATATTCAGCAATTCAGCTATGAAGAATTGTGCAAATCCTGGCATTGCATATTTCACGGGGCAATAATTTGTTACCAGCTTATGAGATGGTAACAAAATTTACCGGTTACAGGAGTATACAAAATGCGAAAAGGGTTTAAAAATTTACAGGAACTTTATTTACCGGTTACAAACTTTTTATTACCAGCGCAGAATAGACCTGTTATTGTCACTTTTCTTTTTACCATCCATTTTACCACAGTTCCTGTTCTCCTAGCGCGTAACACGGCCCTATTTCATTAAATGTACCCATACAAACCTAATACTTTAAATATTTTTGCAGGTTAGGCGTATCCTTGATGCATTTCCACGGCACCTGAACCAATATTCCTACTGGACACGTTTAATTTTATCATCAGAGTTAAAATATCAATCAATATTAAATTTTGGTGGAATAGTGTGACCGTTTATGAAGAACCTGTAAACGCCCCCTTCAAAATAATACCAATCCAATTTTTTTTTGTTGGTAAAGGTGCGTTTCTGACTAAAAATGATTATGGTTGTCAAAGCAGGCTTTCTCCTCTTCATCTTTGAGCTGCAACAGCGTCTTACATAATGTCCAGTCACTTCCTTTGTGGCGAAAAAGCAGTAATTTTTGATTTAGAACCAAAACCATTTAGACCCTCCAATATGCCTAGCCTGGCAAAGTGCATTTTTTTGTGGTCTCTTGACCTTGCAAACTGAGGTCCGCCCTTTTATCGCTTGTTTAGATAACCATAAAACGGGCATTTGGCCGATATGATTTTTTTTTTATACCGTCGATATTCTGACCGTTTTGCAAAAACTTTTAACTTCTTTTGCTTGGTATGTGCACTTAGAGCACTTACAGCGAAAATCCCACGCGGCTTCATTACGAAATTTCAGGAAATGAGCCAGAACTCCGCTTTGAATTATAAAATTCAGCAATTACTAAGAGGGTGCAAAACTGGAACAATTCAGTTCATTTTTATTTGGTAATTTTTTCGGAGTTTCCATATGCGAATATTAAAATTTTTATTGTCAAACGTTTAGTTAAACATCGGTAAGGCAATAGGCAAATTTAAATTACCATAAAGTTAATAAACTGAAAAAGTACATTACCACAAATTTAACTTTCCGTTCTATTGTTCCAGTTTTGCTCTTCAGTTTATAAGAACATATTTTGACAGAGTACATAAATGTAAAATTTTTTCCAATGATAATTTTTTTACAATGGCAATTGCAGAAATAGTATTACATAAATATATGAACTTCATGTGGTGGTGTAGGTGACGTCTGGCGTTGTTTAGTCGCAGAATGTAACTTCATATCGCAGCCTGCGATATTTCACGGTGGCGTGATCAGGGCCATTACGTGCCACCAAGACTGGTCGGTGCTTGTATTTCATCGTACGTCATGCGGACTGCGCCCCTCGTGCGGATGGGCGGGAATGGAGGGTAAAAACCGTTGGGATATTATTATCATTATTATCACGTTCGGTTTGTGACCTTTGGGCGCTTGGGTCGGAATTTATTCCTTTCCGCGTCGAGTAGTGCCAGTGACGATAGCTGGGCGTGATTTTGCATGTCCAGAGGGCTAATTCCTTCAAAAGGGATGGTGCTTTTTCCAGCGGCGTCGTTTGGCAAGTCGTTGTTGGGCCGTCCGCCCATTGCAGTGCTCACGACGCCCGGCTTACGATTTGGTGATCGTGACTCGGCACGGGGGGGGGGGTGGTTGCTCGTAAGTAGCGGGCGCCTCTACGATTGCGCCAAGGGTTTCGTTTGGTACAGTGGCCGCTGCCAAGAGCGGTGGCCCTCGAAAAACCTGGATTCGTTGAATCCTGGCTTTGGTGGCCAGGGGATGCTCTCGAATGGCGGGCGCCATGGTCGGGTGCATTGTGGTTCGTCCGGTGGAGCTGGGTGGAGCTTTCTGCGACTCATTAATTCGGCATGTCTGACGTGACTGGAGAAAGAATCTGAAATGATAAGATGGAGAGCGGGTTTCGGTCGTTTATGCGGCGAATGCTTTTAGGTCCTGCAGGTGCGCGTGCGGTGGTTGTTTGTGGGGCCGCACGGGCTTTACGAGTTCCACCGTTTTGGTAGAGATGTATTTGGTGATTGCATACGGGCCTGAGAATTTTGGCGCGAGCTTCTGTGCGTAGTTGTCGACAGCAGAGGAGATTATTATATAAGGCCATAAAATAACAAAAAACAAATACTTTATGAATTGTAAAAAATTGTCGACTTTTTTAACATCTTAAAAAATTTACTCTGCCTTCACTACGCGTTTCAACGTAAACAAAACTTCATATTGAAAATCGCAGTCGCAAGATACTACGAATATAGCTGAGGCTTCTAGTGTGCCGGCTAACTTCGCCGTTGGACCTGATTTCACCGCCGCTGCTAATCTAGCGGCTTCGACAAGCTATCCCATTGTGCACAATACTGTCGCTCCAACGAAAAACTTGCTGATACAGGGAGAGTATGTTACTAATATTGGAGCTGCACATCACCACGATCCTGCGACTCAGCCCGAGATCCTGGATGCTCGCATATTATCTGGAGCTCTTACATCTGCTAATCGGGTGCATTCCATGTCACCCAATCAAATACCGCTCCAAGATAATCGGACAACTAGCCCCGCTAACTCCATAAGCTCAATCAGATCGCAAGGGCTTCGTCGCCGGGCCGAACTGCTGCATGAGCAGAGCGAAATCTTAAGGCAAAAGGAGGCTCTACTAAGAGAGCAGCACAGCTTTCTGGATCGTATTGACACAATGGGTTTCGACGATGACCTAGATGAAAGGCAATATACAATGCGTAGGCCTTCGACCTCAGTGCAGGGGCAGCACCAAATACAACTCAAACAATGCAGCTACCTCCTAGTTTGGTTGCACCATTCATTATAGCTGCTTCTGCTGCAAATCCACCTGTACTTCAAGGAGTTCTTCCACACGACACCGCCGTTTTAAGAACATCAACTGTTCAACATCTAGTGGGTGATCTGTCAGCATCTGTCTTCAATCCTTATTGGACACAATACAGTCGCTCGAGCAGCAATTACTAAATAACTCGACACCCAATAGAGGGTGTCCTCCGCCACAATCGCAACGCAAACAGCGCAAACAACTTTTCCCATAGCCGGGCACGTTAATAGCTTATCCTTCGGTGCTTCGGCTTATCGCCGACTGACCAGAGACCAGGTCGCTTCTCGCAAAAGCCTTGCTACAGAGCTGCCCAAATTTGATGGCAAGCCAAGCGAGTGGCCGTTGTTTTACGCTATTTATAACCAATCGACAGAGGTTTGTAGATTCTCTGAAGATGAGAATCTGCTAAGACTGCGGCAAGCATTGGTAGGTACAGCACGCAATGCAGTTAAAAATCTATTGTTGCAATCCTCATGCGTGCTCCAAATTATCGCTACCCTTCAAATGCGATTTGGGCGACCAGAATTGATTATCAGCGCTCTGCAGCAACAAATTTGTAAACTGCCGTCACCGTCAGAAAGCCAGCTCGAATCGATTGTCGACTTCGCGGTAGAAGTGCAAAATATCTGTGCAACGATGTCGGTATCAGGCCTGACTAGTCATTTGAACAATCCCGAGTTTGAACAGAGGCTGGTTTCGAAACTGCCTGGGCTTTTACCAGCATATTGGGGAATGCATAAACGAAGCTTAGCGGTCTGTAATTTACAACATTTCAGCGATTGGCTTTTCCAGCTAGGCCAAGGGGCTAATTGCGTTCTCGTTCCAAAGGAGTCGCCAAAAGTATGCAAACGCGGCGCGATTAATCATCATTCTAATTCGGTAAGATGTATCGTCTGCGAAGAAAATTGCAGTGATGTCTCTAATTGTACCACGAAGTCAAAAGTGGCAGGTAGTTCGCAAGTTGAAAGTTGAAACTATGTCAACGATGCTTGGGGAGGCATCCGACAACTGATTGTAAATCGGCCGCAACATGCAACGTTAATGGTTGCGCCCGCAGTCATCATACCTTACTACACAATACAGAGTTAGTTGGTGCTGAAGCTGTACAAGCGTCCAAAAATATCGAGGCGAGCGTCTTAGCACAGCCGGCCAATATGAATATGCATATTTCTGGCAGAAGCAACACACTATTTCTAATACTTCCTGTAGTTCTACACTCGGGCCGTTGTAGAGTGCCAACCTATGCTGTCATAGATGATGGTTCGTCCCTCACACTCATCGACGAAGAGCTGTTGAAAAAACTAAACGTAACGGGCACACCACAATCACTCTCAATCCCCACATCGATGTGAGGACGAGTCTGTCGTAGTCGACCTAGCCATATCAGCTAAAAACGGCGATAAGAAATTCGCGCTTAAAGGCGTTCGCTCAGTAAAAAAACTCGACTTGTCTATCCAATCGCTTAACGCTGCCGAATTGCAGTCAGATTTCAAAAATTTGAAAGGTTTGCCTTTGGAGTCATATTCAAATGCCGAACTACAACTACTGTGGATTAAATAACGCTGCGCTTGGATCTCCAATAAAATCTTTATATGGTGGCGAAAATGAGCCAATAGCAGAAAAGTCTAGACTTGGATTGACATTGAAAGGATTGACACCTGAAATCGGTGTCGATACTGTACACCGCGCCTATCACATTTGTAACTGCTCTGCCCAAGCTGAGCTACTTTAAATAACTAAAGGGTACATTTGCCTTCATAATTTAGGCATGTCAGCCAAACCTGCTGCTTTATTGTCCAAAGAAGACGTCATCGCTTTGGAGCAGCTACAACAACATACCTTGCGAGTCGGTTGCCGTTTTGAGACCAGTTTATTATGGAAACATCCGTATACTCAGCTCCCCGATAGCCTTCAAATGGCCTTATTTTGGGCGAAATGTCTACGTAGGAAGATGCAACGAGACCATAACTTAGCTGAGATGCTTCAGCAAAAGATCAACGATTATATCCAAAAGGGGTACGCCAGACGTTTGACACCACTCGATGCTGCCGTTGAGAGATACTTTTATTTGCCGATTTTTGCAGCAACAAACCCTAACAAACCTAGGAAGGTTCGATTAGTCTGGGGCGCAGCCGCGAAGGTTAATGGTGTGTCCTTGAATAGCATGTTGCTCAAAGGCCCAGACCTAACAGCCCCTTTACTTTCGGTGCTATTTAAATTCCGAAAAAAGCGAGTGGCTATCACGGCCGATACTTCTGAAATGTTTCACCAAGTTCGGGTCCATCAAGAAGACGAAAATTTCTTACGCTTCCTTTGGTATGAGTCACACGCCAACGAGCCAACTACCTTTGTGATCACAGTTATGACCTTTGAGGCCACATGCTCACCCATACGCGCTCAATATGTCAAAAATAAAAATGCCGAAGAGTTTCGTGAGGAATTCCCTTGTGCTTCCCGCTGTATAATCGAAAACCATTACGTCGATGATACGCTGGTGAGTATGGACACAGAAGAAGAGGCTATAAAAGAACATAAGAAGTTTTCTATCAACCTCTAGTCGAGTATTGGCTGCTCTGAACGATAGCTCAACTGACCCGCTATGTCTCGATCTTGAAAAAGGTTTGCCTACCGAGAAGGTGTTAGGCATGAGGTGGGTTACCGCCAGCGACCATTTCGCATTTCGTGTATCCTCAAAGTGCAGGGATTTCGACCTCTTTCTTTGCCAGCGGCGACCGACCAAACGCGAAGTCTTGAGCTTGGTTATGACCATATACGACCCAATTAGGCTCATCGGTGTCTACGTGGTGTACCAAAGTCATCTTAAAAGAAATATGGAGGACTGGATGCGACTGGGACGACCCACTTCCAGACGACCAATTTACCAAGTGGCTGAGGTGGCTTAAACTCATTCCGAAAATAGAAAACCTGAGAATCCCGCGCAGCTATATGCAAACAAGATTTGGCGGAACCCCTAAACTAGAATTACACACATTTGTCGATTCTAGTGAAAGCAGCTATGCCGCATTGTGCTACCTTCGATACTCACACCATGACGCAATTGATTGTACGATGATTGCCAGAAAAACAAGAGTAGCCCCACTCAAGTTAATATCCATACCACGCCTGGAACTAAAAGCTGCAATTTTGGGAGCTCCACTCGCCAATCATGACATCGAATCGAAATCCATCCACGTTGATAGTTGCATATACTGGTCAGACTCTCGAACAGTATTAGCCTGGCTGCATGCCGATCACCGACGCTACAAGCAGTTTGTGGCCTTTCGAGTCAGTGAGATTCTGGAAATGACTGACGTAAAGGAATGGCGCTGGGTTCCAACTGCGGCAAATGTCGCTGACGAAGCCACCAAATGGCATGGTTATCCGGACCTTTATCACGACAGCCGATCGTTTAGTGGACAATCTTTTTTGTACGTTACGCGTGAAGAGTGGCCCGATGAGCCGCAAAGTAAAGGTCCTTCAACTGAAGAGCTCCGTCCACAGTTTATTGGCGCTCATAACTTAACGTCAGAACTACTTCTATTAGTGCCCGAAGCTGAGATATTTTCATCTTGGAACCGTCTTCTTCGAGCAACCACTATGGTCATGTATTGCGCTCGGGTTTGGTTAAGTGTGATTCGAGATAATCAATTTGTTGGTGGTATCCCAAGTACTGAAGATTTTCGGAAGGCAGAACGCTACCTTTGGAGGAAAGCACAGCACGACGATTTAAAAGACTCCATAGTATCTTTAGCAGTTGGGAAAGCTGTCGACAAATCCTGCAAAATTGTCAAGCTATCACCATATCTAGATGACAACGGTGTTTTGCGAATAAATGGCAGAGTTAAGATAGTAGAGCGGCCAGACCCAGTACTATTACCACACAACCATCATATTACGCGCCTCATCATAAACCACTTTCACGTAAAGTATCATCACGGTAGCTTGGAGACAGTCGTAAACGAAATTCGGCAGTCTTATTGGATCATAAAACTTCGTATCATGGCCAATCCAATTCGACGCAATTGTCAGGTTTGTAAAAACAGAAGCGTTCAACCTCGACAACCTAGGATGTAGGGAAACGAGCTAGTGCGGAACTGGTTCGGTTCTAGTGCGTTTGGAACCATGACTAGTGCGCGTTAATTCTCTTTTGCATGCTAGCGACTGGCGAATTTAACATTCCGATGTCCTAGGAAGTGTCAATTGTCCCCCGTTGCATCCCTCTGGCTCTAGTTCCGAACAAGTTCTAAATTCGACAGATTCTGCATCCCCTTTTCTTTAGTTCCAAACCAGTTCCTAATTCGACAGATGAGATCTAGTTCGATCTGCATCCATTTTCTATAGTTCCCAACCTGTTATAAATTCGTCACCTTAGATCTATATTTCTAATCAGGCTTGTCGAAACATTTCCCTTTTATATTAAATACGATCGGTTGAAGGAATACCATCACAAATGTTTAAACGCATTTATTAAAAATTTATAAACCACATTAGTAGTGGGATTAGTATTAAACCTAAATAGTAAGTAAAAAACAAAAGTGCGTTCTGCTTAAAAGTTAAAATATTAGTTCACTTTGTCTTACTTGTCTAAACTTAAGCATATTGATTTTTAAGTAAATTCAGTTCTTTTTAAGCTTATATGTACAAGCGGGCCCCGTGCGCAGTCTGCGCAGACAGAAATACACAGTTAACTCATCCCTCTTTGTAGCCACAGATAGAAGCAGACTGTTCTAATAGTTCGCGGAAATAATTATTCTTATAAACACCTTATTTTTATTATACATATATTACAAAGCATTAATGAGATTTATAGTACATCAGAACTTATACTTATTAGGTACATACATAAAAACATATTACAAACTGACTGATATATGAGTGTTATGAGTTGAGGGAAACATGGTGTCACTTACTTTGTATACAAAATTGGAGGAGAAATATATTCAGAATTAACTTTTTGATTAAATGTTTCTTTAACAGAAACAATAATATCTGAGAATCGTCTTACTCTAGTTTAAAACAAAATGGTCCTCTACCCGAAATATGGCCAAAGTTCACCTGAACTGAAGCAAATGCAAGACCGTTGTTATTTTACGGATATTCTCCAAATAGTTTTTTGGGATGTCATCATTGCGCTTTCAGCTCATCGCGGACAGAAATTGGTGGTAAACTCACCTTGCTCTTGTGGCAACAGATGGATGCAGTTTTATTAGCTGCCTCGCCTGGATAAAGTTTAGCTGAGCAAAACTCACATATCTTCTCCATGCGTTCAGCACAATTTAATTCTGTCTCATCGTCTTTAAGGAAGAGACGTGCACCGCAATACGTCTTTGGTAGCTTTTCTTGCCGCCTCCTTGCACTGACATCTTCACTTAATCGCTGAAAATATGATGGCACCAAAACACTACTAAATTGGGGAGTGAATTTTTGCCTTTGTTCGGCTCGTTGTTTCTGCCTTTGGTTCCGCATACATTCCCCAGCTCGTTGCAAATAGATCTGCCGTTGTTGCATATCTTGGTTTATTGGAAGGCAATTACGTTTTTTGCGATCAGCTGACACTCCCATATACTTTTTTCGAGGTATATAGTAGTAAAAATGGTCATTACTATCAACAAAATAACTTTTTGAAATTATAAGGTTACCGATTTTATGTAGACTTTATGAGATAAACGCAATATGTTAGTATATCAAATGGAAAGATTTATCTGTAAATGAAATGTTGAATTGAAAATCACCAAAAATACTATAATACCAAACACCAATATGCTTATCATACCAATAATACTCGTAATAAATGTATTGTTTAGCAGTTCTCATAAAATAAATATCCGAACATTTTCCCGACAGGGCAGCCACAAACAATATGGGCTGCAAATAAGATTGTGATGCGAAATTTACAAAAAATACCATAATACCAATATACATATGAATGTACTTGCCGTATCTACAATTTACGCGAGAAATATATTTCTCAGCTTTTATCATAAGAGGAATAAGTGAATATTATAATAAATGTATTGCTTAGCAGTTCTCATAAAAGAAATATCCGAACATTTTCCCGACAGGGTAGCCACAAACAATATGGGCTGCAAATAAGATTGTGATGCGAAATTTACAAAAAATACCATAATACCAATATACATATGAATGTACTTACCGTATCTACAATTTACGCGAGAAATATATTTCTCAGCTTTTATCATAAGAGGAATAAGTGAATATTTTTAACTGACAGCGCAGACTGCTACAATTCTTGTTATTGAAATTCCTATTATTTGGATTACAGTTATGTTCAAGCTTGAAGTTACAATAGCACAGTATTTTGAAGTTGAGTGTTATTATGGTGATGCCACAGATGGCGCGCTTTAACCGCTTGTTTCATGTACGAATTGTGTGGTTTATGTTGCAGAATTGAGTAAGAATTCGTGAATGATTTCATGAAATCATGAAAACTAAAAAAAAGCGGCATAAATATTTAGCAGCTATCAATACTAATGAAAAGTTTTGAAAAAAAATGTTATTTGTAAATTTTTATTTTTATAGTTAAATATAAAAGTGTTTTCTGATATTATTTTAGACATAATAATCTATTGGGGGAAAATAGCGTATTTAAAATTTTTATAAAGAAATAATGTTTTCTTGATGTTGTATTTAGAAGTAACGATATATACTCGTATATAAATATATATAAGAACTGAGTAATACAAAAAGCATTTTATGTTAAAGATTTAGATTTTGACGTGAAAGATTTTGTTAGTTGTGAAGACTTTATATAATTTTCACCAGTTTATAGTTACGGTATGCGTAGTAGCGCGTAAAGCGCGGATTCAAAATCGAATCCCAATACGATCACAATATGGTTTTCGGCTTTTATATTTGAATTTATGTAAGTATATTTACTACATTTAGAATGAAAAAATTTAATTTGATGTGAATTACTTGGAAAAAATTGTATTTATTTATTACATCAATAGTAAATATTTTACTGTAAAAAATTAATAACAGATTACCTACTTATTAACGGATAGGCCTTTTAAAAGATCGTAATTGTATAAAAAAAATGTTGTGCTCACTTTACGAATTCGTACCTAATTCTGTATACATTTTTGACCTCATAATTCATGAACAAAGGAAACCCCTATAGCGCGCCATCTACCGACTGACATCGGCAATTAGTATTGTAAAAGTATTGAAGTGCTATTGTGACTGTAGGCTCGGTTTATTTTTGTTTATTTGTTATTGACGTTTGGTGTTTCTTCTTTTTGCTCATGAATAAATCACAATAAGCAATTTTCAGAGTGGTATTCGCGAATTCAATTTCGCTGAAAATTCATACGCAATTTCACGTGATATTTTTTATATGGTCAAATTGAGAATTGTATCGCGATTTCAGCTGAAATTGAGGATAATGACGAAATTGCGCAACTCAGGCATCGTGGAAATACCCTTTATGAATTTTATACCAGAACTTTGATATTGTACCACATTTTCCAATTTTTGGCTATTCTACAATGTTATTTTTTTTATTTCATTGACTACTGCACATTTTACTATATGTATATATATAATTATATAGGAAAATTGAGGTTATTGAAGCACAGTATTTTTCTAACGGT
>NW_023458555.1:114366469-114367721 GCF_013731165.1 Rhagoletis pomonella
AACAAAGTTATAATACCCTTGTGCACAAGTGCGCTCGGGTATAAAAAAAGTAGCTTATGTACGTGTGAAATAGAAGTATACGTTTTTTGTGCAATATGTTTATTTTTATATTCAAATAATGCACAATTAACCGATGAAATAAATTACAAAATTCACGTATAATTCTTAATACTTCGTTTGAAATGCCAATTTTCCTGCAAATACATTAGAATTCGCAAAAGGAAATTCACTACTAATTGCCGACTTTGCGTACTTTTCTACTACCATTTTCGCACCAAGGGATTTCATTCCTCCTCTTCTCTGTCCTTCGTAATGCAACCTTTTGTTTTGTAATTATCTCATAATTATCCTTTTATTATTGAATAATGGGACTCGACAATAAGAGAGAAAAGAATAATAAGGAGTTAAATAGTATATTTAGTGCCCAATATTAAAACAGTAAATTTATAAATAAAAAAGGAAAATTTAAAAGAATGCTACACAATTTAGAACAACATTGAAAAAATTACCGTTAGAAAAATACTGTGCTTCAATAACCTCAATTTTCCTATATAATTATATATATACATATAGTAAAATGTGCAGTAGTCAATGAAATAAAAAAAATAACATTGTAGAATAGCCAAAAATTGGAAAATGTGGTACAATATCAAAGTTCTGGTATAAAATTCATAAAGGGTATTTCCACGATGCCTGAGTTGCGCAATTTCGTCATTATCCTCAATTTCAGCTGAAATCGCGATACAATTCTCAATTTGACCATATAAAAAAATATCACGTGAAATTGCGTATGAATTTTCAGCGAAATTGAATTCGCGAATACATCTCTGAAAATTGCTTATTGTGATTTATTCATGAGCAAAAAGAAGAAAAACCAAACGTCAATAACAAATAAATAAAAATAAACCGAGCCTACAGTCACAATAGCACTTCAATACTTTTACAATACTAATTGCCGATGTCAGTCGGTAGATGGCGCGCTATAGGGGTTTCCTTTGTTCATGAATTATGAGGTCAAAAATGTATACAGAATTAGGTACGAATTCGTAAAGTGAGCACAACATTTTTTTTATACAATTACGATCTTTTAAAAGGCCTATCCGTTAATAAGTAGGTAATCTGTTATTAATTTTTTACAGTAAAATATTTACTATTGATGTAATAAATAAATACAATTTTTTCCAAGTAATTCACATCAAATTAAATTTTTTCATTCTAAATGTAGTAAATATACTTACATAAATTCAAATAT
>NW_023458555.1:114367821-114387409 GCF_013731165.1 Rhagoletis pomonella
AAAAAATATCACGTGAAATTGCGTATGAATTTTCAGCGAAATTGAATTCGCGAATACCACTCTGAAAATTGCTTATTGTGATTTATTCATGAGCAAAAAGAAGAAACACCAAACGTCAATAACAAATAAACAAAAATAAACCGAGCCTACAGTCACAATAGCACTTCAATACTTTTACAAAACTAATTGCCGATGTCAGTCGGTAGATGGCGCGTTATAGGGGTTTCCTTTGTTCGTGAATTATGAGGTCAAAAACGTATACAGAGTTAGGTACGAATTCGTAAAGTGAGCACATTTTTTTATACAATTACGATCTTTTAAAAGGCCTATCCGTTAATAAGAATATACTTAAATTGTGGAGGGAACACTTTTATAACCTACTGAATGGTAGCAGCGCTGAAAGTAGGGAGGAAGACGAACCCGAGTCCCCAGTCGATGATGATGGAGTAGCTGTCCCACCGCCTGACTATGACGAGGTACGAATAGCGATTACGCGGCTGAAAAACAACAAAGCTGCTGGAGCTGACGGCCTGCCAGCCGAGGTATTCAAGTACGGCGGCGAGGAGCTGATGAGGTGCATGCATCAGCTCGTATGCAGAATATGGTCAGATGAACGCATGCCCGACGACTGGAATTTAAGTGTGCTCTGCGCAATCCACAAGAAAGGCGACCCCGCCATACGCGCCAACTACCGCGGAATTAGCCTTCTAAGCATAGGTTACAAGGTGTTATCGAGCGTATTGTGCGAAAGACTGAAGCCCACCGTCAACGAGCTGATTGGACCTTATCAGTGTGGCTTTAGGCCTGGAAAATCCACCATAGATCAGGTATTCACAATACGCCAAATCTTGGAAAAGACCCGCGAGAATAGGATCGACACACCATCTATTTGTCGATTTCAAAGCCGCTTTCGACAGCACGAAGAGAAGTTGCCTTTATGCCGCGATTTCTGAATTTGGTATCCCCGCGAAACTAATACGGCTGTGTAAAATGACGTTGAGCAATACCACCAGCTCCGTCAGAATAGGGAAGGACCTCTCCGAGCCGTTTGATACCAAACGAGGTTTCAGACAAGGGGACTCCCTTTCGTGTGATTACTTTAATCTTATGTTGGAGAAGATAATAAGAGCCGCAGAACTGAACCGCTCAGGCACAATACTTTATAAGAGCGTACAATTGCTGGCGTATGCCGACGACATCGATATTATCGGTAAAAACAAGGGCTACGTCTGTTCTGCCTTCTCGGGATTGGATAGAGAAGCAAAGCGAATGGGTCTGGTGGTGAACGAGGACAAAACGAAGTATCTCCTGTCAGCACACAAACAGTCAGAGCATACGCGTCTTGGCACCCACGTCACTGTTGACAGTTACAAGTTTGAAAAAGTAGAGGACTTCGTTTATTTGGGAACCAGCATTAACACCAATAATAATGTCAGCCTTGAAATCCAACGGAGAATCACTCTTCCAACAAGTGCTACTTTGGCTGAGTAGGCAATTGAGAAGTAAAGTCCTCTCTCGTCGTACAAAGATCACACTCTATAAGTCAATCATCATGCCTGTGCTGGTGTATGGCGCGGAAGCATGGACAATGAAAGCATCTGATGAGGCGGCTCTTGAAGTTTTCGAGAGAAAGATTCTGCGAAAGATTTACGGACCTTTACGCGTTGGTGATGGCGAATATCGCAGACGATTTAACGATGAGCTGTATGAGCTTTACAACGATATAGACATA
Source organism: Rhagoletis pomonella (assembly GCF_013731165.1). Lineage (NCBI taxonomy): Eukaryota > Metazoa > Arthropoda > Insecta > Diptera > Tephritidae > Rhagoletis > Rhagoletis pomonella. The sequence goes on from NW_023458555.1 coordinate 114,369,554, forward strand.
GTGCAGCGAATTAAAATTCAGCGGCTCCGCTGGCTTGGCCATGTCGTTCGGATGGACAGAAACGCTCCTGCTCTGAAAATATTCAACGCGGGCCGCGATGCTGGTAACAGAGGAAGAGGAAGGCCTCCTCTGCGTTGGAAAGACCAGGTGGAGAAGGACTTGGCTTCACTTGGCATTTTCAATTGGCGTCAGTTAGCACAGAAGAGAAATGACGTGGCGAAGAAGATCCGTTAATAAGTAGGTAATCTGTTTTTAATTTTTTACAGTAAAATATTTACTATTGATGTAATAAATAAATACAATTTTTTCCAAGTAATTCACATCAAATTAATTTTTTTCATTCTAAATGTAGTAAATATACTTACATAAATTCAAATATAAAAGCCGAAAACCATATTGTGATCGTATTCGGATTCGATTTTGAAACCGCGCTTTACGCGCTACTACGCATACCGTAACTATAAACTGGTGAGAATTATATAAAGTCTTCACAACTAACAAAATCTTTCACGTCAAAATCTAAATCTTTAACATAAAATGCTTTTTGTATTCCTCAGTTCTTATATATATTTATATACGAGTATATATCTTTACTTTTAAATACAACATCAAGAAAACATTATTTCTTTATAAAAATTTTAAATACACTATTTTCCCCCAATAGATTATTATGTCTAAAATAATATCAGAAAACACTTTTATATTTAACTATAAAAATAAAAAGTTACAAATAACATTTTTTTTCAAAACTTTTGATTAGTATTGATAGCTGCTAAATATTTATGCCGCTTTTTTTTAGTTTTCATGATTTCATGAAATCATTCACGAATTCTTACTCAATTCTGCAACATAAACCACACAATTCGTACATGAACGAAGCGGTTAAAGCGCGCCATCTGTGGCATCACCATAATAACACTCAACTTCAAAATACTGTGCTATTGTGACTTCAAGCTTGAACATAACTGTAATCCAAATAATAGGAATTTCAATAATAAGAATTGTAGCAGTCTGCGCTCTCAGTTAAAAATATTCACTTATTCCTCTTATGATAAAAGCTGAGAAATATATTTCTCGCGTAAATTGTAGATACGGTAAGTACATTCATATGTATATTGGTATTATGGTATTTTTTGTAAATTTCGCATCACAATCTTATTTGCAGCCCATATTATTTGTGGCAACCCTGTCGGGAAAATGTTCGGATATTTCTTTTATGAGAACTGCTAAGCAATACATTTATTACGAGTATTATTGGTATGATAAGCATATTGGTGTTTGGTATTATGGTATTTTTGGTGATTTTCAATTCAACATTTCATTTACAGATAAATTTTTCCATTTGATATACTGACATATTGCGTTTACCTCATAAAGTCTACATAAAATCGGTAACCTTATAATTTCAAAAAGTTATTTTGTTGATCGTAATGACCATTTTTACTACTATAGGATTCAATTTAATATAATAACGCATAACAATGCCTCGAAAAAAGTGTATGGGAGTGCCAGCTGATCGCAAAAAACGTAATTGCCTTCCAATAAACCAAGATATGCAACAACGGCAGATCTATTTGCAACGAGCTGGGAATGTATGCGGAACCAAAGGCAGAAACAACGGGCCGAACAAAGGCCAAAATTCACTCCCCAATTTAGTAGTGTTTTGGTGCCATCATATTTTCAGCGATTAAGTGAAGATGTCAGTGCAAGGAGGCGGCAAGAAAAGCTACCAAAGACGTATTGCGGTGCACGTCTCTTTCTTAAAGACGATGAGACAGAATTAAATTGTGCTGAACGCATGGAGAAGATATGTGAGTTTTGCTCAGCTAAACTTTATCCAGGCGAGGCAGCTAATAAAACTGCATCCATCTCTTGCCACAAGAGCAAGGTGAGTTTACCACCAATTTCTATCCGCGATGAGCTGAAAGCGCAATGATGACATCACAAAAAACTATTTGGAGAATATCCGTAAATTTAACAACGGTCTTGCATTTGCTTCAGTTCAGGTGAACTTTGCCAATATTCCGGGTAGAGGACCATTTTGGTTTAAACTAGAGTAAGACAATTCTCAGATATTATTGTTTTGTTAAAGAAACATTTAATAAAAAAGTTAATTCTGAATATATTTTCTGATCCAATTTTGTATACAAAGTAAGTGACACCATGTTTCCCTCAACTCATGACACTCATATATCAGTCAGTTTGTAATATGTTTTTATGTATGTATCTAATAAGTATAAGTTCTGATGTACTATAAATCTCATTAATGCTTTGTAATATATGTATAATAAAAATAAGGTGTTTATAAGAATAATTATTTCCGCGAACTATTAGAACAGTCTGCTTCTATCTGTGGCTACAAAGAGGGATGAGTTTACTGTGTATTTCTGTCTGCGCAGACTGCGCACGGGGCCTGCTTGTATATTTATAAAAAATTACCGAAAACTAAAATATTTAAAAAACAGTAGCCCGTATTGTAAAAAAATCGTTGTACCTAAACTTTATTGACTGACTGTATTAAGGTAGCTGTGCTGGATTGCATAAAAAAAATGAATTTGTCTTTTCTTAAAAAAAGGTAGCTCTGGTGGCTTGCATTTTTAAATAAATTTAGTGAGAAAGTGGTAATTATTTTGATACTTTTTTTTAAATGCCTCTTTTTCTGCAAATGCCTTGCCTTTCTCAATTGTCCTTCAGGATCTTGGCCTTTTTTTATGGAATCACTAAGTATAATGATTATTAAGCAACTCAAAAACTATACCAGCGTGATTACCGACGTATCCTTTTGAGAGGTAGCCGCACCCTTATAAGAGGAATAAGACCCAGACTTTTCAGGTCAAAATTTCTGTAGGTTGCGTATGTATGACCTTTTCAATTTTATAAATTATCATTATTCTTAAGTGGAAAAATAAAACTCAAAATTAATGATAATCTCTGCGCGAAAAAATAAAAATCATAAAATAATCATTATTTTTAATCCCAAAAATAAAAATCAGATAATAATTATTTCCGTTTGAGCGAAAAAATAAAACTCAATAATAATTCATAACATAATGATTAAATGCTGATTTAAATTATTTTTCTCATAATGATTACCTTCCCTGCGTTTAAAATTTGAAATAAAATAGTTTAGTGAAAGTACCACATTTCATTGCTTTTGGACTGGTGCGTGACTAGTTACTATCGGACTGGTTCGTTTTTGACGAAAAAAAACTAGTACTGAACTAGAAATTTGGTTCAGTAGTTCGTGTTTTCCCTACAGGGAAGGAGCACCGAGTGTTGTTCACCTGTTTAACAACCAGAGCGGTGCACCTCGAAATTGCGTACTCGCTGTCCACAGACTCCTGCATTTTGGCCGTGCGTAACTTTATGGCTCGCAGAGGCAGCCCGTTGAAGATATGGAGTAACAACGGCACAAACTTTAAAGGCACTGAGAAGGAAGTGGAAGTCAGCATTTGCTCTCCTGGATAAAAATCTGCTGACGAAAACCTTCACTTCTGCGGCAACCAACTGGCGTTTTATACCACCCGCATCTCCACACATGGGAGGAGGTGGGAGCGGCTAGTTCGCTCAGTAAAGGACGTACTTCAACTACTACTAGCCGTCCGAATGACGAACTTCTAAGTGCCGTATTAATGGAGGTGGAGATGATATTTAACTCGCGACCTGTCGACCACGAAGAGGAAAAGGCGCTTACACCTAACCACTTCTTGTTAGGTAACTCTAGTGGTATTAAGCCGATTGCGGAACCGGTTTTAATGCGTCGTAACCGGCGAACATCGCAGCAACTCGCAGACGCCTTCTGGAGACGTTGGGTTACTGAGTATTTGCCCACAATCACTAGGAGAACCAAATGGTTTGCGGATGTTAAATCCATCGATGTTGGTGACATTGCATACATAGTGGATCCTTATAACCCAAGGAACTGATGGCCAAAGGGTAAGGTGATCGAGGTCCGAAAGAGTGCCGATGGAAAGGTAAGAAGCGCTACGCTCAAGACAACTTGTGGCATCTATGAGAGACCTGCTGCCAAAATTGCCGTTCTAGACCTGAAATCGTTCCAGCTCACTTAAATCTTAATATTTTTCCCAAATATTCTGGTGAACGTCTTAAAGTATAACAACTTTTGTAGTCCCGGCAGAAAAACCGCAACTTTTTTTGGTGATGCAGTCTAATGTATATATATATTTGCATCCAATTAGTTTTCACACAACACAAGGTGGAGTGGGCAATACACGTACATATGTAGGTATGTATGTAAATATATGTACCACTACGGTGATCTTTTTTTAATTATCTCTATTATTTTGAATTAATTTGCTGCGCTATGTTTATCCTCTTTGAACTTCAAATTGAAAGATAAAGGCTCGCAACCATGAAGAGATTACTTTTTTTACTTAAACTTCCACTTAATTTTTTCGCGCCCTAAAACTTAACCACTACACTTATCTGGTATCCTCGATACGCTCGCCTGCGCTCAACAATTACCCGTCGGGGACCGTTTGCACCAAACACGAAAACAAATTCCGCACCGCTAATACTCCGTCCCGTATTAAGAAAAAACGTCCGGCTACCTGCTATCAAAATAATGAATAAAAAAACAAACAAAATTGAAATAAGGAAAAAACCAAACTTTGCAATAAAAAGGCCCACGTTGTGCGCCAATTTTTCACCTTGGTTTTTGCTACCTAAAGTCGACCTACCTAATGTTCCAAAGCAAGTGCACTTACCAGTGCCCAACAACAACAATACACAAGGGCCAACCAAATAAACAAACATACGTACAAAAGGGAAGTGACAAAAAAAATTGCAACCGGCTGACTCAGTGGAGACAGCCACTTGTTTGTTGGTGCACCCGAGGTGAGGTCCAACCAAAAGGTTACGAACCCACTCGCAATACGACCTGAGCTGCCGGGGGTAACTTTAACCCGCCAAGTGACTGGGCTCTGGGTGCGGGATGCCAAAAGAAAGGATAGGGAACACAATAGGAAAAAACTACCGACAACTCTACTAGCCAAATACAGGCAACAACACAGAGGATACTTATGCTGTTTTCGGGGTGTGCGTCGACCACTGGGTGCTCCTTTGGCGAATACCGCAGACAATTTAACGATGATCTGAATGAGCTTTTGGCGTCAATTAGCACAGAACAGAGATGACTGGCGCGCTGTTTTGGATTCAGCCAAATTCGCTTAGGCGATTACAGCGCCAATAAAGAAGAAGAAGAAGCAAAGTTTCAGTATTTTTGGAAGGCGGCAAGCTTCCTTTTCCAATAGGCCCCACTTTTCTCCATTAGTGTGGAATTTATACCAAACCAAGTTCCAGGACTCCGCCACAAATGTTTCCAAAGATATGCGGTATGAAAAATTCGATATGTTTGGGAGATAACAAGATTCTATGTGAATTTAAAATCGCCTACCGGACCCTTTTTTAGAAAAGTGAATTTAACATTTTTTCATTGTTTTTATTTTTTTCTTCTTTATTATAAAGTCAGAAATTTGAGTTAGGTAACTAGTAACATGTTCAAGACTTCTATGCATGGGTATATTTGCATTCATATGTGTAAATACATAGCATATTTCTTAAATACATGGCTAGAATTATATTCACGTACAGAACGTAATAGTATATTATGGTGTCATCTTTCATTCATTGCCCAGGGAAAAATCCCAGTCCTCTGTTTTTGAATGAACAACATTTTTCTACATGGAAAAACTCAGCATGCACTTTAGGCCAAACTGGAATACCTACGTCTAAGTAGCTACACATAAATTTCTTTATGTTCATTAAGATTAAATTAGTGATGATATAACCATAACCATATAAAACAGCTGTTCCAACCAACCTTATGGCCAACACTGTATTCGATTAGTGTTGCCAAACCATAACGCCGTAGCCATAACTATAGCCATAGAGACTAATTGAATTCTGGTTTTCCGCCATAATCATAATCAGCTGATAAATGAAGTGCAAGTAAGAACGTGTTGTCAGACGTAAAAAAAAATTATATATAGTTCACAGCCAACGTTTTGGCATACGTGTAGAATATGAACCATTTAGCTACGCAAAAACCAAAAATGTGGCTCGATAGAACTTCTCATGCTGATTTCAACTGTACCAATATTATTTGCCGTAAAAATACAAAGATACTAGCAGACCCGGCGAACTTCGTCCCGCCCAAAATTAATTTTTTATTTAAAAATTTGGTCCAACGTTTTCACCAACAATTCACGTTCACGTTTGGTTTTGTGGTCGTCAGAAGGCATATCCTTCATTGCCATCTTAAATAACATAATGAAAGATTTATGTCCGTGAAGAAGTTCTTGTGGCATTGTTTCTGGTTCGATGGTGAATCGTCCTTGAATCTGTTTAGTACAGTTGGTGGCAATTTCAAAAGTCATTAGTCGAAATCCCATATACATAGACTTATTTTTGACGAAATACCTTAGATGTTTGCAATTGTAGGCATTTGTCAAGAATTGTCTTTATTCTGTTCAGTCGCCGTAAAGCAAGGACCGAAATGGTTCTGGTGGTTTATTTAACGGAGGTAATTTAAATTGGATCCTTGGTGTCTCCAAGTGCCTCCACTTGACGATTGTTACCAATAACTCGACCACAGCGCCACCTAGAAGCTCTTTTTGTGCAATAGTACATATTGCCCCTACCGTTACCAATATATATTACGAATATGAGCGAAATAATCTAAGAATATGAGCGTGCGTGAAATATGATGAATAAACACGATGTGTTGTTAGAAATCGGACAATAAATAGGTTTTTAGTAATAACACGACTCCAAGCGTTTCAAGCTTTGAACCTAAATTATACAGGGACCCGCTCAAGCACATAAAAAATCATTAAAATCGTTTCGGGCATTTAGGAGGGGTTCACTTACCAACAAATTTTTATTTTACATCAGAAGCAAAAAACAAAATTAAGGTAACGATATGCATTGACAGATAGGTAAAAGTTCCCGTATGTTTGGAAGGCTCTACGCCCCCTTTTCCAATAACCCCAACTTTTCTTCTTGAGCATGGGATCGATTTCAAATACCTCGGTATATGGTCCACCTATGTATCCTTATCCAGGCAATAAGCTATCTACTTACCAAATTTCAAGCAAATCGCACCATAACTAAGATTTTGAATACATCGGTCCCTGGCCCACTTACCGGAAAAAAGGGATTCTATATGCTAATCTAGGCAAATAGCTACCTACGTGCCAATTTCAAGCACATCGAACCATAAATATGATTTTTTCGAATAGAGGGTCCTAGTCCACTTTCCGGAAAAAAGGATCCTATATGCTAATCTAGGCCAAATTTTAAGCAAATCGGACCATAAATAAGATTTCTTCGAATAGATCAGTCCCTGGCCCACTTCCCGGAAAAAGGAGCTATATGCTAATCTAGGCAAAAAGCTACCCACGTACCAAATTTGTAGCAAATCGGACCATAAATAAAATTTTTTCGAATAGATCGGTCCCTGGTACACTTCCCGGGAAAAAATATCCTATATGCTAATCTGGGCAAATAGCTACCTACCTACTAAATTTTAAGTAAATCGGACCATAATAATATTTTCTCGAATAGATCGGTCTCTGGTCCACCTACCGGGAAAAATTAAAATGGTGGTTGGTGAAAGCTATTTACATATATAAAAAATTTCATGAAAATCAAAAGGGATTTCCCTTTATATAATTAGTATAGAGTATAGATAAAAGGTTAAATTAAAATTTTTTGATATTTTGAAATATTAACATTTTATGAACTACATAGCCGATTCAAAAACTAATGATTCATAGTTAATGCAAAAGAAATTTATATTACTAAGAAAGTACAAGTTAGTAGCTTTAATTTGATGTACAAAACTTAATATGATCAGCTGTGAGTTTTAAGGATTTAGTGTTGATTTATTGAGAGTGAGAGAAGTTCTGCACAAATATCCTACGATATTACAAATTTTCCTACCGCGTCTTCTTCCACGTCTGGCAACACCGACATTGTTGACCACGAAAAATCAGCTGTTTATAGTTATGATACCTATAATCGATGATAGTTAATGTGGTTACGGTTATGGCTATGGTGTTGTGGTATGTCAACACTAATGTAACCTTTACAAATTTCGCATCAATTTCAGAGCTAAAACAAGATTTCGCTACTTTACCGAAAACTCGAAATACTTCAATACATTTTTTTGCTTAAAATATCAACATTTTTATGTAAGAGTTTGCAAGAGCTTTTATTAAATGATAAGCTATTATGAATGTATTCACGACGTACACCGCATGTATTTGCCCACTTCTTCGTAACAAGTTGTTGTAGACTCGATTGACTACCCCAAGTATTAAATGCAATTCTGGTGGAGCAATTAGAGCACGGTTACCCACGAAACTGTACGTAGCCACGGTGAAGAGAATACAGAAGGTGGCGCCGATGACAACACTGCTAATCGGCTCTCAGTAAATTTGACAGAATCAGCTGTTTTGCTGACGTCACAGTCGAGATGACAGCAGCAGTGATGTGCTGAGTCAATACTTGTAAGTATTGATCGATATTCGGTACCGATTTAAAAATTATCCAATATTCTCGATACTCGGTACCGAAACATTTATGTTTCGAATAAAAGCACACATAGGCCAAAAATATGGAAAAGACGGTTCAGGGGAGACTCGCCTATCAAAACCCGAATGTAGGAGCCAATAGAGCCTTTAATAATAATTCAAATGAAAGATGTATATATGTCGGTTCGAGGCCATAATACATAGAAACTCTTACTTGTTTCAACCATTTTTGTACCAGCTGAATCGGACGATATCATTTTTGCCTGAGGGCAAATTGTGTAACCAGTTAGGGACAATTTTCGAATCGATATTGCACTTGAAGACGTAAAAATATTTCATATCATACGTCAACAAAAACTATATTTTGCATCAAAAATAAAATTTTGAAAAAAATGTCGCTTACGTTATTTTTGCGGTTAGGGCTCGATATGTACCTTTGTATACAATAAATTTTAAATAAGAACAATTTCTTGTACATTCATTTGAAAAAGACGTTTTTGGGTAGGAAACGACGTTTTTTCAGACCAAGAGGACGTTTTCTCATGCTGAAGACCTGGTAAAACTGATGCGATGGTGACTTTTCGTTAACACGCAGATCCCATAAGGTAAATCGCGACAGCTGGCACGTTCTCCGTTTTTACGTGTGTAACTGCGCTTTTACATCTAAAAATAAATATCCTCAGCGGTATCAATGACCCAGTGGGAAAAGTAGTAATGCATTCCATGCGTGATAAATAATCGAATGTATTTCTCATGAGTTTTACTTCCAATTACTGTTTAATATGTAGTCAGCATTCAAATAATCCCAAAAATTTCATATTAAATCACATTCATTTCTCGATACCAGGCAATGCAAAATTGAATGCCCCACTTTTTTTAGGACATCGCCCTGGGGAAAAAATGCATTTTCGAATGTGAAAAGGGTTGTTTTACTGATTATTTTTTCGATTACTATACATTACATTTTCCCACTGGGGATTGGTGGATTGATACAGTTGAAGGATGTTTTGGCATATGTACACTGAGCAAAATATCAACCGAAAATTGGTCAATACAATGCCTTGGTTGATGTTTTCAACAATGATTTGGTAATATTAAGGACACTTTTGTTAACATTTACCAAACTTTTGGTTGTCGACTTTATCGTCTGAATACAGATGTTTTTTCATAATTCGGAGAAATAAAACAAAAATTTGTATTATAATTTTAACAAGTTGCCTCTGACGATATTTGAAAATGCATCTTCTGAGTGTTAGCAAATAACAGCAAGCATCTCTGCCCACTCAGCTACAGCCGCTTTATAAATAGGGGTCTTCATCTAAAGTGTTAAAGGGATAAACTGCTTAAATTTATCAGTTTATCCGCATTCTTTCGAATTTTCAAAAATCCCACTCCTCCGTCAGTTCCAAACTTAAGATGCACATTGGAAACATGTCGACTTTTGTTAATATGTTCGATAAATTCTTGAAGTTTATTACAAAAACCTAAACATTTTCCAAAGTCCAATATTTTTTTTTGATTTATTTTGAAACGAATTTCCATCATCCGTCGGTGATTTTGGTACATTTTGATGTGTCCGGATTGTCCATACCTGTTGTTTTGCTTTTCCTTTTTTATATATCAATTTTTAAGGGTTCGAATATAACATCCGATGCGGTATTTGTTTGTTCGGTTATTATTTTGCGGTCAAAGGGTTTTAATTTGTATATTTCCATATTTTCTATGTAGTACGTTTAGCCTTTATTTTGTACATGCAGTAGTTTGTTGTTAAATATGTGGTTAGCAAAATTTGACTCTGGTATTCCGCCCGGTTTCTGTATCTTTTTGACATAGTCTCTTATATATTCGCGGAATATTGTTCTTATTTTACGTCATGTTTTACATATAACCATGCTAGCATTTGAAAATTAGTTGATACACTCTTTCTTTTTACAATGGGTCTTCTTGATTTGTGGTATTCCGTAGTATCCGCCCCACGTCGTTATTTGTTCGGAATGATGTGCGAACGTTGTGTTTCTGGAACAGCTTTGCTGGTTTGTAGGTTGACTTTCCAGTATAGGTTAATTCCGCCCAACTTTTGCCATTGCTTTCTTCTTTGTTTGGCTTTTTGTTTTTGTGCTCCCATCGGATTTCCTCTACCAGATCTTTCCTGTATCCGTTATTAGGTGCTATGGCAGTTCTTTCTTGTGTCCTTCTTTTGTTAATGGTATTCGTTCAATTCTATTGATCTTCTGTATAAAGGCGTTTTTTTTTATTCTGATGAAGTATTATGTAGTATTGTACTAAAAATGTAATTTTCATTTCGTAAAATATCGTTATTTCTACGAGTAGTAGTTCCGAAGTATTTCAGTGTGCATACATCATGAAAATTTTGAACAAAATTCCTTAGGCGCCGAATGACGCCGCGTGAGAAATGACAAAAAACGGCGGCGTGGCTCATCGGCGTATGTAGTTAACTTACAAATGTACATCGTACAGTTTCCTAAGTAAAAACACTATCAGCTGAAGTCACCTGTTTTTTATCATTTGCTGTTATCTTTTACAATTTCCTTCATTTCTATTACAATTTCTTCCATTTCACACTGAACCAAAAACACCAGTCCACTAACCAGCCTGCCAGAACAAACGGTAAGAAGAAGAGTTGCGTTATTGATAGAACTGTACGATGACTACTTCGTTCGAAAGCAGGTATGCTTTTCTTACAGAAATGTGTATGAATTTTCAAATAATTTGCAAAAATCTTCAGATACAGAACAAACATAAAACCTAAATCTTTCCTATCTTAGCTTTAAATTTTATCTTTTTCGCAGCTCTCTATGTTTATCTTCCTCTAAAACAAAGATGACACGATTTTTACATTTGTACAGAATTGGACATTTTCACAGTTACAGAGGGCTGCTGTTTGGAAAGTTTTCATTGACCTGAATTCATTAATTCTAAACAACACCACTCTGTGACTGCCAAAACGTACAAATCTGTAAAAATGTACAAGAATTACATTTCATTTTCCAAGAAAAGTCAAAAACTTATTTAATAATCGCTTTCAAAACTTTGAATGTGCTTTTTGCTATAAACATATATTTTATGCGTGTAGAAGTAAATTTATTGCAAGTTTATTTCAAAAACTTTTAGAAATCCTTATTGGATCAGATTTCAGCAGTGTCTATTGAACTTACAAATAGGAAGAGGTCGTAAAAGCAAAGCAATCTGATTTTTGTTTACTTTTCACATTTGCCTTAAAAACATTTGGAAGTAGGAGTATTATCGATACTTTTTTGCAAGTATGAGTACTGATATCGATTCTTCTTTAAAGTATTCTAAACGAGTATTAGTATCGATACTTTTTGAAAAAGTTCTATCACTAACTGTTAATTCTTTGGAAAGATAAAATACCGGAAATTAGTTTCAACTGTGCTAACATGGCCCAACTCTTAAGTTTCATAAACTTATATGTAGAGCATAAAAGTTTGTATGGTTTTGGCCGCTCTGTTAAGAATTTGGTTACAACCCCGATTTTAAGAGCTTTAATGAGGGTAGCTGCTATTAAAGCAAAATTTATAAATTGGTAAACACTTTTCTTGGTGGTGGTATATATTTTTAGGCTAATTTAGCACACAAATCCGAGCTCGAGTCATGACCTATTTATTGGGGCCATAATAATTTTTCGGTGCGATTGATGTGATGAAATGAAATACCGTATAACGGTAAACATTTGGAAGTGGTAGTGAAAACTACTTTTATAGGACTCGAACCAGGATCTCTCGACCGGCAGCCTAATGCTTTGACCACTCGGCCATTGCGACTCTATGGACGGCGCGGGCAAAAGACATACATAAACGCTATCAGTTGACTGTCTGTGTTTGTTTTCACCGCACATTTTTGGTGAAATTTTTTTGACTCTCTCCTACTGAATACCTAAATCAACTGAAGTCACAAAAATAGTCACTAATTGCTAGTCGCAAATTTAGTGACTTCAGGTGAGGCAAAATTACTGAATCCCAGGGTCAGTCTCATCTCAAGTCACTAAATTTCAGACAGTTCACATGTGTGGTAAAAACAAACATAGACAGTCAACTGAGAGCATTTATGTATGCCTTTTGCTCGCGCCGCTCCATGAGTGTCAAAGGCCTCGGGCACAGATGATTTTTTCTTTTTGTTTTGTTAGGTTTTATTTTTACCTCGCTTTTATTAGCTTGGCACGTAACTATGACCCGACGAACTTCGTTCCACCCAAATTTTTTTTATTGAAATATTTGGTCCCACGTTTTCACCACAATTCACCGTGAAGTTTGGTTTTGTGGTGTGGTCTTGCGACAACAATGATCCGGTACGATGATGAATCGTCCTTGAATTTGTATAGTATAGTTGGTGGCAATTTCAAAATGGGGGAGTATCATTGGTCCACAGAAGTCCAATATACATAGACTTATTTCAGACGAAATACCATAGTGACTTACAATTCATCAAGAATTTTCTTTATTCTGTTAAGTCGCCGTAAATCAAGGACCGCAATGGTTATGGTGGTAGATTTAACGGTGGTAATTTTACTTTGATGCCTGGTGTCTCCGAATGACTACACTTGATGATTTTTAGCAATATCTCCACTAAAGCGCCACCTTGCGGGTCATCTTTGCAATAGTATTGCCCCTACCGTTACCAATATTTATCTCGATTATGAGGCAAACCGGGTCAAAAATACGATTTATAGTAATAATTCAAATCCTGAGCCACTGTCGGGCTATATTTTTCACTGCAATAATTCCCTTCACGTTACCAATACATGTTTTGAATATTAGCCAGATCAGATCGTAAATGCAATTTTTAGTAATAACTTGACTCCAGCGCCACCTGGCGTCTTATGTTGTGAACCTAAACTATACAGGAACCCAGTAAAACAAGTAAAAAATTTCATAAAAGTCATTCCGTTCGTTTAGGAGGAGCTCACTCTCAAACACACATACCGAAGGATTATATATGTATTTACAGATACGTAAACGGTTCCGTGCGCAGAAGTGGAGAACTTTTGACTGCCATTCACCTGAGAGTGGCCAGAGATGATTCTTGTGAATACGGTTCAAATCACAGCTCACAACGTCCGGATATTTATATCCACGTATCCTCTGGGTAGCAACCAAACACCCGTTTCGGAGCGAGCTAAAGTGAAAAGGCGTAAAACTTCGCATGCGCTGGGTTTGGGTCCCGCCACGCGAAAACCCCGCCCAATGAAAAATTTAAACAAGCCTCTGATGAGACCCCCTTTTTTTGATGACGACCACGGCAAAAGTATAGAGGAAGAGGACAATGATTTGAGGGTATGCACCTGGAATATCCGGACATTTAATGGGGAAGGTGCCTCTGCCCAGCTGGTTGATGTCCTTGGGAAGACAAATACTGACATCACCGCCATCCAAGAAATGCGATGGACGGGGCAAGGAAAAGCAAGTGTGAAGCCTTGCGACGTCGATTATAGTTGCCACCTAAAGGAGCGCAAATTCGGTGATGGATTCGTAGTCGGAGAGAGACTCCGTCGCCGAGTACCGGCGTTCACCCCGTTGGATGAACGTTTAGCCACAATCCGCATCAAAGCGAGATTCTTCAACATCTCGCTCATCTGCGCCCATACCCCGACGGAAGAGAAGGACGAGGCGCCCAAGGATCTCTTCTATGAGCGCTTGGAGCGTACATATGAGCGCTGCCCCCGACACGATGTCAAAATCGTGCTCGGCGATTTTAATGCCAAGGTGGGCAAGGAAGGGATCTTTGGCGCCACTGTCGGTAAATCTAGCCTCCACGACGAAAAGTCCAACAACGGACTGAGGCTGATCGACTTCGCCGGCCCGAAACATAGTAGTTTGTAGTACCAGATTCCAGCATAAGAAGATCCACAAAGCTACATGGCTCTCTCCAGATCGAAAAACGAGAAACCAAATCGACCATGTTGTGATAGACGGAGGGCATGCTTCCAGCGTTTTAGACGTACGTACACTCCGAGGGCTAAACATCGACTTGTGCGCCCAACAATGCAAGGAAAGCTTAACGTCGAAAAGCTGCGATCACAACAGACAGTCAATTTGCTTCTCTCAAAGAGCACTCTTCAATAATCCGACATACGCGAGCAGTGGAACCGCATTTCCCGATCATTAAATACCGCCGCACAGTGTGCTTTTTGGACGCTCCATGCGAATTAATCGTAGCGCTTTCGACAGAAGCAATATTTTAATATGAAAAAAAATGGTTTTGCAAGCTAATGATATTCCCTTTCACGAAAAAATACTGCCATTGACCCACAACAACTCCTTGACCTTAAAAAAAATTGGTAAAAAATTGTGTTCTTCGATAAAAACATGCAAAACCCACCGGCATTCCTTCAAAAAAAAATTTAGTATATTTTATTACACTAATCTTATAGATTTTGAGACGATAAACACGATTCCACTGTTTAAAAATCGCAAAAAAAAATTTTAAAAACCTCAATTTAAGAAATGCATTTTTGATTGCATTTGTTTTTATTATGCAGCTGTGCATCCTTCTCACTATTTTATATCACTCTAATAACAAGTCAAGGTGGAAATCGTTAGGACGTCTGAGAGCCAAATTATAACAATTTTAAACCAAACTTCGAATCTGCAGTACGAGTTTTTACTCTGAAAATAGAAGAAAAAATTGCAAAAATGTCGAGTGAAATTTCGAAGTTTAACTTCCGAATCGTTATAATTTGGCTCACAAAGGGCCTAGAGACTTCTACCTTGGCTCAAATGAAAGATCTTGAATACCATTACAGCGTGATTGTTATTTGATTGATAAAAATGAGAAGAATGCACAGCTGCATGCAAATAAAAAAAATCAAAAATGCATTTCTTAAATTGCTGTGTTAAACTTTTGTTTCGATAGTGGAATCGGAAACATCCCGTCTCAAAATTTATAATATTAGTGTGATAAAACATACAAAAACATTTTTTTTGGAACAAACCCAATGGATTTTGCATGTTTTTTTGAAGAACACTATTTTGACCAATTTTTTCAAGGTCAAGGAGTAATTGTGGATCAATGGCAGTATTTTTTCGTGAAAGGGAATAAAATTAGCTTTCAAACCCTTTTTATTTCATATCAAAATATTACATCTGTTAAAAGCGCTACGATTAATTCGCATGGAGTGTCCAAAAAGCACACTGTGCGCCGCCGAAGAAGTAGTTGGATTTCAGCGAGCCCGAAAGAACAACTGGTATGATGAGGAATGTCAAGAAGCCGCAGAGAAAAAGGACGCCGCCCACAGGGCCACGCTGCGATCGGGCGCAACGCGAGCCTTGTGGGACCGTTATAGGGAAACGTAGGAAGAAGCGAGACGTATTTGCCGCAATAAGAAGAGGGGGCCGTAATACGTGAGTGCGAAGAGCTTGATATGCTGGCCGACAGGAAGAACGCCCGAAAATTTAGGCAGAGGGTAAGGAGACTTACGAATGGTTTCAAGACCAGGGCGAACTCCTGTAAGACCAACAATGGTGACCTAGTGACCGATGTCCAGAATGTACTTAAATTATGGAGGGAACCCTTTTCCACCTTACTGAATGTTAGCAGCGCTGAAAGTAGTGGAGAAGACGAACCTGAGCCCCTAGTCGATGACGACGGAGACGTTATCCCACCGCCTGAGTATGACGAGGTACGAATGACGATTACGCTGCTGAAAAACAACAAAGCTGCTGGAGCAGATGACCTGTCCGCCGAGCTATTCAAGTAGGGTGGCGAGGAGCTGATGAGGTGCATGCATCAGCATAGGTTATAAGGTCTTATTGAGTGTATTGTGCGAAAGACTGAAGCCCACCGTCAACGAACTGATTGGACCTCAGTGTGGCTTTAGGCCTTGCAAATCAATCATAGATCAGGTATGCACAATACGCCAAATCTTGGAAAAGTCCCTAGGAGAATAGGATCGACACACCCTTTCGACAGCACGAAGAGAAGTTGTCTTTATGCCGCGATATCTGATTTAGTATCGCCGCGAAACTGATACGAGATATTAGACAAGGTGACTCCCTTTTGTGTGATTTCTCTACAGCCTCATTCTCTATTGCGAACGAAAGCTCAGACGAACGAATCGTCTCCGGACGATTTCGTCTAGCATTGGTATACACTATGTTGTTCGTCAACTTTGCTTACGTTGTAGCAAAATGTGAGACGAAACATTTGTCAAATGCGTGGTTATCATATGTATTAATTTAAGTATTACAAAAAAAACACTACTTTTTTTAATTTTTATCTTTCTAAGCTAACTTTTGAATATTTGGCAGCGCTTGTCTTTTTTGTTTACATACTCATTTCTTTATACATATATGTAATCGTTTGTTTACATTCGCGTTTGCTTGTTTTTTATCGAAATATTTGTCAATTTCAAAAATAAGTTTTTAGTGCTCGAAATTTGTAATTTTGTTATGTATGCAGCGGTTGCTTACATTACCGAGCTCGTTCCGGGCTTCATACTCACCTTTTTCCATTCAACCACACTTCTTTGCGGAGGTCCATACGCATTTATTTTATTGGCCACTTCGTGCCAATGGGCATCAAATGTGACTTTATCAGCTCCGAATACAGGAGTGCCCCCTTTGCCAGGTTTGGTTTAGCCTCCAATTCCCTAACTAGCATCTCAAATTATGTGCTACTAGTTTTTTAACACTGAAAGGCGAACACTTTATTACCACAATGCAAATATTTCTTGTATTTTTTGCAAGATTACCTTTTTTGATGATTCTTCCATTTCAAATGTATTGCAACCGTGATAAAATATAGGAAGGTAGAACCGCTGAGAGGAATTTTTCAAATTCTTGACGTTTGGAAGCAATTTAATTTTAAAATTTTACACACAAACTCACACACACATTCTCATTTTCAATCTCAAACAACAACTTTGAACACAAGGCGAATTAATATAAGGTGATAGCAGGAGTACAAAAACAAAAATTTACGTGTGTTTTGTTTTTGCTTTGGCGGCATAAACTGTCAAAATCTGTATGAGAGTGTGTAGAAATTCAAACAAAATTTTTCAATTTGATATCAGAAGCCGTGCGGCGAAACACTTACACAAAATCAGCTGAGCTAGTAACACCACCTTATATAGATTCGCCTTGTTTGAACAATTCCTTTTTATACCCGAGCGCACTTGTGCACAAGGGTATTATAACTTTGTTCACATAACGGTTGTTTGTAACAGGCAAAACGAATCGAGATAGATATAGACAAATGTACATAAATGATCAGAATGAAAAGAGAAATCGATTAAGCGGTGACTGTCTGTCCGTCCGTCCGT
>NW_023458555.1:114387809-114396377 GCF_013731165.1 Rhagoletis pomonella
ATTTAATGTTCGGCTCCGCCCGAACTTAGACTTTCTTACTTGTTTTACTCTCAATTTTACACGAATTTAAAATGTTGGCAAACTTAAAAAAAAACAAGTAAGAAAGTCTAAGTTCGGGCGGAGCCGAACATTAAATACCCGGCGCAAGTATTAAATATATCCGCTAGATGCTAAGCCGGGGTGTATCAATTTTGAGTAAATTAGCGTCCGTAGATTTCGAAATATTGAAGTTTCAAGCATTTCGGAAATTTACCGTTATATGAGAAGCGGCCGTTATTTTAGTCCGATTTCAATAATTGTCAACGTTTTGCTTATATGTGGCAAGCACAATAACCACACCGAGTTTGGTACAAATTGGTAGAACGGTTACCGATATACTTATATGTCATCATAAGTGGGCGGTGCCATGCCCATTTTCCAAAATTTTACCATAAACGTATTTCTTGGTAAAGAATTGTTGCAAGCAGCAATTTTGAATAAATTAGCTTCAATATTTACTGATTTATCGAAGATTTTGTATTTCTCTAAATTACCGTTATATGGGATGTGGGCGTGGTTATTGTCCGATTTTAAAAATTCTCGGCGATTTTTTATGCTGTACCAAGGCCAACAACTGTGCCAAGTTTGGAAGAAATTGGTGCAGCGGTTACCAAGATATACACATGTAACCATAAGTGGGCGTGGCTACGCCCATTTTCCAAAAATTTATAATATTCTTATTTTTTGTCTAAAAATTATTGTAAATATCAATTTTGAGTGAATAATCTCCAGTAGTTACTAAAATATCGCAGTTTTCGTATTTCTGAAAATTACCGTTATACGGGAAGTAGGCGTGGTTATTGAGCGATTTCGCCCATTTCCAACCATTGCCAACCTACCTTGGATTAAGGGAAACCTACATACCAAATTTCGTTGAGATATCTCAATTTTTGCTCGAGTTATCGTGTACACGGACGGACGGACAGACGGACAGACGGACGGACAGACAGACATGGCTTAATCGATTTCTTTTTTCATCCTGATCATTTATGTATACATTTGTCTATATCTATCTCGATTCGTTTTGGCTGTTACAAACAACCGTTATGTGAACAAAATTAATATACCCTTGTGCACAAGTGCGCTCGGGTATAAAAATCATGGCCGACGCATTGCGAGAACGGTTTAACAAGGTAGTTCCATTCTCACTTTTTCGTCGTCATATTAACAACCTGAAAATTAAGCAGATTGTGACTTTTCGTGCTACCATACCCAATATCTAAAATCCTTCAAATTTTCTTATTAATTTTTTGTCGATTTAAAAGTTGTTCTTAAGCATAGTATTTTTTTCCTGTTTCACGTGAAAAAGCTGTTAAATGGCATATACAATTTTTATTATGTTGCATTACATATAATTACATACATTACATATATGTTACATATTTTCTGCGTTATAGCTACGTAAGCTATTGCTATGCTTTTGTATTCGAAATACGGAATACAAACAGACGAACGATACGACTCTGACACGAAACGAATGTTCGTTTCGCAATAGAAAATGAGGCTGTTAATATGATGTTGGAGAAGATAATAAGAACCATAGAACTGAACCGCTCAGGCACAATACTTTACAAGAGCGTACAATTGCTGGCGTATGCCGACGAAATCGACATTATCGGTAAAAAAAAGGGCTACGTCTGTTCTGCTTTCTCGGGATTGGATAGAGAAGCAAAGCGTACGGGTCTCATGGTGAACGAGGACAAAACGAAATATCTCCTGGCATCACAAAAACAGTCAGAGCATACGCGTCTTGGCACCCACGTCACTGGTGACAGTTACAAGTTTGACGACTTCGTTTATTTGGGAACCAGCATTAACACCAATAATAATGTCAGCCTTGAAATTCAACGGAGAATTACTCTTGCCAACAAGTGCTACTTTGGCCTGAGTAGTCAGTTGAGAAGTAAAGTCCTCTCTCGACGTACAAAGATCACATTCTATAAGTCACTCATCATACCTGTGCGCGGAGGCATGGATAATGAAAGCGTTTAATGAAGCGGCTCTTGGAGTTTTCGAAAGAAAGATTTGGCGAAATATTTACGGACATTTACGCGTTGGCAATGGCGGATACCGCAGACAATTTAACGATGAGCTGTATGAGCTTTAGAACGAAATAGACATAAAGCAGTGAATTAAGATTCAGCGGCTCCGCTGGCTTCGTCATGTCGTTCTAATGGAGAGAAACGCTCCTGCTGTGAAAGTATTCAACGCGGGACGCGATGCTGGTTACGGAGGAAGCCCTCCTCTGCGTTGGAAACACCAGGTGGAGAAGGACTTGGCCTCACTTGGCATTTCCAATTGGCGTCAGTAAGCACAGAACAGTGATGACTGGAGTGCTGTTTTGGACTCAGCCAAATTCGCTTAGGCGGTTACAGCGCCAATAAATCAGAAGAAGCAAAGCTTCAGTACTTTTGGAAGGCGGCACGCTTCCTTTTCCAATAGGCTCCACTTTTCTCCATGGGTGTGGAATTTCTACGAAACCAAGTTCCAGGACTCCACCACAAATATTTCCAGAGATGCTACGCTCCCTTGATATAACGAAATTATTATCAGCTTATAACCAAAAGGTGTCAAAAATTTCAAAAAACTCGGTACAGCCGTTTGCGAGATTACCTCTTATAATAGATGGGACTTCTCTTTATATAATTGGTATAGATAATAAGTATACGTGAATAGCCAATACCCGATTGCTTTGCGGCGCCTCAAAACACGTTTCCAACTGTAAAATTCTATGTATATATATATATATGTGTTCGTATGGAATAGCAGCTTATGTCGAGAAGATGGCTTTAATATAATGCGGCATTCCCCTTATCCTTTAAACGACAATGACTTTTTTGATAAGACTTAATAAGAATATTGACTTGCTAGTATCGGAACTATATCTTGCACGTTTATTTACCAAAAGAACTTCAACGGCTATGCTAAAGCCAGCCTTTCGATATAGGCTACTATTCCATATGAACACAGATATATAATAAGTGTCACGTATATAGCGTATATTTTTGTTAATATTGGTTTTAAATGAATTTTTAACGCAAATAAAACATGTATTTTATGTAGAATATACTTTATATTTTAACTTCAGCGCCAATTCAGGGTGAATTTGTAAACATACTATGTTTCAACTACATACGCCAAATTCGAGCCAAATCGGACCATAAATACGGTTTGTCGAAATATCTCGACCTTGGCGCCACCTAGGAAGACCATTTTACGCAAACATGATTCTACTTTTATAGCCAGTTTATATTTTAGAAAGCAGACAAATCGGCCCGTAAATACGTTAGATATAAGACTTTTATTTTTTTTTGTCGTGGTGGACCTTCCGATAGAAACACCCATATGCTAATTAGGCAAAAAGCTACCTACCTACTAAATTTCAAGCAAATCAGACGATATATCCCATTTTTTCGAATAGATCGGTCAATGGTCCACCTACCGGAAAAAAGTATCCTATATGCCATTCGAGGCACGAAGCTACCTACGTACCAAATTTCAAGCAACTCAGACCATAAACACGATTTTTTCAAATAGATCCGTCCCTGTACCACTTACCGTAAAGAAGCATCCTATATGCTAATCTAGGCAAAAGCTACCTACGTACCACATTTCAAGCAAATCGGACCATAAGTACGTTTTTTTCGAATATATCGGTCTTTGGTGAACCTACCGGAAAAGGGTAATTTCATGAAAATCGGACCTGCCGTTCGCGAGTTTCCCTCTTACAAAAAAATTTACTACTTTTTATATACAGTATATTTTGCTTAGCTGTCCATCCTTCTTTGCACGAAAAACTTGTGCGCTTAACCGAAAAAAGCACTTAAGCGAATTTTCTTTACTACTTCAATGAGGAAGGCATCCGAATCCCTATGAAAGCAAATAATGGAGGAGCACTTACCTCGTAGAAATTACTGCAAGAGAAATTTTTTCCGAATGGTATCTAATTATCTACATAACTACATAAAATAATTGCCGTTTTCGTTGTTCTGCGAGATGAGCAAAATAAATAATAGCTTGTAAAATTAGGGTAAGTGTAGAGCCAGTGCAGGTAAACGTAATACTTTCTTTGATAATTGATAATAGTTGCAAATTTTTAAGGCAGGTATCGCTAATGTGCAGGTATGTTGAATGCATCTATCGGAGCAGTTTCCTTATAAATGTTAAAAAATAATGCCGCTGATGCGCATTTTGGGGTAGGTAGCTTAAATGTGCACTTAAGCACAAAGGCAGCAAAGCAAAATATACTGTAGTTAGTATAGATAGACTAAGTCGTGTATTCGTGCATGCAAAGGAAAATTGCCTGCTGATTGGCTGTCTCCGCTAAAAAGCTACCTACGAACCAAATCTTAGGCAAATTGGACCATAAATACGATTTTTCGAATGGATCGGTTCCTGTTCCACTACCCTGAAAAAGGATCCTATATGCTTGTCTAGGCAAAAAGCTACATACGTACCAAATTTTAAGCAAATCGGATCATAAATACGATTTCTTCAAATAGATCGGTCCCTGATCCACTTCCCGGAAAAAAGGATCATATATGCTTATCTAGGTACATACGTACCGAATTTTAAGCAAATCGGACCATAAAAAGATGTTTTCGAATAGATCGGTGCCTGAAAAAAGGAAATTTTTTTTTGTCTATGACATGGTGGTTGCTGAAAGCTGTTTATACACAGAATTTCATGAAAATCGGACCAGACGTTCGCGAGATTACATGTTACAAAAAAAAGGGACTTCTCTTTATATAATTAAGTGTAGAAGCATAGATATAGATAGAAGTATAGATGGTGCAACTAAAAGATGCAGCAATTTGCATTATCAAGTTACATAGTACCTAATAACAGTACGAATGGGCATTGCTTTAAATTTCCATTTTAAAGTTACCTGATGACAGTACAAATGAAAATTCTACACATATATTTCGCGTGTTATTCTCTTCGTTATAATTGAATTTAAGACTAAAAAGATGAAAATAAAATTATAGTTTGAAAAACTAAACACTCGCTTTTATTACAATGTGAACTAAAAAGTAAAAAATAATTTATAGAAATACAGATTTCTTTCAAGAGGAATAAGAAGCTCCCTAACTTGAATTAATTAAACTTTTAAAACCAACCTAAAGTAATTAACAATAAAATTAATTTTACCAGACAACAAAGCGTGGGGTCCTTCTTATGCTGGATTTCCACTAGGCATTAAATAGCAAAAATTACAAATGATAAAGTTGGGCATTAAAAAATATTCGTGTCATTACGTTAAAAAATTGTCATTATGTTCATGGCATTTTTATAAATGGGATATATTTTTTGTCATTTCAATGCCTAGTGGAAATTCGGCATTAGACTTTATAGTCCTGTAATTAGCAATATTCAATATTACTAATCTGAAAATGAAAAGTTAAAAACAATTGATATCAAGCACACCACATTTTGTTTTCCGGTAAAATAAATTTTATTCTCAATTACTATAATTCTATTTTAGGTTGGTTTTAAAAGTTTAATTAAATCAAGTTAGGGAGCTACCTATTCCTCTTAAACGAAATCTGTATAAATTATTTTTTAGATTTTAGTTCAGATTGTAATAAAAGCGAGGTTTTAGTTTTTAATCTATAATGTTTTTTACATAATATTTAGATTTTAATGTCAAAAAAAATATTATTCTTTTCTATGAATTTTGTCACCTTTCCCTTTGTTTACAAAGCCGACCTACCTAATGTCCCAAATAAATGCACTCACCGTGCGCAACAACGATGCGTCGGGCCAAACTAGGTAAACAAATATACGCACAAAAGGGAGATGACAAAAAAACCAAGCAACCGGCTGGCTCAGTGGAGACGGCGGGGTTGCTGGCAGGGGGAACAACAAGACAGTATACAGACTAATCAAACTAAATAAAATGCACTAGTTATCACACACAATAAATATGAAGCTACCAACACTAGGGTGGGTCGAAAACAAGACAACAAGATTTACGACCAAGGAATCGAAACAAAACGAAACCTTGTTTTTGGGGCGCACCCGAGGTGAGGTCCAACCAAAAGGTTACGAACCCACTCACACTACCGCCCGTGCTGCCGGGGATATCTTTAACCCGCCTGTATGACTGGGCTCAGGGTGCAGGATGCTAAAAAGGATCGGAAAGGGAAACATAATAAGAGGAAGCCTGCCGACAACAATAACGCCTGAACACAGACACAACAAAAGAAGACGTTAGTCATCGGCGGTCGGTGGGCGTTTCGACCGCAAGGGTGCTCCTCGGGAATTTGGCTCCCAAATCCGGTGCCGACTTCACCACGCCTCGACTGGCGCTGCTCCTCGAAACTAATTGCTACTGCAACCTAAGTGCCTCGCCTGGCACTTCCCGAATTTTTTTTAAAGATAAAGCACTTCGCACTACACAAATTTATCTAATTTTACTGAGCTACTATGTATAAAAGCATTCGCGCTCGCAATAAGGATGTTGCCTTTCTCAAAGCTCGCTTAGAACTGCCCCGGCACGCAGTCGCGAGCCAGGCCGACACCTACGCACCGGTATGCAAACCGTTGGAATGTCAGCGCCGGTGTTGTTGGTGCCCGATCAATTGGCGCCGGCCCGATCATTCTAGAAGCGAATTGGGCGCTTTAGCGGTCGCCACCACGGCGCACACAAACAACACCATGGACTTGCCATGGCTATCATACGGCGGACAACAAAAGTGCCGCAATAGGTGGGAGCAAAGGCGACACCCCTACTACGGTATTTCGCGTCATCTCTCAT
Source organism: Rhagoletis pomonella (assembly GCF_013731165.1). Lineage (NCBI taxonomy): Eukaryota > Metazoa > Arthropoda > Insecta > Diptera > Tephritidae > Rhagoletis > Rhagoletis pomonella. The sequence continues at coordinate 114,394,609 of NW_023458555.1, forward strand.
TCATACATTCTTACCCTCGATCGGCACCGTTTTGGGGCGGAGTGCCCTAATGGAGACTTTTCCGCTTTGCGGTGGCGCTCCACCGACAAACAACTATTTCGCTCAACTTGAGCTTATTCTGCTATTTATTTAGGTAAGTACATACATATGTACACTTGAGTGTCGGCAGCATTCACTCCTACCGGCTGGAGTGAAAGGAAATAGGTAAATAGAACAAAGGGAAAACAAATGTTTATTTTGTTGCGGCCAGTACGCGACAACCCCACCCCTTCCTCCTTAAAAAGAAAGCTTGCTATCTCCTAATTGTGCCTATATGATCTTAACTCCTTCACGTTCCATGTCCCTTTATCTCTGCCTGACTCGTCTACCAGGACATAAGTCCATGGTGACACCTTCTTCTTCACTATAAAATATCCTATATATTTCGGCGCTAACTTCGCCGCGTAGTAATTTGCTGCATCAGATAATACAAAATTTTTCCTCCAAATTAACTCTCCTGGCATATATTGCACATCTCTTCTCCTAAGGTTATAATTTCTTGCTAACTTGGCACTGGCCTCCTCTAACCTCACTCTAACCCTAGACATAATCTCTTCGAGCCTCTTTGCTCTTTCTTCACAATTAATACTCTCCTGCTCTCCTAATGACTCGAAATATCTCCTGCGGCCTTCCAACGCCATTTCCCTACCAAAATTTACAAAGTATGGCGTGGCTCCTAACACTTCATGCTCCGATGCTCTAATACAGCACGCTACCTTTGCTAATTGCTGGTCCCAACTCTTTTGGCTATCCGCTACGTAAGCCCAAAGCGTTGTCTTAATTATCTGGTTTATCCTTTCGGCCGGATTAGGTGATAGGGGCGGTGTGCCGGATTTGGGTACTATACGCACCGCAGAGCCCCCGCAGTTCGCGACTCCTGAACTGGGGTCCATTGTCGCAGACCACCAACCGAGGGACACCAAACAAAAGAAACACCTGATCCTCTAAGATTTTACAGACGCCCTTCGCCGTGGCAGTCCGTAAGGGAAACAACAGCGGGAACTTCGAAAAGTAATCCACGACCGTTAAAATATACTGGTAGCCCTGTGTCGACTTCACCATGGGCCCTACCAGATCAACACATATCATTTCCCAAGGCTCGATTGCCTTGGACCTCTCAACAAACCCCCCAGCTGGCTGTGTGTTATCAGGCTTCACCTGTTGGCAAATCTTACATTTTCGAACATATTTCGCGATATCCGCATTCATCTGCGGCCAATAAAAATTTTGTGCAACCCTACCGAAAGTTTTCCGAATGCCCATGTGACCGGCCAACTGGTCATCATGACATTTACTCAGAATCTCAGCCCTCTTCTCTTGACCAACAACCTTTTTCCAACCCAAAGAATCACCGTAAATAGAGGGGAATTCGGACTTAACGAATTTGTAGAGGCAGCCGCCTTCTACTCTCCACGCTGGGTACGATAAGGGTCTCTTTTCCACAGACCGAATCATCTTCGACAACCAGGGGTCACTAGTGGAAACTTCAGCAACAAGCACACTACGGGACAACATATCTGGAACCACATGTTCCTTTCCCTTCCGGTGATCAATCTCAAAGTCATACTGCTGGGGCTTCAGCGCCCAACGCGCTAACCTACCACAAGGATCCTTCAAGTTATTTAGCCAAACCAACGAATAATGGTCAGTGACGACAGTAAACCTAGCGCCTTCAACATAAGGACGCAATTTCTCGACCGCCCACAAGACCGCTAAACACTCCTTCTCTG
>NW_023458555.1:114396387-114415965 GCF_013731165.1 Rhagoletis pomonella
GCTAACCTATCTAAAACTATCTGCAGAATCTCTAGATGTTTATTGAAGTTATTTGTAACGATAATGATGTCATCAAGGTAAACAAAGACAAGGGGCTCTAATTCGGGACCTATAACTGAATCTATGAATCTTTGCCAAGTCGCGGGTGCGTTATGCAACCCGTATGGCATACGATTAAATTGGAATAGACCTCTTCCTGGTACTGTAAAAGCGGTAAAGGGTCTCGACTGCACCTCTACCGGGATTTACCAATACGCGGACTTAATGTCCAGACTGGACAGGAACCTGGCGTCCCTTAGCTTATCTAAAGTCGCCGAAACATAAGGAAGGGGGTAGCTATCTCTCTGTACATTTATTTAAAATCCTATAGTCTACACAAAACCTATAAGACCCATCTTTCTTCCTAATCATGACTACGGGGGACGCTCAAGGACTATGCGACTTTTCAATTACTCCCTTATCGAGCATGTCTTTTAACTCCTCGTCTATACGCGACTGTATGACGGGAGACACCGTGTAATACCTCTGCTTCACAGGTTCGACTCCTGATTTTACCCTAATCCGATGCTCAAAAAGGTGGGTTCGACCTAACCCTTCTGGCATAGCCCTGAACGCCCGGGCAACTAATTCACCTAAAGAACTAGCCTCTCTATTGCCTAACTCGGAGTGATCGACTATCGCCGCTAAACAGTCCTGTTCCGGCCGAGAAAAGCTCCACCTCATTTTCATCAAATCCGCGATAATACCCGCCTTGGTCCAAAAATCGACCCCAAGGATAACGCTCTGAGGAAAACCAGGAACTACGAGGCACTCAACGAGGACTGACTTGCCCTCTACCTCAATTGGCAGCGAGACCGAACCTAACATCGATACATTGCCTCCATCCGCAAGGGTAACTTTCAAGGGAATATTCGATGAAGACCCCCTAACGCCCCAAGATGAGAAAACTTCCCAACCTAACCGACCGATTACCGTTCTCGACGCACCAGAATCCAACAACGCCCTAAAAGTGTAACCAAAAATTCTCACATCCAAATACGGACGCTTATCGAAGCCGTCTGACACAAGCGAATACGCCAACCGAATATCTGAATCACCGTAGGGTTTAGCCAGCTGGGAGTTAGCAGGATTACTAACTCGCCCTACAAGACCACCTGACCTGCTGTCCCAGGGGTCTATCTCCCGTTTCCCGACTTATTTTCCGACCTAACATTCGACTTCGAATTCGCCCAACTATTCGACTTCGACTCCGACCTAAACGGGTTGTGGTTCCGGCGACCACCTCCACCCGGACTACGCTGGGTACCCTGAGCACCATTCCGCTTCGCTGCACACACCGGGCAGTCCCGCTTCATGGCCCCAGGCCTACCACAGCCGAAGCACTTTATCCCCTTTCCACAATCAGCTGAAACATTACCAAACCGCTTGCAATTAAAACAACGGGTATTAGGTCCCGCCCTAAACCCTTCGTGGTCCGTTGAATCTGCCACCGCTGCGACCTCCGAGCCCACCGAGGCATAAGCCAAGTCAGGCTCCAACAGACCCTTGGCCTTGTGACTTGGTGGAGGGACAAAAGCTTCAACCGACGACCTAACCGACTCTAATTTTCTACCCAAGGCGACTAGTTCCGCAACCGATCCTGGCGAAACTAGTCCCAGCTGCGTTTGATAAAAGGGTAGTAGATTTGCCCTAATTATCCCTAGTATCCTACTCTCCGACAGGGGCTCATGTAACCGACCGAACATAATTTTCATCGCTGCCACGTAGACTGCGATTGACTCATTCGCTCCCTGAGTCCGCCGCCGTATCCCGTCCATCAGCAAGTCATCGTAGTTGGAGGGCAGAAACTCCAACTTCAACTCCCTAACCAGTTCTTTCCAACTACTTAGCGAGCGCCTAACTGACCTAAACCATAGAAGTGCCTTCCCCGAAAATAAATCAACCGCGCCTCGGAAAAGTTGAGCAGGGGCCACACCGCGGGCTTCACTCAACTCCTCTACCCTTTACAGAAAAGCGTGAACCGAAAGACCCGACTTCTCCCCATCGAAACGCACGTCCCACTTTGAGAGATTCTCCGGCTTCACGCTCCCGACCGGTTCAACCGACCAGCACGCCCGCTCTTCGGCCACCTCGCCTGGTGCCGCTGCCGATCGTACCTCCGAACCTCGTTCTCGGTCACTCATCCGCTCCGGCTCGTCCTAATCGCCAACTGCATCCTGCAAGTCAGCCAAGCAAATCATCAACCTGCTCTTCAAACTCGACTGCTGCGTCATCTCCGCATCGTTGCTGGGTTTCGCGCGCCCTATCCTTGCTAAGCACCACTCTAGCTTAGCCATGGCTTTGGCCCCAGTCGACGGCTTCGCGCCCTTCGCCACCTCGCTCATCAACGACTCGACCTCCTTCAACTTTTGGTCGACCGCGTCCCGATCCTCCTCGAAACTGAAGGGGTAGTCCTGGAAGAGGTTTACTGACCCTCTCCTCTCTACCAACCTTGACGCCCGCAAAGATTTCCGCATATTGTCGACCGACCCTACCGGGAGACCCCGAGCTTCCATCTCATACGACAACTCCTCTTGCGACAACCGATTAATCTCCATGTCGTATGAATCAAAAAAGACCCAAAATGTAACGAAAACCCCACAATATTTAAAATAAAATCAAAAGCGCAGTAAAATAACTAATTATTCAAAATCCAAAAACGAAGAAAAAAACGAATCAGACAGAATAAAAAATAAATAACAAAACCCCAAGGATTCAAAGAAAAATAAAAGTGGTAATTGTCAAAAATCTAAAACTGACTAAAGAAAAAAAATATACAAGCAAAATTTAACTTTACTACCAGAATTACTCTGGAAAAATTAATACGTCAACCGCGAACAAACAAGTTCCACAAAACGATAAATCGAAACAAAATTATTGAATAAAAAATTTAGACCAAGAGGCGGACCGTAAAAACAGGAAACCGAAAATAAAATTGCCGAACCAGGAGACCGATTAATTAAAATAAATTTCAAAAGGTTCGAATAAAATCAAAATTTTCCAAAAAATAATTAACAAAACCGAAAAAAAATACGACGAATTAACAGTTTAAGAACACGACCGAAAATCAAAAGTCGCGAAAACAAAACTTTTAAAATCGTTTTATGTATAAAAACCAGTTATGGCTTACTACCGACCAGTTCGCGACCACTTGGTACTCTAATGCCTATACCTCACTTTACTGCTGGGTTGTAAGTTGTCCTATACTGGCACAACAAAATGACCCTATCACGCGCGACAACAGTAGAGCCTAACCACACAAAAAAACAAAACAAAAATAATACGTACTGCCAAATAAAACGGCACAAGAAAATGTAAAAACAACGACCAATATGTAAAAATAAATATACGTATGTACTATGTAGGTATATGTATATATGTATGCAATAGATCCCACGCAAAACAAAGTGGTGCGGCCAATGTACGTATGTATGTAAATATGTTTACCACTAGTCTGGTCTTTCTTTCTTTTCTTAATTTGTTTTTACTTAAATTTTTGTTTATTAAAATGCAACCAATAGCGTACTTTATTATCCAATTTGAACAAAAGGCTGAAATTGAAGCAAAAAGCTCGCCACCACACAGAATATTAATTTAGAGCGCTTTTTTTTCAATATTAACTTTAGCTTCGTTTCTTTTTCCGCGCCCTAATCACTTAACACTACACTTATCTGTTCGTGCTCCAAATCTTCCGGCGACACACAATCCAAAAACAATGCTCCGTATAGCCCGACAAAGCTTGTCCTCCGATACGACCGTATATGTATATGTATGTACGTATTGAGAGGAAAATAAGCTCCTCAGGTATACTCCGACCGTCCGTTACGACGCCGCCCAGAGCCGCCAAGGAAAAAAAATCCTCCTTGTGTTCCTGCTGCCAAAAAAAAAAAATTAAAAAGGAAAACAAAAGATTAATATTCAAAATACCAAACCAAACTTAATACCACAGATACAAAATGCGACCCAGCCTAATGTACATGCCTAATGTATATTTGAACGCTACTAAACAAAATAGAGAGGCCCCACGTTGGGCGCCAATTTGTCACCTTACCTTCTGTTTACAAAAGCCGACCTACCTAATGTCCCAAATAAATGCACTCACCGTGCGCAACAACAATGCGTCGGGCCAAACTAGGTAAACAAATATACGCAGAAAAGGGAGATGACAAAAAAACCAAGCAACCGGCTGGCTCAGTGGAGACGGCGGGGTTGCTGGCGGGTGCACTAGTTATCACACACAATAAGTAAGGAGCTACCAACACTAGGGTGAGTCGAAAACAAGACAACAAGATTTACGACTAAGGAATCGAAACAAAACGAAACCTTGTTTTTGGGGCGCACCCGAGATGAGGTCCAACCAAAAGGTTACGCACCCACTCGCACTACCGCCCGTGCCGCCGGGGATATCTTTAACCCGCCTGCATGACTGGGCTCAGGGTGCAGGATGCTAAAAAGGATCGGAAAGGGAAACACAATAAGAGTAAGCCTGCCGACAACAATAACGCCTGAACACAGACACAACAAAAGAAGACGATACTTATCGGCGGTCGGTGGGCGTTCCGACCGCAAGGGTGCTCTTCGGGAATTTGGCTCCCAAATCCGGTGCCGACTTCACCACGCCTCGACTGGCGCTGCTCCTCGAAACTAATTGCTACTGCAACCTAAGTGCCTCGCCTGGCACTTCCCGAATTTTTGTTAAAGATAAAGCACTTCGCACTGCACAAATTTATCTAATTTTACTAGGCTACTATGTATAAAAGCACTCGCGCTCGCAATAAGGATGTTGCCTTTCTCAAAGCTCGCTTAGAACTGCCCCGGCACGCAGTCGCGAGCGAGGCCGACACCTACGCACCGGTATGCAAACCGTTGGAGTGTCAGCGCCGGTGTTGTTGGTGCCCGATCAATTGGCGCCGGCCCGATCATTCTAGAAGCGAATTGGGCGCTTTAGCGGTCGCCACCACGGCGCACACAAACAACACCATGGACTTGCCATTGCCATCATACGGCGGACAACAAAAGTGCCGCAATAGGTGAGAGCAAAGGCGACACCCCCACTAGGTCTTTCGCGTCATCTCTCATTCCTACATTCTTACCCTCGATCGGCACCGTTTTGGGGCGGAGTGCCTTAATGGAGACTTTTCCCCTTTGCGGTGGCGCTCCACCGACAAACAACTATTTCGCTCAACTTGAGCTTATTCTGCTATTTATTTAGGTAAGTACATACATATGTACACTTGAGTGTCGGCAGCCTTCACTCCTATCGGCTGGAGTGAAAGGAAATAGGTAAATAGAACGAAGGGAAAACAAATGTTTAATTTATTGCGGCCAGTACGCTACAATTTTTATGAGAGCAAAGCATTTTGGTTTGTTCTCTAATGAAATTGCTGTTAAACATATTTTTTTTCCTTCATTTTCGGTTTTTTTTTTTAAATAAAATATGAAGCAATTATCGTGTCCTCCATATTTTCCTTTTTGTGACCAGCTCAGAGCCAACTAACACATTAGTGACCGTTTTTTGAGACTAAAGGCGTGACATAGCCAATATACCAATAGTTACAACATTTAATAAATGAAATACAGATGTTTTACATATTACAATATGGGCAAAACTAAAAAATAGGTACACTTTCAAAATAAAAAATTTAATTTTTAAATTTGTGAGCACACCTATAATATATATATCGATTAATATAAGTCTAATTCATTTTCATCAAGTGCTTCAAAAGTTAGACGACGAATAAACATGAAAAAGAAAACGAAAGAATAACCTGGGTTCAAATTACGCTGTTCAAGTTTGAGCAAAGGTTTTGAAAGTTGAACTCACTTAATTGGCACGTTCTAAATTCATGGGCATGCCCCGTTTTACGCAAAACAACGTCTCTGATCAATCAGTTATATGGGAGCTAGATGTTGTAGTGAGCCGATTTCGATGATATTATGGAATAGTTAAGGTCATATTAAAAACGATTATGTGCAAAATTTTAGAAAAATATCTTTAAACCTCAGGGACTTTTTTATAAAATAGTTAAAATTTAAGCAAAGTTTCAATTACCGCTATCTCAAAAAGTGGAGCCATTAGGGTAAAACTGAGGACGCCATTGAATTTAGAAGGATCCAATTATGTAAGAATGACTTTCAGAACATTGGTCGAAAAAAAGCTGCTTTGATACCACTCTCGAAATATTCCGACTAAAATAAGGAGCATCATTAAAGGTAGTAAATCAGGGCTTTTACACACTTCTAGAGAAAAATTTTTTGAAGCATTTTCCAGGTATATGTAATTTTATAAGGACTAGCAGTTATAGAAAGATTTAGATCGTTTCGACGTATTTTCCAAATGTGCCTTCAACTAAGGTCTTTTTGAAATAAAATTACGCTCAAGATCGCAGAATAATTTAACTTTAAAAGTTAGTTTATTTTGAAAGCACACCTCTTGCTAAGGCATCAAATTTTTCGTAATTGTTTGTAGAATACAATAAATACTTAAAAAGTTCTTAAAATTAAATGCTTCAAAACCTATACGCGATAAACCGAAAATTTTTAAAATTGTGAAATGTAGAATTACAGACTTTGCCATTTCGTTATTTTTTAATGCACACTTTTCTCACCTATTACATATGAACTGTACACATAAGTGCTAAATGCCCATTTAATATCAAATCAGAATATGGTGTGCTTCAAAAGTTATGACATAATTAATTGTGCCCCTCTTAAAAATTACATAAAAAATTCCCTTGTTTTCATTATTATTTTTTAATTTAAACGCCGATATTTCAAAAGTTAAGCGGCAAATTGATCCAAATTTTTTTTGAGGCTTCAAGTAAACGTCAATGAATTATATCCATAATCAACCAGCTTGATTTAGTTTACAACAGTGAAAATAAAGCTAAATAACACAAAGGTTACCTGTTTTTTAGATTTGCCCATATACATATTTAAATACATACATACAGATGTTCTTGCCTTGCTTCCAAGCTGAGCCTGCTAATTTTGCTTCACGCTGGTCAAATCCTGTAATTTAAATTAAGAAAGTTTTAAATTATTATTTAATAACCCATAAGAATTTGTTTTTGTAAGTTACTTTTACCAAAGATTTTTTCGGTCAAAGAAGTCCACCAATGTCCCTTATATGTAGTTAGGGGTTAGAACGGCAGTATTGTTTGTATAACTTCATCGCCTTTTCTGAAGATTGAAGTAACTTATTTATCTGAACACAATTTTTCCGACAAATGATGCAAACATATGAAGTTTTTCATTATAGCAAGGTAGCTTTTTAAATTCTAATGCAAAACATTTTAATTTTAAATATTTTTCATACCTAATTACTTGTTGAAAATTGTGTCGCACTACAACTGGTTGGGAAAATATTCTAAAATGTTTCATTTAAGTTTTTAAAATACGCTTTTTTGACGCTATTTCTTTAATGTCGTTTGTTCTCCTCAGTAAAAAAGTGAATATATTATAACGATCGTTTTTGTTTTGCGAATGTTTCGTTTTAAAGTCGTAAGTACAAATACAGTAATTTTTATTTTGTATGAAGAAAAATTATATCGGAAAATTTTATTTTACAATTTCTTTTAAAAACTTGGATTTTACCTGTATCATTTTCTCTGTGTATGTATGTACCCATATGACTTGCGCACTTACTTTTGTAAGTACTTGTATTTGTAATATAAGTTTGTAAGTTCACAAAGGTAAATCTAAATAAAATGGTTCTGTGAAAATTTGCATTTCGGTTATAAAATAAATATGTACTTATATTAAAATGACCCCGTGTGACTAGGGTGTCAACGTACATATGATGTACATATAAGTACATATGTTTAAGCACATAGAGAAACTTAAAATTCCATAATATCCCACAACTTTACTAGTGAGATTTCGCATCTTTAACGAAGGTTTAACGTCGAACATGAGTGGCCAGAACAAACCTTCAACCCTGATAAAATTTTTGACTATCAAACATCACGAATAGTCTGGCATTCACTTTTCCAGCTTATTTGGCTACTTGTGACTTAATCACCTTCGAACAAGAAGGAACGAACCTAAAGCTTTTGACAAAAGCATTTACATACATATATGCACATATGTACACTGGAAGCTTGAAAAGCTTTTAGTTATTGCATGTATAAGGAAAAACCAATACGGACTTCTTTTTTCTGTGATTGTTCCACCATTGAATTATAAATACATATGAATGTAAGAAGTAAAATTAACACATTTTTAATCGAATACGAACAAAAATTCATCGAGTGTATTAAATATAAAAAGCTAAACTCAATAAAAGGTGTATTAAATCTGTATATTGGTTTTGAAATATGTGAAGAAGGGAAAATATTGATTTTGTTGATTCTTGCCTTAGTAAAATTTATCAATTCAGTAGCTCGACTTATATTTGAACGTACGTTGTTGCAAATATAAATTGCTATGGCAGCTACAGGAACTTATAACCATAGTGCATTGCTACAGAAACAAAGGTCCTTTGGGGCCAGTTACATATCAAAACCCGATGAAAGTGTACTTGTCGAAGGCAGTACCATAAATAACTCAACAAAACAAAAGGTAAAATCTGACTGTTTATTTTTGCTATAATTAGAGTGACTATACGTACTATTGGCCTACTTTGGAATCTTAAATTGCTTTGCAGTGGCGTATCCAGCGTGAGTTACTGTCTAGTGAGCTGATATTTTTACTTCTGATTTTTTTTTCTCCTAAATTCATTGTATATGGGCACCCTTTTTTGATAAAGTGATACTTACCTGCACTATTTTAAAAATAAAGGTTTTGTATTTTGTTGTTAGGGTTGCCAGACCTAAAATTCCGAAAGGGGTACAGATAAGAACAAATTGGGGGACTTGGGGTAAAACTGAGAAAGAAAAAGGGGCATTTTTCGGGGACAAACAAAACTAAATGTATTCAACAAAAAATTGATTTATTCGCTTGTGGAACAACAAAACCGTTCATAAATAAAAATTCAATATCATTTGAACAAAACAAAGTTGCACTGGCGATCAAAACTGAGTGCATGGTGATTTTATTTTAAACATTTACAATGTTTTTCAAAGTAATTTTTTTGTTGTTTTTGCGTTGCTTTTTTTCAACTTAATCTTTGTATGGAAAAAAGCAATCAGCAAAAAAGTATCAACAATCTACTCGATTTTTAGCCGCGTTAAACTTGCACTTATTTTACTAAAATTTCATGAGACATGGGTCTGTATATCCAAGAATTCAGATAAAAAGTTCAAAATTTTGATAAAAATTTGTTGCGTTTTTCTAAAATTTGTATTAAGTTTGCAAGTTTGATTGATGTATGTATTTGGTTTTGTTTAAAGCATGAAAAATATTTTTATAAAAAATTACAAAAAAATTTATTTGAAAGACATTGTAGATATTTGAAAAAATCACCATGCACTCAGTTTTTATCGCCAGTGTATGTATATAAAAAAATATATGTACATACTTACATATTTAGCCTTAAATATGGCATACGATTATTTTCAAATAAAAATTATACTTTTCGTTCAAATTTGATTCAACTAAGCGCCTGTGAAAGTTGAACAATACAAACATGCTTTAAGCCGAAAGTGGAGGATTACGGGCAAAAATGGGGACCTACGCAACCTTACGTAGCAAGGGGGGACCAAAAGTCAAAATGTTGTATGCATGTATATGTTGGTATATTTTTGACATATTCTACAAGAGGAGAGTTGAAAGAGACTATTTCCTTTTAACGCACTTACACTCTCTCAGCATATAAGTTGTGCACACTTTCTTTCTTCAATCCCAAAGAGATTTGAAGGCAAAGAAAAAATTGGAATAAAATGCCAGTATTAAAAATATTGAGTAAAACGTTTATATCTTTATAGACTTCATAACAATCGTGTACATGATATATTTGCTTGTTCAGCACATACTTGGGTTGTTTAGCATACTTTGGTTACGCTTTTATGCATTTTTTATTTTGCAACTGTTTGAAGGTGCCCATTACATTTCAGGTGCATTTTTTTCTCTATAAAATTAAATAAACGTTTTCGCTCAGTTTAAAGAAACTTGCGCCTTTTCAGCACCTCAAAATGGGACTTAAAGCTAAGGAAATTTGAAAAAATAGCCCATTAAAAATAAACTGAAAAATGTTAATAACTTTTTTAAACAATCGCCTAAACCAATTATTAAAAAAAAATCTAATAAATGTCATTAGGTGGACGTGCAAATTTGCATTCTTATTCTTCTCTTCTTATTTGGCGCTCTAACCGCCTAAGCAATTTTTGCCGAGTTCAGCAAAGCACGCCAGTCGCTTCTCTCCTGCGCCAACTGACTAATTGGAAATGCCAAGTGAAGCCATGTCCTTCTGCACTTGGTATTTGCATGGCAGTGGGGGCCCCCCTCCTCTTATGCTACCACTAGCCGGTCCCGAGTTGAATACCTTCAGAGCTGGAGCGTCTGTGTCCATTCGAACGAAATGGCCAACGGCGCCACTGTATTTTAATTCGCTACACTATGTTTATGACGTCATAAAGGTAATACAGCTCGTCGTTTGCGGTACTTGCCGACGCCAACGCTTAACGGCCCGTAAATCTTCCACAAAATCATTTTCTCGAATACTCCAAGAGCCGCCGAATCGGATGTCATTGTCCGCGCCATATACCAGCACGGGCATGATTAGTAACTTAGCGAGTGAGGTTTTCGTACAGCGAGAGAGGAATTGCCTACCCAATCCAAAGTAACACTTGTTGGCAAGAGTGATTCTAAGTTAAATTTCCAGGGTGATATTTTTATCGGGGTTGATGCTGGTTGTCAAGTATACGAAATTCTCTATCTTCTCGAAATTATAACTGTCAACAGTAACGTAGGTGCCAAGCCGTGAAAGCGCTGAGCGTTTGTTTGGTGACAGGAGAAACTTCGTCTAGTTCTCGTTTACCAGCAAACCCATTCGCTTTGCTTCCGTATCTTGGAACTTGGGAAAGGCAGAACAGAATTGTTCCGGAGAGGTTCAGTTCTGCGGCTTTTAGCTTCTCCATCATCAGAATAAAGAAATCACACGAAACCCAGTTTGAAAGCAAATTGGTCAGAGAGGTCTTTGCAAATTCTGACGGAGCTTTGGTATTGCTCAACGTCATTTTACACAACCTATCAGTTTCGCGAGGATACCAAATTCAGACATCGTGGCGTACTAACAACTCATTTTAGTGCTGTCGAAAGCGGCTTTGCAGTCGACAGATAGATGGTGACCTTGTAACCTATGCTTATAAGGCTAATCCCGTGGTAGTTGGCGCATATGGCGGTATCGCCTCTCTTGTGGATTGGGCTGACCACACTTAAATTCCAGTCGTCGGTCATGCGATTATCTGCCCATAAGAGTTGATGTTGTGAGTTATCATCTCCTCGCCCCGTACAGTGTGTAATTTGGGCGATTTAGGAGAAGGAACATCATAGCGCCTAAAATTTTTACTGTATAAATCCTTTGTTTCTTTATGTACTTTTAATATACTGTAGTATAATTGCGGTTGCAAAGGATGCAAGTGATTTCAGGTGTATAATATTTTATATGGGCATTTCCTGGGGAAGGTATTTATAGTAAAAAATTTAAAGTGATATATTTATCTGTCACTGGTACTTCAGTAAACTAGTGTTTTTATTACATTTAAACTAAATATGTCAATGAATTCGTCTTATTATTACATTAGAATTTTGTATATCAGGACAGCACACTTTACAGCTTGAGAGCACTCGCACGACTGTCAATTCCTTTTTCACCCTTCTCTTTCTCGGTGTTGGCCGGGGTTGCCATATCAGTTGACAGCTCGGCCCTTCCTGATGTAGGCATCGTCCCTATGCCTGCAACTTCATCATCGTCATTGGAGTAATCACTTTCACTGGCATCGTCCAACTCAGGAGGCATATCACACCAGTGCTTAATTTTGTCGGCAGCATAAATGGATTCGAACATTCTTTGGCTTATTTGCGTGCCGTCGTACTTTAGCCACCACATATTGCCCTCGGAATTTGGGTTCAAGTTTGCGTTATTCCCCGCGTGCGGACGGTTCATTGAGGTTCACGACCAAATGTTCGACACTGTAGATAGTGGGCGCTTCGCTTTTTTTTATCGAAGCGCTCTTTCCACTTGTCTCGATGTGCAATCAGATGATTATGCGTAATATTATTTAGTTTCAAGTCGAATATGAGTTCTTTGGGGGAAAACCCAGTAGTCGAATTCTTTTGCGAGTTAATCGACCACTGTAGCATACGCAGCTGTTCGCACCACTCTGGATTCGATGTTGACGTACGTAGAAAGTTTAAGATCATTTGGTTCGCTCGCTTCACCGGCCCATTAGCTCGTGAAGTTCGGACAGCAGTCTTAATATGAACGAAGTTATTGTCACTGCAATATTTAATGAATTGCTCGGTCGTAAACGCTGTGCCGCAGTCCGTAACATCTCGAGCGGGAAGACCAATATAGGCCGAAACCTCATTCAACGCTTGAATAACAGGTAACGTTTTGGTGCTACGCACTGGTTTTTTAATTAATTAATTTATGCCAACGGCTTTTTACCCTCCATTTCCTCCCAACCGACACGAGGGGCGCAGTCCGCATGACGTACGGATTTTTATTTTTTTTTGAAGTGAAACTTATTAGGCGGTGGTATCGCAAAAATGGAGAGTGAAATTTTTAAAACTGAAAACGTTACATGAGTGAGAAGGAAGATATAGGTAGTATAGGGAAGGGGAAAAAATAAATAAAGCAACGCATGACGGGTACGAGTACCTACATATGTATATATGTATGTTTGAATGCACGGATGCGAATGCGGATGCGGATGTTTAACAGCTAACATCCGCGGATGCGAATGCGAATGCGGATGTCAAGTATTTTTAAGAAATAACCCGGTAAGCAAACTAAGTTATTTAGGTAAATAAAAAAATTTAATTGGTAGTAATTTTTAATAATGTTTATTTTACTTATTACTTGAATTTAAAAATTGAAAATTTTATTTATATATTTATTGCAAATTTAGGATGTATCCTCCTGACTTTCATGTTCACTTGAACAATCTAGCATAATGGTGAGATCGTTGTTTAAACAGCGCTTACAAACCAACTCAGATGTGTCAGGTTTTTCTGAAGCTTTTTTAAAAGAATTCTTCATCCTCATTCCTTTAGCAGTTTCATAATTTAGGGAACTTGCAACGTCATCAGCGTTTTTCGATTTTGGTTTTTTAAATTCATTTTTAATGGGTCTTCTGCGACTGGTTTGAAGAATTTATGCTTATAGCGAGCTAGATAGATGGACATGGAAAATAAATTATTATTTTCCAGGAATGAAAATTTTGAACAAAATTGAGTAGTCCACTTGCAAACAGCGTAATGTGATTTTAATAATAGTAAGCCATAAATGAAAAAAAAACGTCTACAACAACAAGTAAAATCCAAATTGTATCCTTTTTATTATTATCTGAAAGTTTTGATAAATAAAAGCTTAGTAGCATTAAAAAACCAAATCGCAGAATGGTAGTTTGTGCAAATTTTATATACAAACAAGTAAGAGCAGCGCTGTCTTCGGCTATGCCGAAGGCTCCATACCTTTCATGAGCATCTGAAAATTTTACGTAAACAGATTACTGCATTTGAAAAAATTTATATATTCACAGCAGACATAGATATAGGAGATACATATATAAAAAATTCTAGGTAAACAATCAGAGGTATGGAAGATATACCTTATATAGCACCAATCTAAGTGATTTTCACTGCTGTGTGATCGGTACGTAAACCGGTAACACAATTTAATGGGAGATACATATATCGCAAAACTGGTATCTGAGCAATCAAGAGATTAAGATTATACAGCATAGATTTTGACGATTTTCTCAGTAGACTTTGTATTATTATTTAAAAAATAGCTTACGAAACTTATCGGTTTTAGCTGTCCAAATAAAGGAGTTTTACAGTAAAACCCCATATCTCAACAATCAGTTGTATGGAGGCAATAAACAGGTTGTAGTGACCCGATCTTTGTTAGTTTTACTGTAAACTTTCTCTTGATAATGAATGAAAATAGTGCGAAATTTCATGTTTCTAGTTGCATAGATGGAGTAGTTATAACAAAAAATCGCATATCTGAACAATCGGTTGTATGGGAGCTATATGTAAAAGTTACCCGATATTTGAGGAGTTATAACGAAAAATCTTATATCTGAACAATCAGTTGTATGAGAGCTATATGTTATAGTGACCCGATCTTTGTAATTTTCACTCTAAGTTTTCTGTTGATAATGGGTGGAAGTATTGCAAAATTTCATGTTCCTAGCTGCATAAATGGAGAAGTCATAACGAAAAATCTCATATCTGAACAATCAGTTGTATGGGAGCTATATGTTATAGTGGTCCGATTCTTCCGGTTTCGACAAATGATTAATACATTATAAAAATACACCCACCTACCAAATTTGATCCGGATATCTCGAAAACTGAGAGACTAGATTGCATACAAACAGACAGATATCTCTTCTTATTGTGGTACTTACAAACATCGGACCAAAGTTATAATACCATATCATGCTCATGAAAGGTATAAAAATTAATATAGAGAGTTTTGAAACAGTAACATTTACATAGCTAGCTTTTTTTAGCTTTTCGCGTTCTCACTTCCATGAAGATTGATGTGCTTCTTTTTACGACGTCATCCACTAGGCACCGAAACTACCTCGTTTTCTTGGAGTTTTCTAGGTTCATCAAAAGATGGCGACTTTTGAGCTTGTACAAATACGTACAATAAATATTATAGCGACTTTTGAAAGTGTATATATGCATACATTAAGTATTATAGCGACTTTTGCTAGAGTAGCTAAGATTTGATGCTATTTGTTTCTCAGAATATATAAGGATTTGCTCTGGGCATAAAACTACTTTAAATACTGGTACGTTCACCACCAAAAACTAAAAATCGAAAAAATTTAACATAGAGCACTTTGCAAGTGGACTACTCAATTCTGTTTTTAAGATCCTGGATGCCAGACGAATCGGATCAGAATATTGTTATTTTTTTAAAAAAGCACGCAGTTTTTTTATAATCATTTGAATTATAGGAATCAATTCAATTGGAAGTAGGCATAAAACTACTTTAAATACTGGTACGTTAACCACCAAAAACTAAAAATCGAAAAAATTTAACATAGAGCACTTTGCAAGTGGACTACTCAATTCTGTTTTTAAGATCCTGGATGCTAGCCGAATCGGATTATAATATTGTCATTTTTTTAAAAAAGGACGCAGTTTTTTTATAATCATTTGAATTAGTGGAATCACAAATGATGAGGGTTTCAGATAGTTACGTAATTCTTACCTAATTAAAGGTCGGACCTAAAGCTTTTTAAATATTTCAGCATCGTTTCTATTTATAGCTAAATGTTGAAGATTTCTGCTGGAAATCCCTATTGTAGGAGCTTAATCTTTCACTTTAAATAGCAAAGAAGGGAGACGTAAGGGGGAGAGTTTTACCCCAGAGGCTTTTAGGCAAGGATCCAATGTATATTTATCTATGAAAAAATATTGCTCGACGAGTAAATAAAATTACTGTTTTTAAAATGTTTCATTAAAATAAATTCCCCAAAGAGCCACATTTGAAATGATTGAAACGAATATATCGTCACCTGAAATGCAAAAAGACGTAACAACACCATAGCTACGGTGACCATCCGGCCTTTATTTTAAAGGACAGTCCTTTATTTTAACCCCCTGTCCTTTATAATTTTTTTTCAAAATAAAGGATGCCTTTTGTCCTTCATTTCTTAAACTGTCCTTTAAATCAGCTCTGCATTTTTCAGAGGTAAATTTTTAACCACAGAATATGAAAAATAAAAATGTCCCTTATAAAATATAATAAAAACCTTCGTCAGTTTGTTTCGCACCCCACTTAAGGGTTTCTATTTAATCGGTAATCTTTGTACAATCTATAAAGCACAGGGAAAGTTGTGCCCAGGACCGTGTTGCACGCTGACTTTACAGCTCCACTGAAAGAAGATAAACCCCCTGCTACACAGTGGTTCAAAACCGGCATTTAGTGTTCGTAATTCACTGGAGCCTTCATTTTTCACTTAATTTGATTACTTGTTATTTTTTTATGAAAGCTTACAATATTTGCCAGAGACCAGTTGAGCCTGATTTTTGAATTCTTATTGGATTATATAACATTTTTTTGTACAAAATGCAGAAAAACTAACAATTTTGAAGAAAATGTAACTCCTGTTGCAGTTAATAAATGTTACATACCAAAAACTAGTTGAAAACAATTGTATGGTTCTCCCAAAACAAAAAAATTAAATTTTGAAATGTTATAAAACAATGTTCACCAAAATAAATATTGGTTTTTGTTTTTAGTAAAAAGTTGGTTGCAAAATAAACAGTCCGGTGAATTATGAACATTAAATTTCAATTTTGAACCGCTGTGTGTTGGCTTCGTCGTGCAGTATGAATTATGGTAAACGCGTTTTGGTAGCCAAGGATTGCGAAGTTCTTGAGAGATGTGGCTTAACTTTTCGCTACAGCAGGGAAACTTGTACAATTAAATAATATAATTAACTGGTAAATATTTGATTTAAATTATGATATGGGTAAGGTACTTTTATCTTACGATTTGTATGTATGTATCCCCAAATCATTTTGAAAAAAAGTCCTTTATTTTACGTTGGTTAATATGGTCACCGTAACCATAGCTGATGTGGAAGTTGAAATTCAATGAAATCCATCATATCAATCAAAAACTGAATTTTGAATATTTTATTAGTTACGACTTTTTGTATTTCAGCCACGATGTTTGTTACGTCTTTTTGCATTTCAGGTGACGATATGTAACATTAGGAGCAAATCACGACAATTTAGTTTAAAATTACAGTGCACACTTTCTTCTTTTAGGTCTAGTAGTTTTTTTAAGATTGGTCCAAAAAAAAATCATAATAAAGAAAGGTATTTAAAGCAGAGAAAACTAAAAAAAAATATATATTATTAAAAGGACTATGCTCTCTTTGACGTACGTCAAAGGTCAAGTAGAAGTGGGAACTTGTATAACTGCTCGATTATATAGCTTAAGAAATAATAAGTTTAAAGACATTTTTATCAAAGTTGATAAATATGACATTTGACCAGTTTTGTTACACAAATACACCAATGACCACAGGCTAAAAATATTGGCTACAATTTGTCATTTTGTTTGCTAGATATACGTTTTATGGGTGCACTTGCACAACATTCGCATTCGCAAAAGCTCCGCATTGATTATTGCGAATGCGAAAGCGAACGCGAATGTTATAATTAATGCGGAAGCTCCGCGGTTGCGAATGCGAATATTCGCAACAACCCTGATATATATATACATATATATGTATGTATGAACGAACTCATTGCGCATTTCCGCTCACGCTACCAAGTAATATATCGTTGGCTTAGTTCGCAAACGTGCTAAGTCCACTTTTTATGTAAATTGAGATTTTGATGCAGTAAGATAGCATAACTGAAAATACATCATTACCAAAAAAGAAAATTACCGTAATGTCGTTTTTACTTGTTGTTATGCATTGGTACGCAAATGTGCTAAGTCCAAAAAAATCCAAAAAATATATATATACACGTCTGTCCGTGTACGCGATAACTCGAGATATCTCAACGAAATTTGGTATGTAGGTTGCCCTTTATCCAAGGTAAGTTGGTATTAAAAATGGGCAAATCGGAATGTAACCACGCCCATTTCCGATAAAAAGGTATTTTCTAAAAATGCAAAAACTACGATATTTCAGTAAATATTGCATGCAAATATGAAAATTATGAAATGCTGTATCTCAGTAGCCCATTCACCAAACTCGGTACGAGCCTTATTTAGGGTCTAGCTAAGAAATCTGTTAAAAATCTAATTCACTTAAAATCGATGATCGCGATAACCACTCAGCAGAAAATAAGATGATGATACATTTTTGGAGGATGGGCATGGCGCCGCTCACTTATGACCACAAATGTGTAACTCGGTAACCGATTTATCAATTTCTACCAAACTCGGTGCACTTAATAAACCTGGTACGGAAAGGCAATTCGTTGAAAATTATTCAAATCGGACCAAAATTACATTCGCTTCCCGTATATCTAACGGTAAATTTCAAAAATACGGAAACTCTGATATTTCAATAACTGAAGACGCTAATTTACTTCAAGTTAATACTTACAACAATCTCTTAACAATAAATAAGACTGCGTGACACCGCCCACTTTATGACTACAAGGTGTATTTCGGTAGCCACTTTAGCGATTTCCACTAAACGTGGTTCAATTATTTCATTGAGTTTAACTCAGGATATTATCGAAAACCTTTGAAATCGGGTTAAAAGCCCCTGCTTACGACAGTATTTGGTACCTGCGACGGGTATATAAAGTTCGGTTTCGCCCAAACTTATACCTCTTTACTTCCTTTTAATTATTTTCTTTTATAAATGGTATATAAATTTACGACTTAAAATAGTTATTTTTATTAATAGCAATGAAATAAAACTGTATTAGGTTATAATTCATTTTAAAACAATAAAATATATTTAAACTAAACAATTAAATCTTTTAACAATAAAAAATAATGGAAAAAAGGTTGATAGAAAATGTGCTAAGTCCTTATTAAAAGAATAAAATCTTAAAGAGAAAATGTGGTAAGTCCTAAAAGAGCCTATAAGTCTGCAACAGCTTTATTTGGAAATTGGCCGATTATTGGTACTGAAACAAGACGAACTAAGGAATAAAACTGCATTTACAGATTAGAAAAATATTGAAAACAAAAAAAGTTAGACGGTTTTTTGTCCCTCCTGAAAAAAAAAATGGACTTAGCACGTTTGCGAACTAAGCCAACGATATGTACAAATGATGCAAGCGTGCTTCGCGTAACTACATCCATTCGTACATATGTACATACGTTTGTATGGATATATTTATGATGAAGAAAACGGGCGTCGTTGATGTACTGATGGGCGTATGTATGTACTTATGGACAGCAATGATTTCATGTATGTACATACATATGTTTGAATGGTTGTATATATCTGTGTTCGTATGGAAAAGTAGCTTATGTCGAAAGGCCGGCTTTAGTATAATGCGGCATTCCCTTTATTTTTTAAACGACACCGAATTTTTTGATGAGACTTAAAAAGAATATTGACTTGCTAGTATCGGAACTATTTCTTGCATGTTTATTTTCTAAAAGTTGTTTAACGGCTTAGCGCCCATAAGTCATTCGTAATCGTATGCTGCGAATGCCGATTTATACTAAAGCCAGCCTTTCGACATAAGCTACTTTTCCATACGAATACAGATATATATTTGTATGTATGTACATATGTTTGTGTATGTACATATGTTTGTGTATGTACATATGTATGTGTACATGTATATAAGTTAACACATAATAAATTACTTACCAGTTTGCCTTTGCTAAAACATAGCGATTTACATATTTACATTAATTTTGGCTATCGCCGCAACAGCTTGTTTACCTTTTGTTTCCGCTGCATTAAAGCT